>NC_143068.1:35141250-35454166 GCF_052426305.1 Pelodiscus sinensis
AAAATTCTCTTGGCTGCCACCCGCCAAATACCAGGGCGGGCAGGAAGGTTTTCAGCAAACAAATCCCACAGGCCATTTGGCTGCCCTGCCCGGCGGTTCCCACTGGAGCAAGGAACACGCAGCCTGAGGGACGTGACTCTCTTCCTGTGTTCATCGTCGGGGTCCCTGCCGCCCCGTCTCTCCTTTTTTCTCCCTCTCCCTGTCCCCGCGGGGAAAACGAAGACGGGGCAGGGGAGACGGGGCACAAGCAAAGCAAAGCCCCACGTTTTACCTTTGAATCCCAAGCCCACTGACATTTTTCAGCACATTCCAGGAAAACCGTGGCCCTGCCACGAACAGCGTCGTTTCCCGCGCTCGGGAAAGAGCAGCCGTTTCTCGGAGTCCCAGCTGCACAGCCGGAGCAAGGGCAGCGGTGGGACGCTGCCAGCCGAGGCCCTGTGCGGTGGCGTCAGAGCAGGGAGGCAAAGCCCCCCCAGCCACCCCCAGGGAAGGGTTTCCTCCCGTCTCCCGGGGCCGTGGGTCCTAGGCCCCGTGCTGCTGCAGCAAGGCCCAAACGCTGCCGCCGGCGGAGGAGTTCTCCCGAGGATGGGGGCCGCCCATCGCCGGGGTGGTCCCAGAAGGGGGGGCAGTGTGGCTGTCCTGTCTCCGCCTGGTCGCGGTGGGGGCGGTGGGAGCGTGTCTCACGGGGCCCTGCCTCCCTCTCCCCAGACGACTCCGTCTTCCTGGAGTTTGAGGACCAGCGCAAG
The DNA here is from genome assembly GCF_052426305.1 of Pelodiscus sinensis. NCBI lineage: Eukaryota > Metazoa > Chordata > Testudines > Trionychidae > Pelodiscus > Pelodiscus sinensis. The sequence goes on from NC_143068.1 coordinate 35,141,997, forward strand.
GAGTACGTGCTGGCGCAGCAGGGCCTCATCTTCCAGGGCTCTCTCAAGTACATCGTCCCGACGGCCTGGAACTTCGGGCAGGTGAGTCTCCGGCCCTGAGCCCCCGGGCGCTGGGGGCCCGCCCCGCCCATGCAGCTCCGGCAGCAGCGTCACGGCCGAGAGCCCACAGCTGAGAGAGCCACAAGCTGCAGCCGGGCCACCAACCCCCCTGCCTGCCGGGCCTGCGAGCCCCGTGGGGCGTTGCGTTCCTGGCATGAGCCGGGCGCCCGGCTGCTGGGCTGTGCTGAGCAGAGGGACCCTCCGGCAACCGCTCCTGCCTGCCCGGCAGAGGCACTGGCAGCTCCAGGCAGCGGTGCCCAGCTCCTCACCCGTCCCCTGCCAGCCCAAGCCCCTGGAGGGTGGGGGGGGGGGGGACGCTGCCAGTGCAGACACACAGAACCCCGGGGCTGCACAGGGCTCTGCTCAGGCGCGGTGGAGGGGGAGCGCACTGGGGCCTCGGCCCCGCCGACTGGGCCGTGCCGAATGACAGCCGTCACTGACACCACCGCCGGCGTCTCCCGGCGCCCCTCTGCCAGCAGCTCGTCAGGCATCGCAGCCTCCCCTTGCCACCAGCCCTCCGGTGCCGGGAGCGGGGCCCTGGAGCAGGAGGGGCTGCGGTGGGGGGGGGCAGTGGAGGAGCAGCAAAGGAGGAGCCCCTACACAGGGCAGGGAGGGGGGCTCCCCTGCGAAGCTGCAGCCTGCCCAGGTGCACAGAGCCGGGCTCGCCGAGCTTGCGGGGGGATGCTCTGGCCCAGGCGCACAGAGCCGGGCTTGCCGAGCTTGCGGGGGATGCTCCGGCCCAGGCGCACAGAGCCGGGCTCGCTGAGCTTGCGGGGGATGCTCCGGCCCAGGCGCACAGAGCCGGGCTCGCTGAGCTTGCGGGGGGATGCTCTGGCCCAGGCGCACAGAGCCGGGCTCGCTGAGCTTGCGGGGGGATGCTCTGGCCCAGGCGCACAGAGCCAGGCTCGCTGAGCTTGCGGGGGGATGCTCCAGCCCAGGTGCACAGAGCCGGGCTCGCTGAGCTTGCGGGGGGGATGCTCTGGCCCAGGCGCACAGAGCCAGGCTCGCTGAGCTTGCGGGGGGATGCTCTGGCCCAGGCGCACAGAGCCGGGCTCGCTGAGCTTGCGGGGGGATGCTCTGGCCCAGGTGCACAGAGCCGGGCTCGCCGAGCTTGCGGGGGGATGCTCCGGCCCAGGCGCACAGAGCCGGGCTCGCCGAGCTTGCGGGGGGATGCTCCGGCCCAGGTGCACAGAGCCAGGCTCGCTGAGCTTGCGGGGGGATGCTCCGGCCCAGGCGCACAGAGCCGGGCTCGCCGAGCTTGCGGGGGGATGCTCAGGCCCAGGCGCACAGAGCCAGGCTCGCCGAGCTTGCGGGGGGATGCTCAGGCCCAGGCGCACAGAGCCAGGCTCGCTGAGCTTGCGGGGGATGCTCCGGCCCAGGCGCACAGAGCCGGGCTCGCTGAGCTTGCGGGGGGGTGCTCTGGCCCAGCCGCTCAGAGCCGGGCTCGCTGAGCTTGCGGGGAGATGCTCTGGCCCAAGCGCACAGAGCCGGGCTCGCCGAGCTTGCGGGGGGATGCTCCGGCCCAGGCGCACAGAGCCAGGCTCGCTGAGCTTGCGGGGGGATGCTCAGGCCCAGGCGCACAGAGCCAGGCTCGCTGAGCTTGCGGGGGGATGCTCAGGCCCAGGCGCACAGAGCCAGGCTCGCTGAGCTTGCGGGGGATGCTCCGGCCCAGGCGCACAGAGCCAGGCTCGCTGAGCTTGCGGGGGGATGCTCTGGCCCAGGAGCACAGAGCCGGGCTCGCTGAGCTTGCGGGGGGATGCTCCGGCCCAGGCGCACAGAGCCGGGCTCGCTGAGCTTGCGGGGGGTGCTCTGGCCCAGCCGCTCAGAGCCGGGCTCGCTGAGCTTGCGGGGAGATGCTCTGGCCCAAGCGCACAGAGCCGGGCTCGCCGAGCTTGCGGGGGGGGATGCTCTGGCCCAGGCGCACAGAGCCGGGCTCGCTGAGCTTGCGGGGGGATGCTCTGGCCCAGGCGCACAGAGCCAGGCTCGCCGAGCTTGCGGGGGGATGCTCTGGCCCAGGCGCACAGAGCCAGGCTCGCTGAGCTTGCGGGGGGATGCTCAGGCCCAGGCGCACAGAGCCGGGCTCGCTGAGCTTGCGGGGGATGCTCCGGCCCAGGCGCACAGAGCCGGGCTCGCTGAGCTTGCGGGGGATGCTCCGGCCCAGGCGCACAGAGCCGGGCTCGCTGAGCTTGCGGGGGGGGTGCTCTGGCCCAGCCGCTCAGAGCCGGGCTCGCTGAGCTTGCGGGGGGATGCTCTGGCCCAGCCGCTCAGAGCCGGGCTCGCTGAGCTTGCGGGGGGATGCTCTGGCCCAGCCGCTCAGAGCCAGGCTCGCTGAGCTTGCGGGGGGATGCTCTGGCCCAGGCGCACAGAGCCAGGCTCGCTGAGCTTGCGGGGGGATGCTCCGGCCCAGGCGCACAGAGCCGGGCTCGCTGAGCTTGCGGGGGGGTGCTCTGGCCCAGCCGCTCAGAGCCGGGCTCGCTGAGCTTGCGGGGGGATGCTCCGGCCCAGGCGCTCAGAGCCGGGCTCGCCGAGCTTGCGGGGGGGGATGCTCTGGCCCAGGCGCACAGAGCCGGGCTCGCTGAGCTTGCGGGGGGATGCTCTGGCCCAGGCGCACAGAGCCAGGCTCGCTGAGCTTGCGGGGGGATGCTCCGGCCCAGGCGCACAGAGCTGGGCTCGCTGAGCTTGCGGGGGGGATGCTCCGGCCCAGCCGCTCAGAGCCGGGCTCGCTGAGCTTACGGGGGGATGCTCCGGCCCAGGCGCTCAGAGCCGGGCTCGCTGAGCTTGCGGGGGGATGCTCCGGCCCAGGCGCTCAGAGCCGGGCTCGCCGAGCTTGCGGGGGGGATGCTCCGGCCCAGGCGCTCAGAGCCGGGCTCGCCGAGCTTGCGGGGGGGGATGCTCTGGCCCAGCCGCTCAGAGCCGGGCTCGCTGAGCTTGCGGGGGGATGCTCCGGCCCAGCCGCTCAGAGCCGGGCTCGCTGAGCTTGCGGGGGGATGCTCCGGCCCAGGCGCTCAGAGCCGGGCTCGCCGAGCTTGCGGGGGGGGTGCTCTGGCCCAGCCGCTCAGAGCCGGGCTCGCTGAGCTTGCGGGGGATGCTCCGGCCCAGGCGCTCAGAGCCGGGCTCGCTGAGCTTGCGGGGGGTGCTCTGGCCCAGCCGCTCAGAGCCGGGCTCGCCGAGCTTGCGGGGGGATGCTCCGGCCCAGGCGCTCAGAGCCGGGCTCGCCGAGCTTGCGGGGGGGGATGCTCCGGCCCAGGCGCACAGAGCCAGGCTCGCTGTCCCCCCCACATGCTGGGCAGCCCTGTCCCGTTCTGTGTCCTGATAACACCGCGGGGAGCTCGCCCGCCACCTGCCTCCGCAGGCTGAGACACGGCTCATTTCCGGAGGGGAACTGCTGAGCCCAGAGCCCGGGGCAGCCCAGAAATCCTTAGTCCGGGCGGCCTGGGAGGGAGGCCAGAGCCCTGCGTGACCCTGACGAGAACAGCCTGTGTCTGGGGAACACATGGAGGGGCCTTGGTGAGATAAGAGCTCCCCGGCCCAGCCCGTTGCAGGGCTGATAAGGGGCCGCCCGTCCGGGGGCCTTTCAGTCCAGAGCCCGTCCGGCCTGCAGGGGCTGCACCTGACTCGCAGCAGTTCTCCCCCACAGGCGCCTCGCTCTATGGGGCGGGCTCTGAGTGGGGAGGGGCCTGTCTGCGGGGGGGCTGAGGGAGGGGCTTTCCAGCAGAGCGTAAGGCGGCTCCCTCATTCAGCAGCCCTGCACCCCAAAGGCAGCACTGCCCCTCCTGCCCGGGCCCAAAGCTGCCTGGCCGTGGAGCAGGGCAGGGGGGTGGCCGTTGGCTGCAGAGTGTGTCCCTCTGGCGCGGGACGCTCAGGGGCAGGTTCCCCTCCGTAAGGGCTCAGTGGGTGGAGGAGTGAGTCCCTGAGCACCTGGCTGGCCACAGACAGACACCTCCCTCCGCGGGAGCGCCGAGCCCCTCTGCAGGCCGAGCCCCGTGTAACGGCGCGTTGGGGGTCCCCCGTCTCCTGCACCCCGAAATGGCACAAACAGACTGCACCAGCCAGTGGAATTGAGGGTGGTTTATTGCTCCTCCAGGATACAGCACAGCACAGATGTAATCTGGTTACAGGAACTGGGGCTAAGAGGTCTCAATGCCCCCCTTGAGATAGGGGAGTCCCAGCCCCCTCCCCAGCTCCTTCTCCCCTGCTTTCCAGACAGGAACTAACTACCTCTCTTCCAGCCCTGCCCCCGAGCCAGGGCAGCATCCACCTTCCTTTGTTCCTCTCCATGGGGGGTGTCTGGTTCAACAGGTTTGGCGTTACCTTTGCATAATGAGGTTTTCCCTGCTGGGTCTTGCTCCAGACAGCAGGGGTCACCACAGCCCAGCAAGTACCCCCACTACGTCACACCCCGCCCCATAGCCGGCGACCCAGGGGTCGGCACATTCCCTGGGGACGTGGGACACAGGCAGTCAAGCTGACCGTGGTCCTCCCACCTCCCAGGCGAGCGCCGTGGCCCCGTGGCTGCTCGGGGGTGGGGGAGGGCTAGGGCGGGCGCTGGCCCCTCTGACGAGCTGGGGGGAAAAGGCTCCGGAGCTCGGCTCCCTCCGCCCCGAGGCAGCGAGAGCCCCAGCGGCGCATGCGCAGGGGCCAGAGCAAGCGGTGTGGTGGGCGCGTGGGCAGCCGCTGAGGGTGGCCGTGGTGCCTGAAGGGTGGATTCCGGCTCCTCACGGGGCAGGGGGCAGAATGAGGAGCAATGGGCTCAAGTTGCAGGGGGGGGGGGTCTAGGGTGGAGATTAGGACAAACGATTTCCCTAGGCGGGTGGGGAAGCGCTGGGCTGGGTCCCCAGGGAGGGGGTGGAATCTCCATCCCTAGGGGTGTGTAAGTCCCAGATTAACCAAGCCCTGGCTGGGCTGACTGAGTTGGGTCGGTCCTGCCTTGGGCAGGGGCCTGGACTCGACTCCTGAGGTCTCTGCCCGCCCCGGGGTTCTCAGGGGCCTCGGGTCCCTGGGAGATCGGAGCCGAAGGCTTGGGGCAGCTGTGAGGGGGAGGGGGCCGAGCAGCTGGGTTCCCACAGCCGCCTGCCCGACCTTCCCCTTTGCTGGCGCTGCGGGAGGGGCCAGTGTCTGTGCCGGGCGGGGCGGCTCCGCTGGTTTCCGGCCTGTGCACACACCAGCTCCTCGCCGGCCCGCTGACCCCCCGCCCTTAGTGCCAGGCCCGGGCGGGCCGACCCCCCGCTCTGCGCGGCAGGGCCACCCCGGGCAGCGTGGCGCTCACCGGTGCCTGGAGGACAGGGCACCGGGCCCGTTCAGGCTCTCGCGCCCAGGGCGGCCGCCCGGAGGAAACGAGCCGAGCGGCTCTCAGGGCCTGGCAGGGGCTGGGCGCGAATGCAGCGGAGAAGGGGCGGGGACGCACGTTCTCCCTGAGGTCTGCAGCTGGGAGACAGGGCCTGAGCCCCCTGGGCTGGTCCAAAGTCTCGTGGGTCCTGGCCCGGGCCAGCTTGCTCAGGGGCAAAGTCCTGTAGCCCCCAGCTGCCGGGAAGCTGCAGAGCCCTGCGCCCGAGTGCCAAGGGGCAGGCCCTGGGGCGGGCGGACGCTGCCCTGGCTCTGTCACCCGCGCCGGCCGGCCTGGCTGCACAGGAGCAGGGACACAGGCCGCAGGGTGCAGCTGATTTTAACCCTCCCAACCCTCGCCCCCCGACGGCCAAGCCAGCTCCTGGCCTCACTGTGCTCCCTCTTTTCCCCTGCGCCCCCCAGTTCGAAGCTGACATGGTGGACATCTGCCTCCAGCTGCTGGACACCAACCCCAAATTCCATCGCGACCAAAACCGAGACTGCTCCCGTCGCAACAACCCCGTTTACATCGGCCGGGTCGTGAGCGCCATGGTGAGTAGGGAGACCCGGGAACCGGCTCACGGGCAACTGGAGGGCTGCTGGCCAGGCTGTGGCCGTTCCACGGACCCCTCAGATCCCCACACGCAGCCGTGTGGTCCCTGAGCCACTCCCTGCTTAGCCACCTCGGTGTGATGGGTACCCCCCCGACCCGTCCTGGGCCTGCCTGTGTATCGGGGTACCCGGGCACCCGGCCGGCCGTCACACGAGACGCACGACTGAGCCACGCCCCCCCAGCAGTGTCTCCGCTCCACGCCCGGGGAGTCCTGGGGCCACTCGGCCAAGCCCCCTGCCACTGCTCCGCCAACGCGTCTCCACGCAGCCCTGTGGCTGGCCCCGCCTCGCCCGCGCCGCTCCCTCCCCTGGCCTGCTCTCGCTGGCGGAGGGGCTGCCTGCTTAGCCAAGCCCCTCGGGAAGGGGCTCCCCTCGCTTGGAGCCTGCACTGGGTCCCCCGCTCCAGGGGGCCGCTGCCCTGCAGAGCGGGGGCGGGGAGACGCGGCTCTTCCTCTCATCCCCGTGGCCCCGGCGGCTCCGTCCTTCCCCGGCTCACGGGCGTCCCGCCCCTTGCGCTGCAGGTGAACTGCAATGACGACCAGGGGGTGCTGGCCGGGCGCTGGGACAACAAGTACGAGGACGGGGTGAGCCCCATGTCCTGGCTCGGCAGCGTGGACATCCTCAGGCGCTGGAGGAAATACGGCTGCCAGCCAGTGCGCTACGGCCAGTGCTGGGTCTTCGCAGCCGTGGCGTGCACAGGTGAGGCCCCGGGACCCGCAGACTCTCCCTTCCTCCAGGGCTGAGTTCCTGCTCTCCCGTCCCGGGGCGCGGGCTGAGTGAGGCCGGAGCGGCTCTGCGGGGGTCGGGGCCGTTGGACCCGCGTGAAAAGCACCAGGGGACGCAGACGGGCACCTCACCGCTCGGCAGAGTCAATCCGCCCTCCCCCCGCTAGTCGCACGGGTGGGGGGGCTGCCACCGTGGGAAAACCCAGCTGGGTTTCTCCTGTAACTGCCTCCCCTTCGCCCCAGCGGCCGGCCCCCCCGAGCGGGCGCAGCGCCCCAGCTGCGGGAGCGACAAAGAAGGGTTTGAAGCAGACAGACCTTTGAGAAACCCCGCGGGGAAGGCTGACAGCAGGCCCACTGGCATCCCCCTGGGCACACACAGGGACAAGGGCCCTGCCACCCCCCTCCTGCCCACAGTTACCCAGCGGCCACGAGTCAGACCAGAACCCCCGGGACGTGTCCAGGCGCACGCTCATTCTTGGGCCACAGTGGCTGTGGGTTTGGCCTTCCTCTCCTGGGCACATCCGCAGGAGGGAGAAAATCGCTCGTGCCCAGGTGGCTTTCTGAGGCCGGCCCGCCCCTGCGAAACTGTCGAGCGCCCGGGCTGTGCGCTAGGGGACCTGTTTGTTGCAAGCAGCAGCTAGGAACTTAAATACCAAGGGAGGGGGCCGAATTCGACCTGTGCGTGGAATCCCTTAAAGGCTTTTCCCAGTCTCTTTCGGGCCCTGTTTGTGTCTGGCAGCCTGTCCATGTCACTGAGCGTCCCTTCCGCCCGCTGGGCCCTGAGCCTCCCCAGAGACGCTTCCGAGCACAAGGCCCCAGAGGGCGATTCTCCATCACAGCCCAAGGCAGAGCCGGGCTGTTTATTCATTAAGGGGAAAATTCTTGCCTGGTGTTTTCGCTCCTGTCGGTCAGGAGCCGCCTGTGTTCTGTGCGGGGCGTCTCGGAGCCGCCGTGCACGTCTCGCGGGAGAACGGTAGCGGCCGATCCTGCCGCAGGGTGCTAGGAGCTGTGTGCACGGTTAGATGACACGGGGCTTGAGAAGCCACCTGGCACCGTCACTGCGCCTGCCCCGGGGCTGAGACGGAGCCACGTTAGCAAGAAGGGCAACAGGATTGGGTTGTGGCCACGCTGGTCTGGGACAGGCTCTCCCGGGGCTGCCCCGCTCGGCGAGCGCTCCCCTGCCTGGCAGAGGGGCTGTGCGGCTCGGGGACCGGCCACGTGGAGAGCCTGGGAGGGAACGGGCAATGCCGGCGTAAGGGTCACAAAATGCCCCGGGCTTCACCTCTGCCCGGCTCCCTCTCTGCCCAGTCCTGCGCTGCCTGGGAATTCCCACCCGTGTGGTGACCAACTACAACTCCGCCCACGACACCAACAGCAACTTGGTCATTGACCGGTACCTGGATGAGATGGGCAACCTGCAGGCCTCCAAAGACATGATATGGTGAGTAGTGCCCGTGGCACGCGGCGTGTGCGTCAGGGCGGGACTCGGCTCCGTCCGGCAGGCCCACAGCCGGGCGGCCCAGGAACCCAGACCACGTTCCCCCAGGCGCCCGGGGTGGCGTGGACACGGCTCCGTCCGGCAGGCCCACAGCCGGGCGGCTCAGGAACCCAGACCACGTTCCCCCAGGCGCCCAGGGTGGCGTGGACACGGCTCCGTCCGGCAGGCCCACAGCCGGGCGGCCCAGGAACCCAGACCACGTTCCCCCAGGCGCCCGGGGTGGCGTGGACACGGCTCCGTCCGGCAGGCCCACAGCCGGGCGGCTCAGAAACCCAGACCACGTTCCCCCAGGCGCCCAGGGTGGCGTGGACACGGCTCCGTCCGGCAGGCCCACAGCCGGGCGGCTCAGGAACCCAGACCACGTTCCCCCAGGCGCCTGGGGTGGCATGGACACGGCTCCGTCCGGCAGGCCCACAGCCGGGCGGCTCAGAAACCCAGACCACGTTCCCCCAGGCGCCCGGGGTGGCGTGGACACGGCTCCGTCCGGCAGGCCCACAGCCGGGCGGCTCAGGAACCCAGACCACGTTCCCCCAGGCGCCTGGGGTGGCATGGACACGGCTCCGTCCGGCAGGCCCACAGCCGGGCGGCTCAGAAACCCAGACCACGTTCCCCCAGGCGCCCAGGGTGGCGTGGACACGGCTCCGTCCGGCAGGCCCACAGCCGGGCGGCCCAGGAACCCAGACCACGTTCCCCCAGGCGCCCGGGGTAGCGTGGACACGGCTCCGTCCGGCAGGCCCACAGCCGGGCGGCTCAGGAACCCAGACCACGTTCCCCCAGGCGCCCGGGGTAGCGTGGACACGGCTCCGTCCGGCAGGCCCACAGCCGGGCGGCTCAGGAACCCAGACCACGTTCCCCCAGGCGCCCAGGGTGGCGTGGACACGGCTCCGTCCGGCAGGCCCACAGCCGGGCGGCTCAGAAACCCAGACCACGTTCCCACAGGCGCCTGGGGTGGCGTGGACACGGCTCCGTCCGGCAGGCCCACAGCCGGGCGGCTCAGAAACCCAGACCACATTCCCCCAGGCGCCTGGGGTGGCGTGGACACGGCTCTGTCTGGCAGGCCCACAGCCGGGCGGCTCAGGACCCCAGACCACGTTCCCCCAGGCGCCCAGGGTGGCGTGGACACGGCTCCGTCCGGCAGGCCCACAGCCGGGCGGCCCAGGAACCCAGACCACGTTCCCCCAGGCGCCCGGGGTGGTGTGGACACGGCTCCGTCCGGCAGGCCCACAGCCGGGTGGCTCAGGAACCCAGACCACGTTCCCCCAGGCGCCTGGGGTGGCGTGGACACGGCTCCGTCCGGCAGGCCCACAGCCGGGCGGCCCAGGAACCCAGACCACGTTCCCCCAGGCGCCCAGGGTGGCGTGGACACGGCTCCGTCCGGCAGGCCCACAGCCGGGTGGCTCAGGAACCCAGACCACGTTCCCCCAGGCGCCTGGGGTGGCGTGGACACGGCTCCGTCCGGCAGGCCCACAGCCGGGCGGCTCAGGAACCCAGACCACGTTCCCCCAGGCGCCCGGGGTAGCGTGGACACGGCTCCGTCCGGCAGGCCCACAGCCGGGCGGCTCAGGAACCCAGACCACGTTCCCCCAGGCGCCTGGGGTGGCGTGGACACGGCTCCGTCTGGCAGGCCCACAGCCGGGTGGCTCAGGACCCCAGACCACGTTCCCCCAGGCGCCCGGGGTGGCGTGGACACGGCTCCGTCCGGCAGGCCCACAGCCGGGCGGCTCAGGAACCCAGACCACGTTCCCCCAGGCGCCTGGGGTGGCGTGGACACGGCTCCGTCTGGCAGGCCCACAGCCGGGTGGCTCAGGACCCCAGACCACGTTCCCCCAGGCGCCCGGGGTGGCGTGGACACGGCTCCATCCGGCAGGCCCACAGCCGGGCGGCTCAGGAACCCAGACCACGTTCCCTGCACCGTTCTGGAGAGCTCCTGCAGGGCTGAGGCCCCTGTCAGATCGGCCGTGGCCCTTAGTCTCACCCACCATAGCAAGCACGGAGCCGGGGCAGGGGACTGTGCCTGAGGGACCCGAGCAAACGGTGCCCCTTGGAGGCAGGCACTGGCCACCTCTTGCTTCAGGGCTGCAGAAGACACGCCCTTCAGCTCTCACTCCTCTCTCCTCCCCTGGCCTTCCTGACAGGAATTTCCACTGCTGGGTGGAGTCCTGGATGACCCGGCCCGACCTTACCGCCGGCTGTGATGGGTGGCAGGCACTGGACCCCACCCCGCAGGAGAAGAGCGAAGGTAAGGAGATTCGAGAGCCGGTCTCCCGGGAGGGGGCAGCTTTGCTCCCTGCGCTTGCGCCCCTAGAATTTGTGGGGTGCGCCAACTGCAGAGTACGTGTTGGGTGCGGTCGGCCCGCCCCTCGCTCCCCAGGCCCTGGCGGTACCGTGTTGGGTGCGGCCGGCCCGCCCCTCGCTCCCCAGGCCCCGGCGGTACCGTGTTGGGTGCAGTCGGCCCGCCCCTCGCTCCCCAGGCCCCGGCGGTACCGTGTTGGGTGCGGCCGGCCCGCCCCTCGCTCCCCAGGGCCTGGCGGTACCGTGTTGGGTGCAGTCGGCCCGCCCCTCGCTCCCCAGGGCCTGGCGGTACCGTGTTGGGTGCGGCCGGCCCGCCCCTCGCTCCCCAGGCCCTGGCGGTACCGTGTTGGGTGCGGCCGGCCCGCCCCTCGCTCCCCAGGCCCTGGCGGTACCGTGTTGGGTGCGGTCGGCCCGCCCCTCGCTCCCCAGGCCCTGGCGGTACCGTGTTGGGTGCGGCTGGCCCGCCCCTCGCTCCCCAGGCCCTGGCGGTACCGTGTTGGGTGCGGCTGGCCCATCCCTCGCTCCCCAGGCCCTGGCGGTACCGTGTTGGGTGCGGCTGGCCCGTCCCTTGCTCCCTAGGCCCTGGCGATACCGTGTTGGGTGCGGCTGGCCCATCCCTCGCTCCCTAGGCCCTGGCGGTACCGTGTTGGGTGCGGCTGGCCCGTCCCTCGCTCCCTAGGCCCTGGCGGTACCGTGTTGGGTGCGGCTGGCCAGTCCCTCGCTCCCTAGGCCCTGGCGATACCGTGTTGAGTGCGGCCGGCCCGTCCCTCGCTCCCCAGGCCCTGGCGGTACCATGTTGAGTGCGGCCGGCCCGTCCCTCGCTCCCCAGGCCCTGGCGGTACCATGTTGGGTGCGGCCGGCCCGTCCCTCGCTCCCCAGGCCCTGGCGGTACCGTGTTGGGTGCAGCTGGCCCGTCACTCTAACACCGGTAGGAAAAAGCCAACCTGGATGGAAAGCCGCGGAGCCTGGCCGCCCTGCGCGTGGGCAGCCATGACCAAAACGTCTTGCGGGCCGCTCCTAGCGCCCCCGGGCCACAGGCTGTGCTCCAGGCTGTGGGTGAAGCCAACCGGCCGCTCGCGTTCCAGCCGTCGCCCTTTGCACTCTCTAAGGCAGAAACACGGCGCACTAGCCCTGCTCCCAGCCTAGGCCGGGGGTTCCCTGGCTCCGGCGGGACCTTCCCCAGCATGGCTAGGCTCCCAGGGCCGGCCTGCCCACACAACGTCTTCTGCTGGGCTCTGGGAGCATGTGCCCCGGCCCCCGCCCCCACCCTCCTGGCCACCGACCCCTGGTGAAGCTGGGCCCTCACTTCCATTCCCCCAGCTGGGAACCATCCGCACCACTCACCAGATGCCGTGTAGCTGGGTCGGCAGCTTCCCAGCCCGGCTGGCTTCCAAAGGGCAGGCTGCCCTGTCCCAGGGGCGCATTACTGAGCTCTCCCTTCAGCCCAGTCCAGATGGTGCACATCACACGCCCACCCTGCCCGAGACAGACACGGGGAGGGAGAGACACTGGAGGGCAGGGAGAGTCCAGATTAGAGGAACGTGCCTAAAGAAATCTGATGAGGTTCAACAAGGACAAGTGCAGAGTCCTGCCCTTGGGACGGAAGAATCCCAGGCATTGTTACTGGCTGGGGACCGACTGGCTAAGCAGCAGTTCTGCAGAAAAGGCCCTGGGGGTTCCAGTGGATGAGAAGCTGGAGATGAGTCAACAGGGCGCTCTTGTAGCCAAGAAGGCTAATGGATATTAGGGGGCATTAGGAGGAGCATTGCCAGCCGATCCAGAGAAGTGATTATTCCCCTTTATTCGGGTCTGGTGAGGCCACATCTGGAGTGTTGCAGCCAGTTCTGGGCCCCCCACTACAGAAAGGATGTGGACGCACTGGAGAGGGTCCAGCGGAGGGCGACCAAAATGATTTGGGGGCTGGAGCGCCTGAGCTACAAGGAGAGGCTGAGGGATTTGGGCTTGTTCAGTCTGCAGAAGAGAAGAGTGAGGGGGGATTTGAGAGCAGCCTTCAACTTCCTGAAGGGAGGTTCCAAAGAGGCTGGAGAGAGGCTGTTCTCAGTGGGGCAGGTGGCAGAACAAGGAGCCAGGGTTTCAAGATGCAATGGGGGAGGTCTAGGTTGGATAGTAGAACAAACTCTTTCCCTAGGCGGGTGGGGAAGCGCTGGGCTGGGTTCCCGAGGGAGGGGGTGGAATCTCCATCCCTAGAGGTTCTAAGTCCCAGCTTGACCAAGCCCTGGCTGGGCTGATTGAGTTGGGTTGGTCCTGCCTTGGGCAGGGGGCTGGACTTGACCTCCTGAGGGCTCTGCCCACCCCGGGGTTCTAGGATTCTCGGACTCTCGTTGACGCCGGCCGGCCAGCCGCACTCCCCTGCGCCTGGCCGCGCTCCCTGCCGCCAAGAAGTAACGTCGATTCCTTCTCCCCAGGGGCGTACTGCTGCGGGCCAGCGCCCGTCACAGCCATCAAGGAGGGGGAGCTGGCCATGAAGTACGACAGCCGTTTTGTCTTTGCGGAGGTCAACGCGGACGTGGTTTATTGGCTGCTGAAGAAGGACGGCTCCCAGAAGAAAACCATCCACTCCTCCCTCGTTGGCAAGAAAATAAGCACCAAGAGCGTGGGCACGGACACCAGGGAAGACATCACCCACAACTACAAGTATCCCGAGGGTAGGCGGGCGCGTTGGAGGGGTGTCCCAGGACGGGCCCCCACCTTCGGGGCCAGCACTGTGCATGTTCCCGCTGAGCTCCTAGGGCCGGAGAATTCCAGGGCCGGACGGGACCTTGCTGGGCCCTGGGAAGTAGCAGCGGGAAGGAAGGGCCAATCCATGGAGCAGGCTGGCACGGTCGGGCCACTGCCAGGGAGAGAAAAGCCACGTACTGGGGGAGAAAATGGGGCTGGGGGCTCAGGGTTGGGCCAGAAGCTCCTAATGGACAAAGCTTCCCATTGGCCAAGCTGCCGAGGTCCCACACAAGACAGTGGGGGCCCCTGTCGGCCTCGCGGGTCCCACAGCCCCTGTTCACGCCCCCAGGATCCGACCAAGAGAGGGAAGTGTTTGCCAAGGCAGAACTCCAGAAGAGCTCCCTGACGGAGGAGGAGCAAGGCCTGAGCCTCAAGATCAAGGTGTCCGAGGGCATGAACAACGGCTGCGACTTCGACGTCTACGCCGTCATCAGCAACAACACTGCGACCGAGCGGCAGTGCAGGCTCCTCTTCTGCGCCCGCACAGCCAGCTACAGCGGCGCCCTGGGCCCCGAGTGCGGCAAGAAGGATCTCCTGAACGTCACGCTCCTACCCCACGCAGGTAAGACTCCGGCTGCGGGAAGGCACCGGGGAGTAAAGCCGGGGACTCGGGGCAGAGCAAACAGCTCCCCGGGTCAGACCCGTGGCTCCTGGCAGCCGGCCTGGCTCTTTTATACCCAGTGGACCTGCGTGAGTGACCCCCTGTGACAGCGCGTTGGGGTTTTCCCGACTCCTGCACCCCCGTAGTGGCATGGACAGGCTCCCCCAGCCAGTAGAACAGAGGGAGTTTATTGCTTCTCCAGCACAGATGTCATCTGGTTCCAGGGCAGGCCTAGGATGCCTCAGCCCCCCTTGAGATGGGGAGACTGGGCCCCTAAATCCCAGCCCGTTGCCTCGGCTGCTTCCTCCATGATACCAGCCAGAAACTAACCCACTCACTTCCAGCCCTGCCCCCAGCCAGGGCTCCACTCCCCTTCTTCCCATTGTTCTGCTCCCTGGGGGGTAGCTGGTCAGACAGGTTGGAAGCCCCCTTTGCATAATGACTCATCCCCGCCCTGCTGGGCCGTGCTGCAGACAGCAGCCAGCGGGGGTCACCCACAGCCCACTGGCCAGCACAGCAACCAGCAAGGTACCCCCCACTACGTCACACCCCTGAGCCAGGGTGGCCCTTCCCAGCTGCCCGCGCGCTGTGTGATTGGAGCCCGCTGGGCAGGGCGCAGGGCTCAGTCCAGCGTGGCCCCTGCTGCGCTCCCCCGGCGGGGAGGCCAGTGTCTGGATGGGCCAGAGGGTCTGGCTGCCAAGTCAGCGCACGGAAAGGGGCTTGTCTACCGAGGAGTTCGGGGGAAGAACCGGGGGGAGGGGCTCACCTTTGCTTTGGCAGCGACGCGCCCACGGTTCGAAATCCGTGCTCCTCCCGCCGCCAGGGAGCCGGATTCTCCGTTGCTCCGGGGAAGGCCAAGGCGCAGGAGGGAGCTTTGCCCTGTGGCCAGACGGTGGCAAGACGGGTCATTGCGACGTGTCCGGGAAAGGCCAGGGCTGTCGGGTGGCAGGCCAGCTGGCAAGGCAGCTGTCCTCCTGCTCGCTCATCCCCTCCTTGCAGCTGGCAGGACCCTCGAGTCAGCAGGGCTTAGCCCTGCTGCCAGTGCTGGGCAGAATTGCTAAGAACACGCTCCCAGGCAGACACTTGCCAATGGCGCGACAGCTGCACCGGCCCTTCTCTGGGACATCAGAGGCCGCAAGAACCTCGCTGGCACATTAACCTGGCTGGCACCCCAGCCTCTCAGGTTATCTGCATACATTTGCATACGTTTTGCACCCACAGTGGGGTCTGTGGGTGCCAGTGGAGCAGGCATCACTGTGCCTGGATAAAATCCAGTCGTCCAGACGGCGACCCACCAGTGCCCCCTGCTTAGACAACTTCTAGGTTTCGCTTGCCCAAGGCTGGCTCCTGGGTTTGACGATTTGGCCCCAGCACTGTTATTCCTGGCGGCTGAGGTGCAAATCAACAGCAGTGGCAGGGAGCTCGTTCCGGACGGCGCTGGGCAGGCGGGTCCTGGCCTGCTTCGTGCGCTGCGGACAGTTGTCATTCCGCACGGCCGTTTCCCGGCTCTGTTCAAGTGCACCCCAGCTCCGCGGGAGTCAGCAGATGTTCTACTTAATTCAATTACATAACGAGCCAGCTGGGTCATCGGTTCAAGCAAGCGACGGGCTGGCGCAGCGCAGGAATTCGGGGTTTGTGCTTAATCCCAGGCAAGGAGAAAGGTGCCAACATCCCCTGGAGGCAAACCACCAAGCTAAACAGCACCTGGAGCGTGTGGCGGGCTCCAAGCCGGCTTCCTGCTGAGACACGCAGGTGGGGTTTGTCCCGGCGGGTCGCCGCCTCGGCCCCTTGCGCGACTGCCCACCACGGACCTGCCTCTCCGTGCCCACCCCCGCGCAGGCGGGTTCTTTTACAGGCTCCGGCTCTCGCTGGGCTTCTGCTGTCCGTGGTTTCCCGCTTCGGTCTGTCTCCTGTGGATTTGCTCCGAGAACAGGACTCTGGTCAGGAAAGGGGCCGGAAAGGACGTGGGGCGGGACCAAAGCTCCCCCGCTGCTTGCTAAGCACACAAGGGGCTGACCCACAGGGCTTGGTATCGCCCGCCCGGCCCCTCAGAAGAGGTGTCTCTCGTGCTTTGCTCTCTCGCACACACACGGACCCAAGCCGCTGCAGGCAATACGGGTCCCAAAGCCTCTTGCCAGGGCACGCAGGGCTACAGCTGGGTTTAACGGCTCCCCCATCCAAGGGGTTTGCAGCCCGGGAGCCGTGCTCAGCCGCTAGATCTGAGCTTGCAGATCCAGAGCCTTGAAAATTGGCTCCAATGGCCAGAGAGCCTCTGCAGGTCACAGCTGGGTCTCCTAGCCCGGCGGTTCTCAAACGATGGGCCGCGGCCCAGCACTGGGGGTGGGATGTCGGGCGCTGGGTCTCATTCCTGCAGGGGGGCCAGGAGAGCAGCAGGGGGTCTAAGGCAGCTCCCTGCCTGGCCTGGCCCCACAGACTGCCCCCCAGAAGTGCCTGGCAGCAGGCCCGGCTCCTTGGTGGGGTGGGGGGGGGGGTAGCGCACAGGGCTCCGTGGCACCCGGGTCCAACGCGAGTAACAGCGTCCCCTGCGCAGCGCCACTGGCAGAGGAGCCGGAGTGGAGTTTGCAGGGGCCGGGGGATATGGGCAAGAGCAACCCAAGGAAGAGGGGACCCGTGCAAACGAGGCTCAGCAAACCAGGGTGGAAGTGGCTCCTTGACAGCAGTGGCTGTGGCAAGGAGGGTGTCAGGAGAAGGGAAATGGCCTTTGCCGGGCGTTAACCAGCTCAGAGCCACATTCAGCCCCAAGTTGGCAGCACCGGCTTGGCAAATGGACTGTTCAGCTGTCCCCCTTTGCCGTCCGGCTCCGAAATGCTTTTCTAGAGCCCTAGGTCAAGACCAGTCACTCTGCCAGAGGTACAGCCGGCCGAGACCAGAGTCACTCCGCCAGAGGTACAGCCGGCCGAGACCAGAGTCACTCCGCCAGAGGTACAGCTGGCCGAGACCAAAGTCACTCTGCCAGAGGTACAGCCGGCCGAGACCGGTCACTCTGCCAGAGGTACAGCCGGCCGAGACCGGTCACTCTGCCAGAGGTACAGCCGGCCGAGACCAGAGTCACTCCGCCAGAGGTACAGCCGGCCGAGACCAGAGTCACTCTGCCAGAGGTACAGCCGGCCGAGACCAGAGTCACTCCGCCAGAGGTGCAGCCAGCCAAGACCAGAGTCACTCCGCCAGAGGTGCAGCCGGCCGAGACCAGTCACTCTGCCAGAGGTACAGCCGGCCGAGACCAGAGTCACTCCGCCAGAGGTACAGCCGGCCGAGACCAGAGTCACTCCGCCAGAGGTGCAGCCGGCCGAGACCAGAGTCACTCCGCCAGAGGTACAGCCGGCCGAGACCAGAGTCACTCCGCCAGAGGTACAGCCGGCCGAGACCAGAGTCACTCCGCCAGAGGTACAGCCGGCCGAGACCAGTCACTCCACCAGAGGTACAGCCGTCCGAGACCAGTCACTCTGCCAGAGGCAAGGCCGGCCGAGACCGGTCACTCTGCCAGAGGTACAGCCGGCCGAGACCGGTCGCTCTGCCAGAGGTACAGCCGGCCGAGACCAGAGTCACTCCGCCAGAGGTACGGCCGGCCAAGACCAGTCACTCCGCCAGAGGTACGGCCGGCCGAGACCAGTCACTCCGCCAGAGGTACAGCCGTCCGAGACCAGTCACTCTGCCAGAGGTACAGCCGGCCGAGACCAGAGTCACTCCACCAGAGGTACGGCCGGCCGAGACCAGTCACTCCGCCAGAGGTACGGCCAGCCGAGACCAGTCACTCCACCAGAGGCACAGCCGGCCGAGACCGGTCACTCTGCCAGAGGTACAGCCAGCCGAGACCGGTCACTCTGCCAGAGGTACAGCCGGCCGAGACCAGAGTCACTCCACCAGAGGTACGGCCGGCCGAGACCAGTCACTCCGCCAGAGGTACGGCCGGCCAAGACCAGTCACTCCGCCAGAGGTACGGCCGGCCAAGACCAGTCACTCCGCCAGAGGCACGGCCGGCCGAGACCAGAATCACTCCGCCAGTTACAGCCGGCCAAGCCCAGAGTCAGTCCGGTGACACCTGCTGGAGGCTCTGGAGCAGAACACAGCAGGAGTGGGGTGGCTGGCAGCGGTGCTACCCAACAGTAAAGGACGGGAAGTGAAGCAGACCTGCGCATCCCTTTGACAGTGTGGCGAGTCAGACAGGGAGCCAGGGTACATGGGGCTCCCTCCCTGTCCCCAGCAAGTCAGGCAAGAGGTTCTTACAAGGGGCACCAAAGTGCACTGGCATCCCCCCTTCCCTCCAGGGCATGTGCCTAGAGCTCCGATTTCTCGGGCGCTCCTCGGCTCTGCTGCCCTGAAGGGGAAGGGGCTGCGGACCTGGGATGCCAGAGGCTCCGGGGATGAGGAATCAGCTGTTTCTCCAGAGGCGGTGGGCTGGGGGCGGCTAACCCAGCTCTTTCCCCCTCTCCAGAGAAGTCTGTGCCCCTGCGGATTCTGTACGAGAACTACGGCAGCTGCCTGACCCCAGACAACATGATCAAGCTGATCGCCCTGCTCATCGAGTACCAGAGCCAAGAGGCCGTCCTGGGGGTCCGAGACATCTACGTAAAGAACCCAGACATTAAGATCAGGGTAAGAGCTTCCGCGGGCCCCTCCTGCCGCGGCCGAGCGCTTAGGGACCAGGACGCGCCTGGGGGGCAGCCGAGTGAGACCAAGGCAAGCGGCGCAGCTTGTGGCAAGTCCCCACCCAGCGCACGGGCTGGAACGGCTGCCCCGAACTCAGCCTCGCTCTGCTGCTGCGCTGGGGTCGCACCTGCCCTGCCCTGCCCTAGGGGCGTCCAGGGGCCACGTCCCAACTGAAACCAGCCGCACCTCCCTGGCCCAGCCCCGGGTCCCACCTGCCAACCCCTCCCATGCCCCCGGCTCCGCACGCCACATGGACAGGAGGGGCCTGGCCCCTCCTGCTCCCCCCTCAAGTCCACTGGGGGGCCGACTGCTGCGGTGCGGGGGGGGGCTGCAGGGCTGAGCGGTTCGGGGGCAGGCATGGGATGAGTCCACAGGCTGCTGGGGGGGCGGGGCAGAGGACAGACCATAGCAGGAGAGCAGCTGCCTCGTGAGGGGTTAAAGCAGGTAGCTCGTAGCTGCTGTCAGATCGGCAAGGGGCACTGCCCCCCTCCTGGTGACTCCCACCGCCACCGCCGAGCCCACGCCGAGTGTACACACACGGGTACATACATACACGGGTACACACACGCAGGGGTACACCCCACACAGGTACACACACACACACACTCAGGGGTACACCCCCCACAGGTACATACACAGACACACACACACTCGGGTACACCCCCCACAGGTACACACACACACACACACACACACACACACTCGGGTACACCCCCCACAGGTACATACACACACACGCAGGGGTACACCCCCCACAGGTACACACACACGGGTACACACACACACTCGGGTACACCCCCCACAGGTACACACACACACACACACACACACACACACACTCGGGTACACCCCCCACAGGTACATACACACACACGCAGGGGTACACCCCCCACAGGTACACACACACGGGTACACACACACACTCGGGTACACCCCCCACAGGTACACACACACACACACACACACACACACACACACACACGGGGTACACCCCCGCCACAGGTACACACACACACACACACACACACGGGTACACACACACAGGGGTACACCCCCCCACAGGTACACACACACACACACACACACACACACACACTCGGGTACACCCCCCACAGGTACATACACACACACGCAGGGGTACACCCCCCACAGGTACACACACACGGGTACACACACACACTCGGGTACACCCCCCACAGGTACACACACACACACACACACACACACACACACACACACACGGGGTACACCCCCGCCACAGGTACACACACACACACACACACACACGGGTACACACACACAGGGGTACACCCCCCCACAGGTACACACACAGACACACACACACACTCTCCAATGGCCAAAGGAACTGAGGGAGGCTCGCGCTGTGTTTCCGAACAGATCCTGGGGGAGCCGCGGCAGCAGCGGAAGCTGGTGGCCGAGCTGACGCTGACCAACCCGCTGTCCGTGGCGCTGCAGGGCTGCGTGTTCACCGCCGAGGGGGCCGGGCTGACCGAAGGCCAAAGGACCCAGGAGCTGTAGGTGCCCTGCTCCCCGGGGCGGGCAGGGCCAGCCGAGGGGAGACGCGGCGGAAGGGCCCGGCCAGAGGGCAGAGCCCACAGGCCCCTCCGCCGGGGCGCAAAGTGCCCGAGACCCTCCCCACCCGCCGACAGCCACGAGGGCCAGCGGGGGAGCTCCCGGGCCTCCAGACGGGTCGCCCCGAGGCGCTGCGGCCGGGCCAGCCGAGGCCGCCCCCGCAGAAGCAGCCGGAGGGCGGGCCCCGGTGCATGGGGCTGCACGTGTCCCACGCGCCCACTTCACCGCCTGCCGCCTCGAAGCAGGTTTCAAAGAGCAACGAGGAAGCTCTCCCGGCCCCCCCCCCCGTGTCCCCCTCAGGCTGGTGCTGCTGGCGGGGTCCGGGGGACAAGGCTATTCAGTGCCACGGGGCTCCTGGCAGGGCCCTGCCTGGGTCTGGCCCGAGTACCGGCAAGTGACCCCAGCAGGCTGCGGGGACCGGGCTGCCCTGGCCGGTGCCCTGTTGAGCCTGGCCAGCCCCTATTGCCCTGGCCGGCGCCCCCCTGCCCTGGCTGGTGCCCCCCTGCCCTGGCCGGTGCCCCCCTGCCCTGGCCGGTGCCCTGTTGAGCCTGGCCAGCCCCTATTGCCCTGGCCGGCGCCCCCCTGCCCTGGCTGGTGCCCCCCTGCCCTGGCCGGTGCCCCCCTGCCCTGGCCAGTGCCCTGTTGAGCCTGGCCAGCCCCCCCTGCCCTGGCTGGTGCCCCCCTGCCCTGGCCAGTGCCCTGTTGAGCCTGGCCAGCCCCCATTGCCCTGGCTGGTGCCCCCCTGCCCTGGCTGGCACCCCCCTGCCCTGGCCGGTGCCCTGTTGAGCCTGGCCAGCCCCCATTGCCCTGGCTGGTGCCCCCCTGCCCTGGCTGGTGCCCCCCTGCCCTGGCCGGTGCCCTGTTGAGCCTGGCCAGCCCCCCCTGCCCTGGCTGGTGCCCCCCTGCCCTGGCCAGTGCCCTGTTGAGCCTGGCCAGCCCCCATTGCCCTGGCTGGTGCCCCCCTGCCCTGGCTGGTGCCCCCCTGCCCTGGCCAGTGCCCTGTTGAGCCTGGCCAGCCCCCATTGCCCTGGCTGGTGCCCCCCTGCCCTGGCTGGTGCCCCCCTGCCCTGGCCAGTGCACTGTTGAGCCTGGCCAGCCCCCCCTGCCCTGGCTGGCACCCCCCTGCCCTGGCCAGTGCCCTGTTGAGCCTGGCCAGCCCCCCCTGCCCTGGCTGGTGCCCCCCTGCCCTGGCCAGTGCACTGTTGAGCCTGGCCAGCCCCCCCTGCCCTGGCTGGCACCCCCCTGCCCTGGCTGGTGCCCCCCTGCCCTGGCCAGCCCCCGTTGCCCTGGCTGGCGCCCAGCTTTGCTGATTTTGCGTCTCCCCCCAGCGCCGACGCCGTGGAGCCCGGGCAGGAGGCGAAGGTGCGGGTGGATCTGGCCCCCCAGCAGTCCGGCCTGCGCAAGCTGGTGGTGAATTTCGAGAGCGACAAGCTGAAGGGGGTGAAGGGCTTTCGCAATGTCATCGTGGCCCCGCTGCCCAAGTGAAGGCCCCGGGCCCCGTCTGCTCCACGAGTCCCCTCTGCAGAGCCAGCGCCGAGTCAGAGCCCCGCCCCCGCCCCCCCACCCCAGTGCTGCCAGCTGGCCCGTGCCAGGGCTTCCTCTGCCCGAGAGCCAGCCCAGACCGGAGCTGCTCCTGGACCCGCTGGCCCTGGGCGTCGGGCCCGTTATCAGCCGGCCCCACTCACCTGGCCAGAGCAAATCAGCCCAAAGGAGGAGGGGGAGGGAGAGGACCCCAGGGCAAGACCCCCCCCCCCCCCGGCTTCCTCCCACACATCTGACACGGTGCTCGGTGGCACGACCCCTGGCCCTGGCCGAGCACAGACTGGAGAGGGACGGTCCGCGCTCCCCGCCCTCTGCCGCTCCCCCTGCGGGATCTGCCTCCGCGTGGCTGCAGAGAGCACCAGGTTCCTCCTCGCGGGGCCCACCACCCGGCCCCCTCATGCCCTCTGGAGATTCTGGGCTGAGGGGGAGACTGGCCCAGAGGTGCCCTCGCATCCCCCCCTCTGCCTGCGGCTTGTGGTTATGCCGGCACGGGGAGGTGGGGAGGGGGAGAGGGAAGAGGGGTCCACCTGCCGGAGGCGCTGGGGAGTTGGTTCCAACACGGGCCTTTGTGACCCCAGGCCACGTTCCACCTCCGCTCCAGCCCCAGCTGGGTTAGCAAAGCCCAGGCTGCCAGCCCGGCCACAGGAAGGACGCTAGACAATCGTCCCTCGCCCCCAGCTCGGTTTGTCTCAGTCTCCGCGGCACACGGGGTCCCCCTCGGGCAGGGGCCCCCAGAGTCCCAAGCGGAAAGCTCTGGTGAAAGCAGCGAGGAGACAAATAAGGCAGCCGGGGCCGTCAGACCCGTCCGAACACCCCGTGTGGAAGGGGCACGGTGGGGATTGAACCTGGCTCAGCCTGACGTGCCAGCAGCCGGCTCTGGGGTCCCTACCATGGCCCTGTATGTGCTAACCTCTCCCCCCCCCCCGCCCGACGTGCTAAAGAGCCAGTGCCCCCACCCCTCTCCCGAGCCCCACGAAATCCCTCCAGCCCCAGCAGAAAAGGCCTTCGCAGGGCAGGGGGCCCGTCCTTGGCAGTGGCTCCCTCTGGAAGGGCAGGGTGCACCTGGCAGGCCTCCCCGTCCGGGCAGTGCAGAGCCACGGGGCCTGTCCGCTACATCGGTGCGCAGCGGAGGGTTAATAACAATCGGCTTGGCCTGGTGGGACCCATGCTCCGAGGATGCTGGCCGGGGGTAACGGGGCGTGGGGAGAGGCAAGGCCTCCCTGGGCTCTCCTTCCAGCCCTCCCTAGCATCTGTGTGAACCAGGAGGCACTCCAAGAGGTCTGAAAAGTTTGCCGGTTCAATCCCGCCACCCCCCCTTCTTCCGGCATAGACACCAGCTCGAAACGGCCCTTTCCCCCGGCTGTAAATACTCCGCTGGGAGGCAGAAGAATGAACTAACCCACCCGCAGGAAGCCAGACACTTGCACGCAGGGCCCGCGCCCGCTGGTACCAGTCGGCGATGGCGGGAAAGTGCTTTTGGAAAGCAGCGAGGCAGGGAAAGGCTCGCACCGCGGGAGCCGGCCTGGGTGGGGCTGCGATGTATGTTCTATCTAACCTCCAATGTACAGAGAGGGGCCTGTGCTCACTTTTCTGGCCCTTCTCCTGGTGTCCCGCCAACGGGCTGTGCGAGGGCCAGACGGACACTGGCAGGGACACAGAATAAAGTTACTTTTTCACTTTCAATCTCAGACTCGCTGCGTTCTTTGCGTCCCGCCCCACGGGGCGCCCATTCATCTCTGGCTCGCAGCCGGGTAGGTGCAGGGGGGTTTGTCCCCTAAATGCAACATAAATTTGCTTTTTCTACCCTCTCTAGGAGAATTAATGCTCCCAGTAAAATGCTGGTCCAGGGATATTTCTATATCAGTTGATGCAGGAATCCAAGAAAGCCATTTTCTGAGTTCCCTCTAAATAACTCTCTGTGCGTCTATAACTGCAAAACCAATACATTCAGCAGCAAACAACTACGTAAACAGTCACGGCTGTTTGGGGGCTGGTCATCCCCTTGCAGAATGCTGAATCGAGCAAACCTCAGACTGGAAAACCTTAACTCATGCAACCTTAACTCTGCCCCCTTGCGCAATGCCCCGACACACCCCACTCACACACACGCCTTTCTCTGCCCACTCCACGGGTGCTGACACACAAGCTCCTCACCTTCTGCACCACATTCACGCTCCCCTGCAGGGCTCCAGCAAACACTATTGAAAGACAAAAGGCAGGGAGAGGAAAGGTTGCTCACACCAGCTTCTCGCTCCTCAGGAGCCCGTAGATTCCAGGTGCAGGCAGGGTATTAGGCTGGCTGACTAACTCGTGGAGGCAAGAGCTGGGCCTCCTTGGTCGAGGAGGGAGTGGGCTGGGGGTGCAGGGGCTGGGTGGGAGGGGGGCTGCAGAGCTGGAGTGCCAGCCTGGTTCCCCAGTGCTGAGAGGGGCGCCCTGATCCGGAGGGGCCAGATCCAGGCAAGCTGGGGGGCAGATACGGTTCCCCCTTGCTTTGCTAGCTGAATGCTCTCCCAAGTAGGCGGCAGCAGGCCCAGCTCGCCTGGAGAGGAGGCAGCCGCTAGCTCCGAGTGGCAGTGGGGCGCAGCGCCTCCATGGAGCCCATTGTGGCAACAGAGCTGGCCGGCTAAAAACAGGCCGGAGAGCCGGAGCAATGGCTCAGGCTGGCTCCAAACCCGCCTGGGTCCCTGGGCATGTGCCTGGAGGCTGGGCCAACCCACTGCCTGGCTACCTGAGCTCCGCAGGGAAGAGCCGCCCCAGCGCCAGCGGCGTCGGGCCCTCCGCAGGAGACAAGCGCACCCCTCTCCGGCGGCCAGCCCCGGGGGGGCAATAGAGCAGGGCCGGGCGGCTGCAGCCATTCCGTGGGAGGTGGGAATTTCCAGAGGGGCTGGGACTTGTCATTTCCTCCCCACTCCACGTCCACAAAGCCCCACGCCAGAGCTCCGAGACCCTCCCCCCCCCCCGATCCTAGCACCTCCCGCCTGGCCTCTGCCCCCGTGCCCCTGGATTCCAGAGCGTCACCGCCTGGCCCTCGGAGACGCCGGCGCCGTGAGCAATCACATTCCACCCGACGCCGAGAGAAATCTCAGCCGCGCTGGGAGGGAGACCAGCTCCCGCTGGAGAGCGAGGCCGGCTCGCCCAGGGCCAGGCCAGGGGCCGGAGAGACCCGCACACTCAGGCTTTCTCCGGATTCTCCCCCGGGTGCTCTAGCACCGGGCAGCTCCACGGATGCCAGCGGTGATGGGAGAGGACCGGCCTAGACAACGCGGAGCAGAGCCACAGGGGGAACACGCCAGCCCCACATTTGGCTGTGGCTCTCCTCCCCCCACGGCCCCACCGGGGGCTAGCACAAGGCGAGTTTGATCTCTAAAGAGCTCAGCGTGGACAGGGCTTCCAGCCGAGGGCAGCTGCATTCCCTGGCAGCGCATCCTGCCTCCTCTTTGTGCTCCAGGGATCGCTGCGGGGACGGTCTCTGGCCAGCGTTAGGCAGGGGGACAGAGCAGAGGATCAGAGGTGGCCCATTTCTCAAGACTCCATAAGAACGTCAGCACGGCCAGGCCGGCTCAGACCAAAGGTCCCTCCAGCGCAGGGTCCTGTCTGCCCACGGTGGCCAGGGCCGGGCAGCCCAGAGGGAGGGAACCGAACAGGGAATCCTCGCGGGATCCCTCCTGTCGCCCACTCCCAGCCTCTGGGAGCAAACTGCAGCTGGGGACCATTCAGAGCAGGGAGCCCTGGCCCCACTGTCTCACGCTGGAGGATGGGTCTGGGCCCACCCTGGGACAAAGCCAAAGCAGCCTCTTGCGCACCCGACTTGGCCCAGACAGCGGCCCCTGAACGCCAATGGGGGCTGTGAAAGCTGTTCCTCCACCTTGGGGGATTTTTCTTCCCCTCCCTTCTACGTCCCATGGAAGCACCCACCCCCAACCCTCTGCTCCGGCCCTGACCTCCCAACTCCCTCCCAGATCCCACCCCCTTTCCATCCCACACCCCCCCTCCTGCCCTGGCCCCCTCCCACTCTCCAAATCCCTTGACCACAGCCTGGAGCTCCCTGCATCCCAAATGCCTCTCCCCACCCCAGCCCCCTCCTGCATGCTGATCCCCTCATTTTGGGCCCCAGCCCAGAGCCGAGAGCGCGGCCCTGCTGGGGGGCTGCAGTGGAGAGCAGAGTTCAGTTTGGTCTCTCCAGGGCCACCCCAGGGGCGGGCGAAGATGCTGGACATCCCTAGCGCTCCCGACTTCCAGCAGCAGCTGGCTTATTGCTACGCCGACCAATACTGCAGCACCTGCCGCCCGGAGCCTGATGGGAGCCAGCTCGGTGCCCTTCTAGGGCTGGTGTCACCGTCCGGCGCCACTAGCTCCAAGGCCTCTTTGGCCCTGAAGAGCCGAGGCCGAGGCAAACATGGAGCTCTCAGGGGCCAGGTGAGCTCTCAGCCTGTCCCATAATCATCCCCCACAGCGCTGGAAGGCTGGGCCTCTCCAGAGCAGCTGAGCAGAGGGGAAAGGGCCGGGAGCCGGTGGGGTAACGCAGGTTGACACGAGTCCCAGAGCCGCCCGTGTTTGTGCCTTCCCATTGTGAGTTCACGTGGAGGGAGGGTAACGTGCCCGCAGCCTACGAGGCCGGTTTGCTTTGGGCGAGGAATGCGCAATCCACGCCAGATTAGATCTTCCAAATGCGCCCTGCTGACCCCCGCCAAGCTCCTCTCCCCTATAACATGTCACGTCAATGCAGACCGACCGCACGGCTGGAAAGGGGGGGGGGAGGCTGGGGCAGATTTAAGTGACGCCGTCAGCCATGGGGGAAAGGAGGAGATTGTGAACACTCCCTCCCGTGTTCCCTGGCAGCTCAGACTGAAAGCCTCCACGAGCAGAAACAGACGCTAGAAACTGACAGGCGCTCGTCTTAATTCCCTCTTTTCAGAGGAGGGAAGGACTCCTGGCGGGAGCCAGTGGGGAATTCTCCAGCTGCAGGGTGGTCTGACAGCGCACCACAGCAGCACAGGGTATTAAGCCACGGGAGGTGTGATTTCAATTCCTCCCTCCCGGGGCATTACTTGCTCTTTGCGGTTAGTTAAATGCGGCTAACGAAGGAAATGGGGGTGTTACGACAAGAGGAAAGCTGGGAGCTTACGATGAGCAGACAAACTGAGTGCTGCGTGGAAATCCTATTAGCTGGGACCGGGAGAAAGAAAAAAACCTTCATCAAGAGTTGAGATCTCCCCTCGCACACCCAGCCATAAACCTGTTATTCCCCCGGAAGCCCCCAAGACAAGGATGGAAAAGACCAAGCCGCATGGGGCTCTGATCCCACCTGTGGCGTAGCGGGGGGGCTCTCTGCTCTGTAACTCGGTGCCCCCCCGTGCGGTGAGGTGTGATTCCCACTGACTCACCCACATGTTGTGATGTAGTGTCAGGACCTTGCTGGTCGCTGTGCTTGGGCTGTGGATGACCCCTACTGGCCTCTGTCTGTGAGCACGGCCCAGCAGGTGGGCTGCCTAGGTCACCTAGACAAAGACCCAACCGGTCAGACCGGTTGAGGGCAGCTAGGGAACTAAGGAAGTGAGGGTGCGGGGGAAGGGGCAGTTTCCAGCTGGAATCATGGAGACGGACTAAGGAGGGGGGCTGGGAGTCAAAGGGCCGAGGCACCCCATCTCAAGGGGTGCCCAGAATCCTGTAGTCATGTCACGTCTGTGCTGTGCTGTACCCTGAAGGAGCAATAACCCCTCTCTGTTCTACTGGCTGGCGGAGTCTGTTCTTGCTGCTACAGGGCTGCATGATCAGGGGAACCCCAACTCGCTGTCACATCACTGTGATGATGCAGTCGGGGTTCCCCCCAATCCTGCACCCCCGTAGCAGCAAGAACAGACTCCACCAGCCAGTAGAACAGAGAGTGGTTATTGCTTCTCCAGGATACAGCCCAGCACAGACGTGACGTGTTTACAGGAGTCAGGGCCAGGATCTCTCAGACCCCTTGAGATAGGGTCCCTAGGCCCTGGATTCCAGCTGTCTCCTTAGACTGGTTCCTCCATGATTCCAGCCCAAAAACCTCCCCCTTTTCCCAGCACACACCTCCTTTGTCCAGCCTCTTCCCTTAACTTGTAGAACGGGTTTTAGCCACCGCCCTGGGGTGTAAGGCACCCCCTGCTGGGCCCTGCTTCCAGACAGCTGCCAGTGGGGGTCCCTCACAGCCCACGCACAGCAACCAGCAAGGAACTTACACTACACCACAACCACCTTCAGGGGCTAACGGCCGACCTCCTCCCGGCCAGCCCCGCTTCTCTCCTCCCCCCATCTGAGATCAAGTGTGTCCGGTATTCTTTTGGAAGCCACCTGGTAACCCTAGTCACACTGTTGACTCAGATTTAGCTTGGGGCCCGCTCTGATCCCTAGATCCCTTTCTGCAGGACTCCTTCCTAGACAGCCACTGCCCATTCCGAGAGACGCGGATTGGTCCTTCCTCAGTGGAGCACTTTGCATTTGTCCTTATTAATCTTCATCCTGTTGACCGCAGACCATTTCTCCAGATCATTTTGAATGTTGACCCATCCTCCAAAACACTTGCAGCCCCTCCCAGCTTGGGAGCATCTGCAGATACCAGTATCTAAATTGTGGATGAAGACATTGACCAGGACCAGTCCCAAAACAGAGCCCTGCGGAACCCCCCTTGTTCCGCCCTTCCAGCAGGACTGTGAACCGTTAGTAACAACAGTTAATAGTAATAGTACAGGGGGGCTGCTTGTTTTAAAAAGCCAGAGGTATCTGTGCTCCTGGAGAAAGGAACGCTAGAATCCTAGCACACTAGAACTGCAAGGGCCCTCACGAGGTCCAGTCCAGGCCCCTGGCCTCCCGGCAGGACCAGGCACCATCTACATCATCCCTGCCAGGTGTCTGTCTGATCTGCTCTTCAATATCTCCAGGGATGGGGATCCCAGGACCTCCCCAGGCAATTTATCCCCGTGTTTCACCACCCGGACAGGCAGGACGTTTTTCCTAAGGCCCAACCTAACCCTCCCTTGCTGCAGTTTCAGCCCCTTGCTGCTTGTCCTCCCGTCACTTACAGGGGAATACGTTTTGTCAGTTTTGTCCCCGATCTGTCTCGCTCCTTGAGCTGGTCCCTAAGGAGGAGCGATGGCTGGGCAGATGGGGGCTGTGGCTGCAGACTGATGGGACTGACAGGACAAGGCCCAGGACGTGGCACGCTCCGTCTGCCAGCCAAGGCACGCTGGGCTGGGCACATTTCTGCCTTTCTCCCAGGATCACTAGGGTCTAAAGTTCTCGGCCCAGTTCAGCAGCCGGGCCGGGGGCCCAGCTAGCTGTGAGCGCTGCCCTCACACAGGGGTTTAGGACCCCGCTGGCGGGTCTGAATCTCTGCCCTGCCCCCAGCTCAGTGAGCGAGAACGCGAAGCTCGTCAGCCGGCTTACGGTGCAGGGGCAGGAAAGCAGCTATTCCTTGCCCAAGTCCGTCTGTCCTCCTGCCTGTCCCTGAGCACTGGGGGAGACCTCCAAAGGGCCCCTAGGCAGCCAGCTACAGCCAAACACGGAGGACCCCGTGGGGGAGGGGGGAGGCTCACACAGAGGCCAGGTTTGCGTGTGGTGGGTTGGGCTGGCCGGCGGGGGGCAGGCAGCGGGATGGAGTTACTGCTCCGTGAGTGGAGGGCGGTGCTGGGGCAGCACACAGGCAGCGGGGGACGGGGACGGGGTGGTTTTACCTCTGACCCCTGCGGTGGCACCCGCTCACCTAGGCTGCGGGCAACGAAATGGGAGAGGGGCTCAGATTGTTCCTGCTCTGTGGCTAGCCAGCCACCTCCCCCGCAGCCCACCAGACTCTGTTAGTTTAAAGCTGGGGCGGGGGCCACTGACCCACAGAAAAATCAGTCGGGGGCCGCACACAAGAGCCAAACAAAACCAAAACCCCCTCCTGGACATGGCCCCTGAGTGACGAGAAGGCCCCTCCCCCCATTCCCCCGCGCTCCAGCGCCTAGTGGGGCGCAGGCCAGTAGATTGTGATCCCGTCCTGCAGTTGGCACAGACTCCCCAAAGCTTGGTGGCGGGGGAGGGGGGCGGAGGGAGACCTGAGCCTCAGGGGCTGGATCCAGGATTTAGGAAACTGTTCTGTTAATGCCAAGCCCGCCCTCCCCAGACTGCTCCAGGGCTGGCAGGGGAATCACAGAACACTAGGACTGGGAGGGACCTCGAGAGTCAGCGAGTCCAGTCCCCTGCCCCTATGGCAGGACCCAGCACTGTCTAGACCATCCCTGATAGACATTTATCTACCCTGCTCTGAAATATCTCCAGAGATGGGGATTCCACAACCTCCCTGGGCAATTTATCCCAGTGTTTGACCACCCTGACAGGTAGGAACTTTTTCCTAACGTCCAACCGAGACCTCCCTTGCTGCAGTTTAAGCCCATTGCTGCTTCTTCTATTCTCAGAGGCCAAGATGAACAAGTTTCTCCCTCCTCCTCATGACACCCTTTTAGATACTTGAAAACCGCTATTATGGCCCTCCCCCCCCAATCTTCTTTTCTAAACAAACCCAATTCTTTCAGCCTTCCTTCATAGCTCATGTTCTCTAGACCTTTCATCATTCGTGTTGCTCTTCTCTGGGCCCTCTCCAATTTCTCCACATCTTTCTTGAAATGCGGTGTCCAGAACTGGACACAATACTCCAACTGAGGCCTAATCAGCGTAGAGCAGAGCGGAAGAATGACTTCTCGTGTCTTGCTCACAACACACCTGTTAATGCCTCCCAGAATCAGGTTTGCTTTTTTGGCAACAGCATCACCCTGCTGACTCCTATTCAGCTTGTGGTCCACTATAACCCTAGATCCCTTTCTGCCGTACTCCTTCCCAGACAGTCGCTTCCCATTCTGTGTGTGTGAAACTGACTGTTCCTTCCTAAGTGGGGCACTTTACATTTGTCTTTATTAAACTTCATCCTGTTTACCTCAGACCATTTCTCCAATTTGTCCAGGTCATTTTGAATTCTGACCCTATCCTCCAGAGCAGTCGCAACCCCTCCCAGCTTGGTATCATCTGCAGACTTAATAAGCACCCTCTCTATGCCAATATCTAAATCGTTGATGAAGATATTGAACAGAGCTGGTCCCAAAACAGACCTCTGCGGAATCCCACTTGTTATACCTTTCCAGCAGGATTGAGAACCATTAATAACTACTCGCTGAGTACAGTTATCCAGCCAGTTATGCACCCACCTTACAGTACCAGCAACTTGCCACTGAAATAAGCCAGCAGGACTGAGCACAGGAGGGCTGACGACGACAGTTTTACAAAGTCATTTTTCAGAGAACTGTTCATTCATT
The DNA here is from genome assembly GCF_052426305.1 of Pelodiscus sinensis. NCBI lineage: Eukaryota > Metazoa > Chordata > Testudines > Trionychidae > Pelodiscus > Pelodiscus sinensis. Next base: position 35,173,005 of record NC_143068.1, read on the forward strand.
AAACCTCCTGGGTTCACCCTTCCATGGCAGAGAAAAAGGCGAGACAGTCACTTATGGTGCTGCAGCAATACTGGCACGCACATGAGGGAAATACATTTCGGCTCCCTCTCCAGAAGGGAGGTTGGATATTTGTCAAAGCTGACAAAACATAGTTAGGCTCCTAAGCTGGACTGAAAACACAACTACACACTGGCATCTGTTCACAACCCCTGGAGACGGCTGGCATTCCGGGACTAGAGTTTAAGAGAATCACAGACCACCAGAACTGGAAGGGACCTCGAGAGGTCGTGTCCAGCCCCCTGCCCTCACGGCAGGGCCAAGCATGGCCTAGGAGAGGTTACAACCTGCATTCTTTTCCTAGCTTGAAAGGAGCCTTGCTCCCAAGATCTGAAGTCTTATTCTTGATTTCAAAACCCGGCTCTGACTCTACAGTGCTGCACTGCCAAGGCTGACTATCGGCGACAGCAGTTGGGGGTCATTCTAACATGCCAAACAGCTAAACCTCCATTCAATTGTAAAACACAAAGCCAAGCAGGTTTGGCGTGATTCTCCAAATATCAAGATTGCAGCGCTTGTGCGGCAGCAGCCTGGTGCTCTTATAAACGTCCCTGGCTCTTGCCAAAAGGCCAGATTGAATGCAGCAGCTAACGCAGAGGCCTGCAGGCTGACCTGTACATACCAGGCTTGAAATCAAAAAGCAGAGTGCAGGCATGGAGGACAAGGCCCCGCATACGGACTGCAGGATGACCCCTCTCCTAGCACGAGAATAGTGCCCCCCCAGTTCCTCACTTCCCCTTCCCTCCCTCCCAGAGCTGGAACACTGCGAGGAGTGGGGACGGAGCGCAAATCCAGCAACTTGCATGCTCAGAAAGTGGTGGGAGTGGGAGCAGTAAGGATGTTAAAATTCGATTAATCAACTAATCGAATAGTCGACAGAATGTCCATCGACTATTCGATTAGTCGATAAGGGCACCTCCGCTTTGAAGTGCAGCAAGGGCCTGCCTGGCTGTTGCTACAGTTCAAAGGTGGACATGCTGCGCGGCGTTCTACTCCAGCGGGGGCTCTGGGGCAGCTCAAAGAGTGACGCTCGGCATGGAGCTGGGGGCCAGCGGGGGACTCCCCGAGTCCCGGCTCCACGCAGCGCTTCCGCTTTGAAATGGACAGGAAACCGGGGACTCTTGTACATTTCAAAGGTGGAACCTTGCCGCTGCGCCCCAGCCCTCTCCCACGGAGCTGGAGGGAATGGGCTTTTACGCCGGCTTCCCTCAGTACCCCGTCCCCTCCCCCTGCCTCTTGCAGATAGAGCCAGCAAGGTGGGGGGGAAACAATTAATGTGGCGACTATCCGATATGCTTTTGGAGGAGCAGGAAATCGGGGCTCTGCTGCCCCACGGCGCGACACACACGTGGGGCAGGAGGGCAGACTGAGCCAGAGGTGGCAGCCATTGGCTGCTGTGGCCCGCTGAGGGGAAGGAGGACCACTCCTGCAGCCCACCTACTCTCCATGGTTGCCCACCCCTGCTCTAGCTCCTAAGATGAATTTCCAAGTGAGTAGGGAAATGAGAGAGGTCTCCTCACAGTCAAAGGAAGGGTGGCCAACCCGACTGCCTTCCATGGCAGTCAAAGCAGCGCTGAATTGTAAATATGCCCTGGACTGTTACCTTACCACCCCTTGCTGATTACATGGGTGTGAAGGCATCCGTCCATTCAGACATGAACTAGGCCCCCCTCTCTCTCACCCCCCCCAAAGTTATTCCACCGGCACCAGCCCCTCGTAGCATGGATCTTGAGCAGGATTCTAACTACAGGGTAGTTACTGACCCATTTCCCAGTTAGTGGTCGTTGACTGGGAATGACTCCGCTCCGCAGTAGAGCCCATTGGAGTGGAGGGGTTTTCGGGGTGCTGATGAGCTCAGACAATCGTACAAGCGGCTAAAGGTCAGCTGGCAATCTGCCAAGCTCAAGTGATACCTCCCAGCTGCAGAGCTCCTCAGCGAGGACTCGCTTGCCGCCCCTGCACGTTCACCTGACTGCTCTAAGCAAAGCAAAACCTGAGGATGCCAGTGCAAAATGGAAGCTCACAATGAAATAAACCCAATACCATTCAACAACACCCTCTTTATTCAAAAATAGATCTCTGAGACATTTCAGAATATACTGCTGCCACAAACGGCAGCCTATACTTCTAAATTAATTCCTAAATCAATTCATATACAGATTTATGCTTTTTTTCTTCTTTTTTTAAACAGACGCTTCAGGGAAATCCAATAAATCTGCACCCAGTTCACCGGGCATCCTTTGCCGCCCCCCCCCCCCCCCCACATTAAAAACCACAAGACTATTTAAATTACGCAAAATAAAGTAAAACACGCACAATTTTTGGAAGAAAAATCAAAGCATTTCCATTTAAAAAACAAACATACAACTTTCTCACAGAAAATCCAGCCAAAACAGCAATTTGAGATGTGAACACTCATTTGTCTACATAATTTCTATGACAGTTTTGCTTCATTTTTGTCCTGAAATGGTTATGTAGTCAATCACTGGTCAAGAACAATACAGAATGGGGTTAGTGCTACTGAGCTGGGACAGGATAGAAATGCATCTTCTGGTTTGTGTTTACGGGTCGGGGGTGGGGGTGGGGGTGGGGGTGGGGAGGGATTTTTTTTTGGCCAAAGCAGAGAGTGCACGGTACTTTATGGTCCAAACATTCAGATGAAGGGCTGTCCACTCACATCAATTCATGGAAGGGTATAGTTCTGCCCTCAGGAATTCTCCTCTGCAACAAGGGGAAAGCGGACTCCACAGCTGGGCAGTAAGGAGACAAGAATAAAAGGGCCAATATGAAGTGCATGAACTTTTCACAAGGTGAAATGCTCGTTTATTCAGTTCCACTGAATGCTGAATAAGCCATTAAATTCCCTGCCAAATAAATTAATGAGCGCACAGAACAAGCTTTGTATTTCTATAGGTTTCCTCTGCCTTTGAAAAGAGCAGCTTACGACCACAGGGACGCACAAACAAAGCACAGGGCTCTGCCTTACTGGTTCCAGCCTCTATTACAGAACCTATACCTCCCAATGAAGTGTTTCCAGCAGCTTGTGAAGCCTGAAAAAAGTGTTTAAGTCCAAACCAAATGGCCGGATTGGAATGGTTTGCAATGAGCAGGCAGGCCTGCTGGACAGAATGAATACACAAAAACGTAACCCTGTCGACATCCAGGGCAGTCCTAACATTAGCTAGTATGATAATGGAATCAGATTTGCTAGTTTTTAATTTTTTCCCCAATAAAAATCAACTCACATTAATATGGGATATGAAAACTACATCCATCCTCCCAATATATGCATGCATATGATACTGACGTATGACATACCTGGTGTGTGTATACAGATACACACAGACCCGTATAAGTTGATACCCTTGGTAAATAAAATATTTATACCACATTTAGCTTCAGTCTATCAAATTAACTTATTTAACGTAAGGAGACAAAATTCATAGAACAAGATTTCAATATAGCCACTCCCAAGTTCACAATGAAAGGTACCTGAGAGATCACTTGTTTTATTCCACCACACCAACCTCTTGGCTTATTACACGTCTGTAGCCTTTTCATGTATATAACACACAGGGAAAATGTGGTATAAATATAATACAAGGAAGTTGGAATAAAATTCACTTCTACGTATGCCCAGTACCCTGTTCTACACTGCTCAGCCGAGTGCAAATTAGGAAGTTCTCTCTAATTCATAAAAACAAGTTTTGGAAGAAATTCATTCATTTCTACTGCCCATTCTGCGAGTCTCAGTGCATCCACGCATGCACCATACCAAACAGGAATCACCTTGAGGGCATTCCTGAAAGAGGAAGAGCAACCAGCGATTTAACAAAAAATTAACCGTACTGTTGCTCTGTGGACACGCCCCCATCCCAGTACAGTGTAGTCCACCCCCCAACGCACAATAACCACTCTACTGCTTATGGATTTGACCTTCAGAAACCCAACCTACAGACAAAACTGATTCAGAAATAATCAGACACTTTTATAGAGGAAAACAACATTTCTTGGAAAACTTTCAAGATATATGTACATGATTCCTATACGTTCTGCGGGAATAACAAGTGCTAAGAGCAAACGGAAACTAGTCTGAGTACAGAAAATGTGAGAAAAGTTTCTTTTCAAAATATATATGGACTCTATACCCACGCCCTTCAGAACATGGACATACACACTCTCTACCTTCCCCTCAACGTGAGACACTGTACACAGAGAGCGCGCATGTGCGGCTGGTAGGCTGAAAGTAGGGTCTGTATGTTCATTCCTATGGTAGGATTTCCAGTCAGCGTGAGAGCTTTCTTACTTCTGCTGGTACTAAGGGGAATTAGTAAATGCGGGCACCATTAGTTCTAGTCAGTCGAAAATAAATCACCAGCAGATGGCAAAGGTGCCAACCCTCCTGTAACGTTGGGCAGCAGCGACAGATCTGGAAGGCTTTGGATGTGAGATTTCAACTCCTTGCGGACTTGGGTTACCCGAGCAAGCTTCTGTTTATACTCCTGCAGAGAGGAGACAAGGAAATAAGATTAGAAACAGATTTTCACAACATGAGCAGAGTGTACATCCTGCGACTTTAACAGGAGAGGTTTTCTGGAGAAGATGGATTACTAACTCAGAACAATCATTACAGGGTGTTGTAACTATGGTTTGTCCCAAGATACTAGAAACAAGGTGGATGAGGTAATCACTGGATTTATGGGTTGTTATAAAAATCTGTAACTGATGACTTCCCTTTTTGTTCTGGGGCTTATCACAAAAAGCTGGGGGTCACCCAATGAAATTAACAAGCAGTATTTAAAGCAAAAGGCAGCATTTCTTCACACAGCGCACAGTCAACCCATGGAACTCCTTGCCAGAGGAGGTTGTGAAGGCCAAGACTAGAACAGGATTCAGGAACTACATAAATCCACGGAGGTTAGGTCCATCAGTGGCTATTAGCCAGGATGGGTAGGGATGCTGTCCCTGGCCTCTGTTCGTCAGACGCTGGGAATGGACTGCTGTTGATTGATTCCCTGTTCTGTTCACTCCCTCTGGGGCACCGGCATTGGTCACTATGGGAAGACAGGACCCTGGGCTACATGGACCTTTGGGCTGAGTTAGTCTGGCTGCTCTTAACAGGCCACTCTACCTGGACTGATCCCTTAGAATACATTCCAACTACTCATGCTAAACAAGTCTTCCACCTTGTATTTAGCTGTAATGCTCAGAGTACTTTTCCCACCTGAGAGAGCTATATGGCTAGAAAGCTGGTCGCTCACCAACACAAGTGGCTCCAATAATAGGTATTACCTCTCCCAACTGGTCTCAACAATAATTACCGGCAGTCTAGTCATTCCCCGTGTTCCCACGAGTCCACGTTCCCAACATGGGACTGACAGGACGGCCACAAACATTAGCATTCCAGAGCCATAACTCTCGTCCTACTGCGAAGGGGTAGTGGCCCCCAGGGCCTGCGTCAGATGTGTGGCAGAGTGCACGCTTAAGGCCAGGAGAGACCGTTAGAACTTCAACGGCACTTAGCACGCTCAGGCCAACAGCCGAAATGAGACCAAGTCAATGAGCACCGCTAGAGGGACCTGACTATTGCCCACGGCCCCTGCAATGCCAAGGAAGTGACTTCTCCCTGGCAACGAGGTAGGGCTCCCATCGCTGGTCACTGCAGAAGACACTTTCTTCAAACTCCATCTAAAAATTCAAAGCGAATCTGGATTTCCTCTCAGATTTTTAGCCTCACTCCTATTTAGACAATAAAACACGACAGCCCCATGCTGACGTTGTGGCCGTCACAGGCCTCCATTCCGTACAAGAATGTCCTACAGCGCCCTCCCGCCTGCAGAATGGCAACAGCCTTTACTCCACACGCATTACGGAACGACATTCTGAGCAGTCTACGTCCACACTCCCTTGTGGGACTATAAAAGTAGCCAAGGATAGAGGGAAATCGTTACCATAAGCCAGCCAATGTGTGTTATTAGCACTTAGCACATATTAGGCACCTGATTATTAGCCATAACCACTGTAGCATTATAAGGGAGCAGTGATTCAAATGATGCCCAGAATCACTAAGCGCGAACGAGGAATCGGAGGGTCGCAGTCTCTGCTAACATCAGAAATGGGCAACAGCAGGAGAGCAGGATGTAGGACGGGTGCTGACGAGCAAACCGGAAAGGGAGCCTCCTGAGAGCTAGCAGCCAGGGCTGGGGCTCCCAAGTCCAGTGAGTGAGTATTTTAGAGCACCAGGGAACTTGCCCTTGAGTCCTACAGCCAGAAGACGACCTGGGAAGCCCGGAGGAGGATGGGGGGGGGGGGGGGGAGTGTCTGTCAGAAGCCCAACCGCCTAGGAAACCACCTTCCATCACCACATTATCCGGTCCGGTAGCGACTTTTAGCGACTGACAAGCCAGACGAACAGGAGTGAACGACCCAGCCCCACCCATTAACTGTGGAGCAGGATTCCTGGTGGAGCACTCGCCCTACGTACAACAGCACTAAGATAGCAAAGTGCCAAAGGTGATACATATGAAACCATTAGCATATTCATCTGGCGTTGCTCCGGTCCTCAAGGAGAGGCCAGGGCAGAGGGCGTGGGAGGTGCAGGAGTCAGGGTTGGGGGTGAGGTGTCCCCCCCCCGAGACTCGTACCAGGGCTGCTTGCTCATCCCATGCTCTTGCTTCCTGACCAGGACAGGAAAAGTGCCCAGCTCCTGCACCCCCCAGCAGAGTTCCCCTCGCTCTCTGACAAAGGGGAACAGTCAGCAATGTCCCTGTACAAATCTGGGGGGAGGCGGAGCTTCAATCCCCATGCCCTCTCTAGAAGGCACCCCAGGGTGGGAGAGGGAGGCTCAGGAATCATGCATGATGGCGGCGAATGAGATCCCCACCAGCCCCTTTCACCTGCCTAATGGCATTCTGTTCTGTATGGCTTTCTGAGCAGCAGCCCCATTCCAGGCACATCCAAATTTGGTGGTCCTAGCCACCCACCCACACACTGAGAGTCGTTTCCATGCAGTGTCACAGGTATGTCTGCTAATTGCTTATCCCCTATTTTTCAACTCATTTGTGAAATGTGATGTAAATCTGTTAGTGACACAATGCAACTGAGGCAAAATGAAACCCTCAGACTGCTGAGCATGTATCCCTGTAAGTCAATTATAATACTGATTTCTTCTTTAATTAGTAGTAAGAATAAAACTGTTTACTATCAAAACCATTATCTTTGAAGAACAACTGGGAGTTTAATAGTGAATCTGCCTTCTGAAGAGTTTACAACTTTAATCTGAATCCAATGCCCCATTTAAGTCCTTACAATGATGGAAACTCTCCCCACCTTCTGCACATAACAAAGCAAAATATGCCCCACACGATCATGAGTGATGGGTTTCCATACTTCGGTTTCTTGCCTTGTACTGGAACAGATAGAATTGAGCTGATTGCAATAATGCAGACAGTTCCACACTTGCAGTGGGTGTATAATGTATATTGTACATTTCCAGCTGGCGCTCACATGCAGATTTCCTGACATCCTATTTCAAACTGATACAGATTCACCAGGCTAAGGGAGTAACGGCTCATTATGTCAAACATCAACATAAACACACAGAACAACAGACTGGATAGCTGACATTCAAATTCGAGGCCTCCATATTACTGCTAGCTTCTGAAGCAGCACCCAAAGGAACAGCAAGCTCAAGAGCAAAGGGCCGCGGAGGCATTGGTGCGCGAAGGACCATGTTAAGAGTGTGTCCAACATCCACAACGCCTGTCACTTCTCCAATCGCAGGTCTCAACACGCCATCTCAGCGAACGGGTGCATACCGGGCCTTTCAGCTACTCCCCGCACTGCTCCTAAGGCTGCCTCTGAACAGCCCAGGTCAACCCTCGCACTTTGCAAACAGCTGGGTAGACAGTGCTGTGGAGTTGTGGCCCAGGCCCTGAAGTCCACCCTCCTCCCTGGGCTTCAGAGCCCAAAGTCCTGGCTACACAGAGGTCTTCAGAGGGTGAGCTCTGCTAGCCAAGGGCTGCCAATCTGGGCCGGGAGGCTCGCTGCTGCTGACTGCAGGTGCTCTACGTGCACGTTACGGAGAAAAGAGCCGCTCTCAGGGTCACACAAGAGACCCTGCAAGAGTGCCAAGTGGGAAGGGTGCTGACGGGCTTTAGCCACAGCCCAGGGTCATGGGAGCATAAGCAGCAAGGCGGCTGAACTAGTGCCCTGCAGGCAGGGCCAAAGCTGAAGAGCAGAGAGCTTGGGAAGGAAGGATAACAGAGGGACAATGTGTCACAGACACTTCATATGGGGAAGCAAGGGGGCAGGAAATGCTGAAGGCATAAGAGAGGAAGAGAAAAGACGACCGTGGTATGAAGCTGAAGGCACGAAAGAACAGAACAAGAGATGTGGGAGAGACGCTGAGAGCAGCACGAAAGCTCGAAGGACAGCTTTCCAATGTAGTCATGTTTCCTTTCTTCACCCTGCAGCCTCCCTCTCCCCCAGGCTGGTTCCCATGTCCTACCAGAGAAAGGAACCGCCAGAGAAGAAAGGGAGCCGGGAGGGCAACCTGTGCAGGGAACACAGTCGTGTTCTTCCCCTCTCCCACCTGAGTCTTAGCGATTACAATTCCATGGGTGACTGTGTTGTACCCCGAGCGATGGCAAACGGCGTGCTCTGCTAATGAGCAGCAAGTTGTAAGAGGGCAGAACACGGCACTCTCGTGTACCTGGAATACAGGCAGCAAAGGGGCTTGTACGGTGTCTGCTCACAGACAGCAGGTGGATAGTGCAGCATCTACAAGCAGCTTTCTGCAAAGCCGCCGCTGTCTAACAATGGCAGTGCAGAACACTGGGGTTCACCAGCACAGACAAGGCAGGGCAGCCAGCATGCCTGCCACTCACAGCACGCAGGAGAAGCTAAAGGAGCACGGAGGTCAGCAAAATGAACCGGTACGATTGCACAGAGGGGCGACAAAGGACACTTGAACAAGGGATGCCGTCAACTACTCTAAAGACATGAGGATGTATGCATGCAAATAGAACAGTTTCTGCCCCGCTGGGAAGGGCAGAGCCTCTCCCTAGTCTGAGATGCAGGTCTGGGCACAAGGGAAGAGGAAGAGCATGCCACGATAGCGAGGAGGATAAAGAGCTTCTTATCCTAATGAACTGACAACCACAGCAATCTCATTCTTCCCTTCCCAGAAAGATTTTCAGGCCTGTACATCTTTGGAGTGCCCCAGTCAAGTCTTGCGAGAAAATACCTTCACATTAAACAACTTGAAAAACACACCAGATAGCCCAGGAGCATGTTAGAAACTAACAGAACAGGTAGATGGCATCATGAGCTTTTGTGCACACAACCCACTTCTTCAGATGACTGAGTTAAGGGTCTCAGGGACAAATAAAGCAGAGAAAGAGAAGGGATGGGGAGGGAAAGAGAAGGAAAACATATATTGTCAATTAGCGGCCATGGTAAATGAGGCTGGCAGAGTGGGTTCTTCGTACTCGAAGTACATGGTGCTTGGCTTTTTAGGTCATTAGGGTGTGGATCGTCGCCGGCCACCCAAGCAAAGTCTATGTTTAGATCTCTATTGCAGGTGTCAGACTTGTACATGAAACCAAGTCCTGCAGCTTCTCTCTCCAGCTGGGTTTTGAAATTGCCTTGGATTAATATTGTCACCTTTAGCTCCATTAGTGAGGGCCCTGGCAAGTTAAACTGTTCCCTGACAGGGTTGTGTGTGCAAATATCTGGTTTGCATCTATTAACCCCTCTCGTAGAGACTGTCCAGTTTGGCCAATATCCACGGCAGAGGGGCGTTGCTAGCACAGATCACATTGGTGGATGTGCAGGTGTATGAGCCTCTGATGCGGTGGCAGATGTGGGTAGGTCCTGTCATGGCATTGCTGGTGTAGATGTGTGGACAGAGTTGGCACCGGAGTTGATTGCAGGGGTGGGATCCTGAATGAGTTTGATGGGGGTGTGCTGTGCGGTTGCTGAAAGCATTTGTCTGAGGTTAGGGAGTTGTGTGTCTGCAGGCGAGGACTGGCCTGTCGCCCAAGGCCTGTGGCAGTGAGGGGTCATTTTCCAGGCTAGGTTGTCGGGTGTTGACAATGTGCTGGAGGGGGTTCAGTTGGGGGCTGTAGGTGATAACCACTGGTTTCCTATTTTCTTTGCCGGGCCTCTCTTGAAGAAGCTGATATCTGGGTACTTGTTGGGCTCTGTCAATGTGATTTAGCACTTCTCCAGATGGGTACTTCAGTTTTAAGAATGCTCTATATTGGGGTGGGCAATTTTTCGCCAGAGGCCACTTCAAACATTTCTGAAGTGCCCCAGACCGCCCTGGAAGGGGCGGGGCCAGGATGCTTCCAGGCTTTCCCATCCTCAGACCACAATTCGCCTGGGGTGGGGGAACCCCTTTGCCCCCCTCCCACTAAGCACCCATGCCTCTGGCAGGCCAGGAAGAGGCTTCGCGTGCTCCCCTGCCCACAGGCCAATTAGAGCCTGGGGGCTGGGGAAGTGCACGAAGTTTCCTCAACTCTGCCAGGAGCACGTAGCACTTTGAAGCACCGCGTGCTCCTGGCAGGGTGGGAGGAGACTTCACATGCTCCCTCACCCCCAAGCCCTGATTGGCCTGGGGGCAGGAGGAGCACGCAAAGTTTCCTCCGCCCTGCAAGGAGCACATGGCAATTCAAAATGCTGTGTGCTCCTGGCAGGGCAGAGGAAACTTTGTGCGCTTCCCCCACCCCCAGGCCATAATTGGCCTGCGAGCGGGGGAGAGGCAGGGCCTCCGCAGGCCGGATCAACCTGCTTGGCAGGCCAGAGCCAGCCCAGGGAGACCTTTTTGCTCTATATAGATCTTGTAGTGTTTGTGTCTGTCTGTGGGACTGCAGCAAATCCGGTTGTATCTTAGGACCTGGCTGTAAACAACTGATACCGCAAGTACCCCAGAAAAGCTCTGCCGCGTCCAAGGAATGCGTCTGCTTTTTTGGAACAGTTTTCAAAAAAGTGGATGTGTTCTTTAGGCATCCCTGTATTCCTCATTGTGTGAGGAAGAAGGGATGTGCCAAAAGAGGAGGTTTTTCTGGGATTTGGCCCCATGTAGACAGGCCCAATTTCGGAAAAGCCTCTTCTGGAAAAAAGTGGAAAAAGATTCGCAAATGGTGGGTTGCAATTCGCGTCTCTGGTTTCGATACAGCTCTGCAGTCTAGACATAGCTTTGCATGGATGCTAGAGACATGTGGTAAGGGTGCTAGGAGGCCAGAGCTGAGGAAACATTGTTCAAGGTCAGCCACAAAGATGGTGGCACATTGTGGGACCATGCAGGTGCCCACAGCTGTGCAGCTGACCTGAAGATATAAACTGCCTCCAAACTGAAGATAGCTGTGGGTGAGGACAGAGTCACACAGCTCTGAAAGCCAATTATTGCAAGCCAATTAAAAAAATCCCAGCTTGTAAGGGAGGCTACAAACTTAATTTTATTTACAAGTTTGATACCTGCAACAGGAGGGCCAAACTCCGGCTACATTCCACATCCTAACACCACAAAGCAAGCACCAGGTACTTAACAGTACTTAGCACACTATCTGCTTCATTTACCATGGACACTCCAATTGACAATTTCCCCCCTTTTCTCCTTCCCCCCCAAATCCCAGCTCTTTCCCTGCTATTTATATGGAAACCAGACCCCTTAATACCATTCATCTGCGCTCAGGAAAGCCCATGGTCCCATCTACATTGTTAGTCTGTGAGGTGCTGCAGGACTATTCGGTATTTTTACAGACCAACATGGCTCCCCCCTCAGAAACTTTTCCACACAGAAATCGCACATTTTGCAAACCTGTCTGGGTAGCACACTGGCCCTGAATGTTGGTGCTGCAGACAATGTGGACACAGACAGTTTCTTCTGGGGGGCGGAGGGGGATACAGCCCACGGGTTAGATCACACGGCCCAGCGCGATCCCCTGGCTGCCAGTCACAGACACTGCTCCAAGTGGCAATTGTTAGAGCCAGGGTGTGTGTATCTGCATGGTGCACGCCCCACCTCCAGCACCATCCTTGCAGCCTCCCATTCGCCAGAAACCAGTCAATAGGAGCTGCAAGGGCAATGCTTATGGGCATGGGCAGCGCACAGAGACCCGCTGCCCCCCAAGGTGCAAGCCACATGGATATACACACATGCTGGCCCCAGCAGCTGGAAGTTTTCATGGCATGCGGGGCTGCAGCAGCCAGGAAACTGCCCAAAGGGGCAGTGTGTTGCTTTGAGCATCTCACACCTGGGAGGAATGGGGAGGGGGGAAGGGGAGGGCAGGAAAAAAAGAGTAGTACTTTGTGCCCGTCCAGCCCCACAAGAAGGTGGCTCCCATTGGCTGATTTCCAGACAGTGGGAGCTGAGAGCCTCTTCTGGTCCCACGCCCCGTCGGCTTGCAGTAGTGCTGAGAAGCACCTGGTCTCTGCAGCCCGGCGCTCCGAGCGACGTGCAGGGGTGGGGCAGGCAGGGAGGTCCCTGCACACCATACTTTGCCCACTCGAGACAGCCCTACCACACCCAGCTCCAGGGGGTAAATGCGCGTATCTGAAGAGTCACTGGATTTTGAACACATATCAGTGGCAAAGCACTTCAGGGTCCCCGACCACCACCTCTGTCCAACCCTTAGAATGTTCTTTGCCTGCAGGCTGGAGGGAGCATGATCTACCCCACACCGGTATTACTGCAACAGCACCCCAGAGTGTTAGCCAAAGGGCGGATCCCCACCGCGCTGTGCGCGGAGCAAGCAGACGACAACTGTCCCTGGCTAACAAGCTTACAGAGGGGGCTCAGAAACAGATCAGAGCCGTGAGGGAGACGCTGCGCCAGGGCAGGCTGAGGAAGAGACCCAGGCACTGAAGGTTTTGCTAGATGATCGAAAGGAAAAAGAGGCACCTCAGGATGCCAGGACAAAGCATTAACTGGAGGGGTTGACCCACAGCCCAAGGAGCTACCATCCAACGTGGCTGTTGATTACACTGCAGATTTTGTATTAACTACTGTCTGCTCAACAGCGTGGCAGTCTGGCCATGCCCTGTGGGTCTCACGCTCCTGGCGGATATTATTAGCCTCAGACTCGCTGTTGTCCTTTATCTTGACAGGAGGCAGCATCCACAAGTTAAGCGAGTCACACTCATCACAGCCTAGTCCATGGTTTTAGGATGAAAACCTTCTTCTTGGGACAAGCTCTGTGTTGGGGGAGAGGGGCGCACACTACCCAAGGTTCCAGCCGAGGGACCCTAAAGTAGCAGCAGCAGGCAAGGTTGTTTTTCCTTCCGACTTGGCAGCTTTTTACCTGGGCCTCTTCCCCAAATATCTCCCTCTGGTACCTGTTAACCAGCTCTCAGCTCACACACAGCTTCTTGTTCCTCCCTTTCTCCTTCTGGTCCGTCAAAGCAACTCCACTGGCTGTACTTGGCTGAGGTGCTGAGTGATTTGCCTGAGGGAGCAATCTACCTACCAGAGGCAGCAGCACGGGGAGGAGAGGAAGCTGGGGGGGAAGGGTGGTGTTCTGAGATAACAGTGGCTACTCTGGCCAGGCAGGCAGCCCAGCTCAGTCCCTGCTTGCACGAGGTCAGGGACCTACCCCCACCGCAGCTCTGCAGTTTAAACGCAGTAGGAGCTGGGCTGCCCGGCCACCCAGTTCTTACAACATTTAAGCTGCAGAGCCACAGTGGGGGTAGCTCCCGGACTCAGTGAAAGTCAGGACTGAGCGCTGCTTCTTTTATCGACTGATTACATAGTCAATAAAAATTCTATCGACTACACGATTAGCAAGTTACTCACCTCTTAACATCCTTAGGATGCACTGAAACAGCCCAAAGGTCCCTACCTAAAGTCCCCCCAAACCTGCAAATCTTGAAATATGCTTAGAAAACTGCTGCTTTCTGTGGCCTCGGCCTGCGATCTCTGCACATCACTGACTGCCGTGCTGCAGAGCAGCGGTTCATTAAGACTGGCAGCATTGGGATGTCGTTTGCCTTTTATGGTCAATGTTACAAGACCAGATTCAATATTTGCTGTAGGGTGGTTTGGAGGGGGAGGCTGGACAAACGGACACTGTGCACTGGAAGTGCCCTTCCCAATCAGCGGTCACAGCAGCAGACAAATTCATTGCTCAGGGCAAAAGAATTTTGCTTTTGGGCCAGTCCAGAATCAAAATGTAACACCACTAAATCCGAGCCTCTGACAGGAAAACACTCACTTAAGAGAAACAATGTTTGACCATTAAACTGATAAGATAGGAAGTTCAGAGGGAAGGCTATTCCTGAGCTTAACTTACCCTATTGTGTTAGAGCACGGGTTCCCAAACTGGGGAGGGAGGGGAGGGGTGGGGTGGGGTGGGGTGGGGTGGGGGGGAAAAACACGTGCAGAAATTCCAGGGAGGGGGCGTGAGGCAACCCCCCCCCCCCCCGGCCAATCCCACTCCAAGTTTTGCTGCTATTTTTTGGGAGGGGGGGGCATGAGGGTTTCTCAAAAATCAAAAGGGGGCGTGATGCCGAAAAGTTTGGGAACCACTGTGCTAGAGGATAAGGAACTGCAAACTTTTTCATAGCATTTCTCTCCCTCCCCCCTCCCCCGCCATTTAAACGGTTAACTAAATTAAAAGGGATTTTACATCCCTAATTACACTGGCAACTTCTCACTTAATTTATAGCCATGCAATATTTTGTATGCAATTACAGCAGCTGCTTAGCTGTTACTGCTCAAGAAAAATCTTGGGCGTTTCAGATAGTTCTCTTCAAACATTCACTCAACGTGTAGCATCAGGCAAAAAAGCAAACAGGAAGTTAGGAATCATTAAGAAAGGGATAGAGAATAAATTAAATGTCATATTGCCTCTACATGGCACACCCACATCTTGAACACTGCATGCAGATGTGGTTGCCCCAACTTTAAAAAAAAAAAAAAAAGATAGTAGGAAGGTTCAGACAAGGACAACAAAAATGATTAGGGGTATGGAATGGCTGCTGTATGAAGAGACATTAATAAAACTGACTTTTCAGCTTAGAAAAGGAGACTAAGGAGAAATATGACAGAGGTCTAGAAAATCATGACTGTTGTGGAGAAATAAATAAGTGTTATTTATTCCTCATAACACAAGTAGGGGTCATCAAATGAAATGAATAGGTAGCAGGTTTAAAACAAACAAAAGGAAGTTTTTCTTTACTCAGCGCACAGTCAACCTGTGGAACTCCTTGCCAGAGGATGTTGTGAAGGCCAAGACTATAAAAGGATTCAAAAAAGAGCTAGATGACTTCATGAAGGATAGGGACATCAATGGCTATTAGCCAGGTTAGGCAGGGATGCTGTCCCTCGCCTGTTTGTCAGAAGCTGGGAACAGACAGAAGGAGGAGGGAGTCACTTAAGGATTCCCTGTTCTGTTCACTCCCTTTGGGACACGTGGCATTGGCCACTGTCAGAAGACAGGACACTGGGGGTATGTCTACACTACCCCGCTAGTTCGAACTAGCGGGGTAATGTATGCATACCGCACTTGCTAATGAAGCCCGGGATTTGAATTTCCCGGGCTTCATTAGCATAAGCGGGGAGCCGCCATTTTTAAATCCCCGCTGCTTCGAACCCCGTGTAGCGCGGCTACACGGGGCTCGAACTAGGTAGTTCGGACTAGGGTCCTATTCCGAACTACCGGTACTCCTCGTGAAACGAGGTGTACCGGTAGTTCGGAATAGGCACCCTAGTCCGAACTACCTAGTTCGAGCCCCGTGTAGCCGCGCTACACGGGGTTCGAAGCAGCGGGGATTTAAAAATGGCGGCTCCCCGCTTATGCTAATGAAGCCCGGGAAATTCAAATCCCGGGCTTCATTAGCAAGTGCGGTATGCATACATTACCCTCCTAGTTCGAACTAGGAGGGTAGTGTAGACATACCCTGGGCGAGATGGATCTTAGCCTGACCCAGAATGGCCGTTCTTTCATCACCAAGTGTGCTCATTTTAGCTTGAACATAATTTAAATAGGTGAACTGGAGAAGGAGCCAAGTCTCCCCGGATTCCCATTTCAAGCACCTCTGGTGTAGCATGTCATATGGGCAAACACCTGCTTGATGCAAGGGAAGGTGGAAAGTTTCAGCAGTGAAAAGGGATCTGTGGGTTTAAATGGCACTGACCTTTCACTGTGTGTGGAATGCCTGAAATAACAGAGTTCAGAAAAAGTTTAGCATTTCCTCCTCCCACAGGAGTGTCTAACTCCTCCCAAGTCACACCAGATGGCACAGCATTCAATGTCCTGGAATATTACAGATCCCACCCACCCAAACTAGGGCCAACTCCCTCTCAAAATAAACCTTAGGAAAAAAATGTAAGTTGCCTGTTGTGCATAACTTAACTGGTTTTCATGTGCAGGAAATGAGACCAGTGGGTAATCTGTATTTACACTGTGTGCAACAGTGTGAGAATGAATTGAGGCCAGTGGCAGTCTGAGCTGTAAATACCTTCTGTTTTGTTAGTGTACAAATCAGATCTTTGGAAATTTACATGAAACATGCGATTTGTAGAACTGTATAAGGGAGAATAAAAGGCCTCAGAAGTTTTTAAAAACATGCACCATTGGCTCAAGAGTAATTATTTGAAAACCAGGGGCCTCTGAGAACTAGTCCAATGTTTAGAGTCTGGACTATGCTTGCTCTAAGTTCATTTTAATAGGCTGATGAAAATCATGTAAATATGCCTCAGGGCTATGAATCAAAACGTGCACTATTTACAAGGCAGCCCAATTAATCATTCCTTGGCTATCTGAGCTTGCCATTCAAGATTGTGTTTAATGAGCTTTGAGAAAGAGGACTCATTAAAATGTAAGTCACAATGTGGCGGTCACGGAAACACTGTTCTTGCAGAAACAAACCAACTGGAAGTTTTGTTGGAAAATAGTTACTGCAATTGATCAACAGCTTTTCAAACAGCGTATGTTTACTAGCTAAACCCACCCATATGTTTGTAAAGAACACAGTGATGTACATGACCGTGAGATTAGAAGCCAATTATTCCTTATGGTGGATTATTAACAAGTACAGCTGCCAGATGAATAACGGCTTGGACAGTGAACATTTGTAGCATATATCCTGTTACTATTTGTATTACAATGAACCCCTCCTTGAGCTTAACCCCGGGTACCCTTGCTCAACCTCTTTCAAGATCACTTCACTGCCTCTTGACCAGCCAAGGATGCTCCTTTTGGAAACAAAAGCATTTGTTCCCCTTTGAAAACAGCCATTCAACTGTTCCCTCCTTTGAAAACAGCTGAAGGCCTTCCAATGTCAAGGTGTTTGGTATTATTACTGCTTTCCCTTTCCTCTGCCCACAGTCCCACCTACCCCCACCACCTCTCAGTTGTCCTATCTACAGTTTTGCATGTTGCATTCACTCCCATTTTGCATAGCACCTCATCTTACTATAGATTTCAGAAATGTGCATCTGAGTGAGTCTGGTCAAGACCTCCTAAACAATAAGAGCAGGGACCACCAAAGTTGGTATGAAGCTTCCTCTTATCCTAACTTAAAATGAGGTAAGCATTTGGTTGTACCAAGACAACGGGAGGTGCTTGGAACGAGACTGTTTCTCATAAAATGAGAAGGGAGGGATCTGGTAGAGGGAGCTATACTACAGAATGACCCCAGAGGAGTAGTAAGGGGCCAGAGACAGGGAATCGGAAAGCTATAACCCCATTGGGAGAGCAGGGGGCAGGAGTGGAGAAAGGGGCAGCTATCTCCCATACATTTCAGAGAATCTGTCCGTGCGTCAGTGTCCATCCCCCAGTCATGGGACATGCCCCGCTGGAGTGGCCATGAACAGGAGGTTCTCATCTGGTGGCTCCAAGGCTGGGATTCCCACCCCCCGCCCAGGGAAGCTCACATACTGAACCCCTCATTCCCAACTCCACCCCCCAACGATTTAAATGAAGAAAATAAAAAAAAAACGTATTTGAGTTCTAGACCCACTTTCGAGCCAGTCACTGTTAAGCATGAGCATGGTTAGCCTGCCAAATTAGATTACTAACAGTTACAAAAAAGGTGAGGGAAGATTTCCTCACATCAGTTATAACCCCAACTTTATAAAAACAGACCACTAAAGAGCCCAGCTGCATACAAGAGAGAAGTCAGCCTTATAAGGAAACATCTCAACCACAGAAAAAAAATGACTTGGCCCCAATATAGGAGGCCTGCATGGATGTATACGAATCAAGCAGGAACACAAGAAACATTTAGCGTGCATAATTTATGTTTAATCTCCAGCCAAACTCAGCTGAACAGCAGGTGAGAAGCTAGATAAACAGGGTCTCATCCAGAGACCAGAGTAACTTGAAAGACTCCTGCTGACTTTGGGGGCTTTCAATCAAACCTTAAGGTTCTCTCCCTTGAAAAGCATCTCCTGTGGAGTTGCTACAAAAAGGTTCAGAGGTGACCCTCCCCACCTCAGGGTCCTACTTCTGATCTCCAGGACCAGCGGGGGTGTGGCATAGGGAAGAGCTCATGCTCAAATGTGCAGGATGCAGTCTGACACCAAGTTAACATTCCAATAGACGTGGGTTATTCTGAGGATTCCTTTTACAAGGTTGTCATTTTGCCTGGCAGAGAAGTCGACAATACCGCAGAGGAAGCCAGCTTTCATCTGCAGGATCCTGAGCGCTTGTGCAAGACTAATTCTCAATAAAAAGTGGTTCTCTCGCTTGCTGGTTTCTGAAGAGAATGCGTACTGTAGCGCTGAACAGGTATTCTTACTGTCTACTAGGGATGTTAAATACCGGTTAATTGAATAGTCGAGTAACCTCATGACATGCATCTGACGAAGTGGGTCTTTGCCCACGAAAGCTTATGCTCCAACACTTCGGTTAGTCTATAAGGTGCCACAGGACTCCTCGCCGCTCATGAATTCTTAGTGCTTAGTCGACTATTCGATAGCCCCCAGGGGTGGGGCCAGCAGCCAATGCGCACTGGCCTCACTCCTGAGAAGACCCCTGCCACTCTATCAGAAACAGCAGCACAAGGTGCCAGGCGGGAGCTAGTCTGCGAGGGGAGCCACTTTAAAAACCAACTCCCCTTGTGAACCGGCTGCCTGTTGTCCTGTGCTGCTGCCTCGGATACAGAGGCAGTGGTGTGGGTGGCAGAAGCCCGTCTAGAAGATGATCTGAGCTCCTGGACCCGGCCTGAGCCGGACAGCCTGCCCACCCGGCTCCTAATACGCTTTAAATGCAGAGCGTTTAAATGCAGCAGAGGTAGGTCCTAGACCCATAGCAAGCCAGGACTGAGCCAGGCTGCTAGAAAATGCACTGGCAGGTTGGGGGGAAATGCATGTAGACTATAGTATTAAACCTCTACGTTTTTGCTTATCTGTTAATTGGTTAATCAACTACACTTTTCCATCCCTACTGTCTGTTCTTCCCCAGCATAGACAGCAGCCTTCAGCACCAAGGAACCCATTTCACTGCAGTAAGACAGCCACAACTTTGACTTTGCAGACAAGTTTCCCCTCACACACACAAGCCACTCTTAAGTCTCGGCTTGACCAAGCCCTGGCCGGGTTGATTTAGTTGGGATTGGTCCTGCCTAGAGCAGGGGGCTGGACTTGATGCTTTCTGAGGTCTCTTCCAGCTCTGTGGTTCTAGGATTCTACAGCCCTGAAGGGTAATGACAGCACCTTTCAGAGCTAAGACGTCCATCTGGGAGATCAGGTTTGCCAGCAGGTTGGTTTTTCCCCCATTCCTACTCTTCAAATAAGGAGATGCAGCTTTTTCTGTTCCTCCCAGCACCATTCATGTCCATGTTCTCACTTCATGCTGCACAAACAGCAACTCCTGCTCACCTTTTCACTGCACTGTCAGGCTCAAACTGGCCAGTATAGCATGCAGCACCATTTACAGCCCACAACATATTGCTCCAGCTCCCTGCTCCACGCGGAGATACCAATCCGCTGGCCAGGTGCAGTTTAAGTCCATGCAGTGCCCAAATGTTACAGACAAACTCTCTGGTCCAGCAGAACTACCAGAGACCTAGGTCGGTGGTTGGGGCGTGCCGCGGAGCCAGGTCGGCAGAGAAGCCCAGTGGCCAGGCGGGGGAGCCTGGCCGGGTCTGCCAACAGTCTCCCGAGAGCCTGCAGTCCATCAGCAGAGGGGCTGCCGATAACCTCCCCTGGTCTGGCAGACTTCCTTGTTTGGGACCGGCCAGGCCCCGAGGTGCCAGACCAGGGAGGTATTGAAGACTTCTGGCAGAAACGGAGCAGTGTGTCATGTGCCGAACTCCACTCCCATGTTAAATACATCTCCTCCGGCACCTAAAGTTTATGCACAAGCGCGCTTCAATCACGCATTCATCTTTGTTCCAATATTTTATTGATTTGCAGTGCTAGGTGGAAGTTTGGCAACGCACGCAGCGCTCTGAAACGCAGCAATGTGACAGGGAAAACACTTCAAGATCTCTAGTCAGCCTGGGGGGGTTTAATATTGCTACTTCACTCAGCATTTATATTACAGGAGGGCCTAGAAGCACCAGCCAGGACAGGGTCCCATTACGCTGATCACTGTGTAAGCACACGTCCGAGCCCGCAGGGCAATCCATGCACAACAGGACCAAATGCTGCTGCAACATTGCTCTAACGCAGGGGTCGAAAACCTTTCCCAAGCGGCATGCCAAGAGTTAACGGATTCCCACTATTTACAGATCTCCGTGCTGAGGGGGCAGGGGAAGGCTGGGGAAGGTGACCATATTTCCTGAACCACCTGCAGCTAGGGAGAATGGGTTCATTTAAATTATTAAACAGATTAAGCATTTTAACACTCATGTTAGTTTATCAAACTTCATTTTAAATAAAGTAAAATATTAATTTATGTCCAACACAAAAGGTTCCCATGTTGTCTTTACGGTGGTGGTGAGGGAGGGGGGGTGGAGGAGCGACGACCTTTTTTGGGTGGGGTGCCACTGATGCACAGAAAAAAATCAGTTGTGGACCACACAAGTGAGAAGCAAAACACCACTCTTCCCAGCCCCCCCCCCTTCACTGATATGGCCCCCAACTAAGACACCTCACTCTTCCGGCACTCCAGCCCCACAAGGAGAGGGGATGGGACAGGGAGGACTGAGGGTCAGAGCTTCCCATAGGCCAGATTTACTTTTCTGGGCTTCCAGAGTTAGTGGATTTCATGGACCCTCTTAGGCTCTGGGGAGGCGACAAAAATGAGGGGCTCACAATGTGCGGGACAGGGCTGCCAGCGAGTAGGATAGGGATGCAGGATCTGGGCAGAGGTGGGTGCAGGACAGGGTGAGGAGGGCAGGGTCTGGAAGGGAGTTTGGGGCAATAATGCAGAAAAGGTGAGAGGGGGAGAATGCAGCCAAATAGCTAGTTGGGAAGGGAGGCAGAAGTGGGGAGTAAAGGAAAGTGCAGCTTCTGCAAAGCAAAATTTTAACCACCCCCCATCTCCCCTCTGCTCCAGCCTCGCTCCACTCAGCCCCATGATCCCCCCCAGCATGATCCTCTGCATGGCCCCATCCCACTCAGTACAACCCTTGCCCCCTTCCATCCTGCCCCAGCAGCCTGACCCCCTGCATCGCCCCAGGGCCCTCAGTGCAACCCCTGCCCCCTCCCATCCGGACCCCCTGCATCGCCCCAGGCCCCTCAGTGCAACCCCTGCCCCCTCCCACCCGGGCCCCCTGCATCGCCCCTGCCCCCTCCCATCCGGACCCCCTGCATCGCCCCAGGCCCCTCAGTGCAAGCCCTGCCCCCCTCCCATCCAGACCCCCTGCATCGCCCCAGGCCCCTCAGTGCAACCCCTGCCCCCTCCCATCCGAATCCCCTGCATGACAGCAAGGAGGGCAGAGTCACTTCCCTGCCTGTCCCAGCCCTTTGTCATGACTCGAGCCTCACTTGCCCGCTGCTGCTCAGAGCCTGGGGCTGGTTCCAGCCTGGCCAGGTGCAGCGGGGTGCTGGGGAAGGGTCTCACCACCCCTATATACACCCTCGGAGCAGCACAGCCCGGGCCCTGGTGCCCCACAGAGGCAGCAGCAGCTTGTGACAGGCCACCCAGCCCCAGATCTACCGAGTAGCTCCCCCCCACCCAAGCAGGGAGCAGAGCCTATAGCAAGGTGGGGGGGGGGGATATTAACCCCTTAGCTCCTGGGAGTTGCACGCCCAAGCTGGACAGCAGCAGCCCCACGGACATGGAGACCAGTGCAGGGTCATGCAGCCTGCTCCATTTGCCAAGCCGCCCCGGCCCCTACACACCCATGCCTTCCCCACTTGCCCTTTCAGCAGGAAGCTGAAGCTAGTTCTCCAGCCTGCAGCTGCATGGGGACCTGCAGGCTCCAGCCGCTGCTGGGAGCGGGGCGGGGCTGAGCTCCCGCTGCATGTACTGCTTATGGCACATGGGCAGTAGGTTGCCAACCCCTGCTCTAGTATATCCCCTGCCACCCGCAATAGCTCTTAGTAGGAAATACTCCTTGCCATAGAGCTAGTCAATGGCAGATTTCTCCAGTGTTCTCCAGACAGCCCAGTTCTATGGCAGCAGTTATTACAGTATCTGGGTGGCCAGCTCAGACGTCTGACTCCACCCAGCAAGTGCCAGAGAAGGAGAGAACATGTCGTCTGCTTCAGCAGTTCACCATCTCAGCTCCCCAGGACTCACCTACTGCTCTATTCACTAGGCAGCCTCACCACAGGGGCCACATGCTCCTTGGCTATTAGTGAGTCTCTGGCTCTCTAGAAGGTTAAGAGAGCATGCATTGTAAGCCAAGCAATTCCCCCCATGGAGAAAAGGCAGCTGCAGACAGGTAGAGGCGGGGAAAGGGTAACTTGGAGGAAATGGCAAACCTCTTGGCTGCACAACCTCCGAGTCCATGAAACATTAAGTGTTTCACTTCGGAGCTAGTCTTCGAGGCTGTTGGCAGACACTGGTTTACACTCAGTTCACATCAAGCCTTTACAACTGTAAGGTCATGACACAGTGAAAGCGGAGATAACGGCTCTCAATGCTCAGCAACAGGTGTGTTCATGGAGGGATTTGTGACAACAGAATCATAGAATCGAAGGGGCCTTGCACAGAACCACCCCATCCCAAAGGACATGCAGTTAAAGGAGGAGACAAAGGCACCTGGAGACGACAAATGGGGAGGAAAGACTCTATAGTATTGGCTTCGACACCAAAGGGACAATTATGAACAATTATCCCCTCCCACAGATTAGACTGACTCAGCGGCAGGAAGGGTAATTCTGCTGTTCTGTTCCATCTAGTCCTAATCTCCTGCAGAGATCACATACACTGAGATCCCATTCTTCCCGAGGATTCGGAGAAAGTCTGTAGCGCTCTCACGAATGTGGCTCTAGCTATTCCGCTACCTTCATTTTACAATCCATCATCCAACATAAAGGGTCTATGTCCTCTACTGAATATCTTTCCCTGCAGTCCTCAGTGTCCAGTTTTAGACAGTATAATTGATTTGCTGTTTTCTTTGAGACAGAAAGGTGTCATTTATTTCTACTGGCACAGTGTGCATAGGGCTTCAAAGTAACTAGCTGGATACATTTTGCAGGTCCTAGCACAGTTTTTATTCTCAATATGCTTTTATTTGACCAGCTTTCAGTGGGATCTTAAGTAGGGATGTAAGTTTTAACAGTTAACGGTTTAAAAGAAACCGATGCTTATCAATTCCCAGTGCTGTTTAAAATCTGCTAGGGATCCTGTTGGAAATGCCAAGGGTTACACAGTTAATGTTTTTTAACATTTTTGACATCCCTCATCTTAAGGAATTCAAAAATGTCAGTAACAGAGCTAAGGAACTTAGATTTGAGTCATTTATTCATCAGCAACAGGAAGCCACCTTCTCCAGGAAGAATGTTTATGCATGCCAAGGTACTGAAATACCGATTCGGGTGCCTATTAATTTAATAATTCTAAGTGTCTGGAGGGACCATTATAATTCCGTAGCCTGATCACCTGCATAAACCAGACCACAGAATTTCACTCTTCCTTCCTGCATCAAGCCAACAGGCTCTTGCTTTGCCAGAATTTAATCTTTTCAGAAAGGAGTCCAAGTCTCCAGGTGATGGCAAACCCATCACATCCCCTGGTAAAATGGTCCAAAGGTAGGCTCAAGTATTGGAGCCTACTTTCCAATCTCATCGCTATAGCTTCAGCTTCTAGCCAATGGATTTTGTTATGCCTTTGCAAAATTTAGTTCTCTATCAGAAGCCTTCTCCCCGTGTATATACAGACTGATCAAGTCACCTCTTATTCTTTGGTAAACTACACAGATTGAAAAAAACAACTTACTCACTGTAAGGCAACGTGGATGAGGTAATATGTTTTACTTCTGTTGGCAGGCCTTTCAACCCATGAGTCTTATTTGTAGCTGTGAACCAATTTCAACATCCTTTTTGGAGCACTAACCTCAGAGCTGAACATAGTGTTCTATTAATGGTTTCACCAATACCCAAGAGAGAAGTAATATCACCTCCCTACGCCCATCTGCTATTCCCGTTTACACCTCCAAGGACATCACTAACACTCAGCACTGCATCACCGCACTAAGAGCTATTATGCAACTGGTTACTCAACCATGACCCCCAAATTCCCTCCTTTCCCCCTGGATGTTAGACTTCTTTCAGACTCACTCCCCCTCAAAACATCGGTTTATGGGTTCTTAGCACTACAACAGTCTTTCAATTCACTTTTGAAAATTTCTGCCACTGCTCACTCATGAATGACAGTCCAGTGTCCAATCTCTGCTAGTGTATCATGTCTTGTTGAAAGGATTTTGTATGACTGAGGACAGCAAGAGCTTTTAGCACCCTGGATTGATTTCAAAATCTCTTGAGCAATAGCCTACTATGAGTAAATACTCCCATTCAATGTAAAGAGTGTCTGAAGAATTTGCCATGGCTGATGAATGGCAGTAGTTTGGGGCTATTTAAATTAAATAAGAATTCCAGTCTTCAGACAGCACAAGTTCCTTTCCCAGAGCTGGGGCGTAACTATTTGTATTACTACCTCAGAGGGAAAAAAGTTTGTTTGTGCAACCCCAGAACACTGAAGAGGCACAATCATTTATGTTGTTTGAGGAGACAGATTCTGGCATTTCTCATAGCTCAATAAAATAAAATCCTGGCTCCTATTACCAGCAACGAAGTCTCTTTTCTGTCACTTTGGCTAGACCAGAAAAGCTAGAGAAGGAGAGAGTCCACCTTGAAGCACAGCTGAAAGCAAGGTTTGTTTTTGCAAACATATACAGCCAACAATTCCAGAGAGTTTTGGGAAAAGGCAATGACATGTCATGAAGTATTAGTAGCCAGGTGAATACAAATCAAGATTGCTCCATTTAACCTGAAGTATTTACATGTTGCTAGTTCCATATTTTCTCATGTTACTGACTTGCCAGAGTGAATGTTTTGTGCTTGTATCTGTAATATTCTACTTGCTAGAATTTCAAAGTTTTCTGTTAACAAATTACACACTTAAAGTGCCCATCTATGCTGAATGAGATCAAATCTCATTAACATGGCTACCCTGAGATCACCAGAAACTCACACAAAACTGATAAGCAAATAGCCTGGCCTACCTTTGCAATCAACAAAATACTCCAATATATTAAACTTCCACTTGTCAGGAAAGGTGACTATACCCCCAGAAGGGATGGCAGTATGACTGTGTCAACGTGACTTGTGCTTCTGTAACAATGACTAGCCCTGCAGCACCTTTTATTCGCTGTTTAAGTTTTTTCAGCAGCAGACTAACATGGCTACCCCTCTGAACCTTTTGTGCTTCTATGTTATATAGGTGCTTAATTAAAAAAAAAAAAAAAGCAGTGTGGACTCCCAGAGGTTGGTTGGTTTGTTGAGGGGGTGGGGGGGGGGGGGGGGGGGGGGAAGAGAGGAGAAGAAAAGAGATGGAGTGTTTTTTAAAGTTTTGGCTGGGGCATATGGAGACCGTATTCTGGAAGTCTAATTCTTCATTGTTAATGAGGCAGTGGGTCTGAAGAGACACAGATATAATGCCATTAAGACCTTTTTAATAAAATACAGAGTCCTTGATGCATCCAATGTTTTTGACCATGCTAAAGTCAAGCATATTACTAGTCTACTGAAGTCAATGGAACTATTCATGCAAGTTAAATTATATTTCTGCTTAATTGAAAGATCAGTGCCTGAATTCTCTCTTTTTTTGGCTTATATCAGTTTGTTATCTTTCATGTAATGAGACCTTATCAAAAGTGTCATTTGAAAACAGAACAAGCCCCCTGCCTAAGCATTTATAATTTAGTTTATTATAAACTTTAGATTAATTTGAAATCTGTGCTATGGCAATTTTAGTTAACACTTCAAGCGGATTCAAATCTAAATTAAATAGATTTAAACACAATAATCTTCAGATTTTTTAAGGCAATACCTTGTGGTTGAATTTAACTCTAGATGCACAATGTATGTACTGCAATTAATTATGTAGAGACACGGGGCGAAAATCCATGGCCAAAACAGAGCACAAATTATTGCTAAGCCATACTGCCTAACATTTTAGGAGTGAAGACGAGTTGTGATGGGAAAAGAGGGCATACAAAGGGTTGAACTGCTCTACAGCCAGACTCCTTCTAGAAGACTGTGTCCTCTACGGTAACTCATGTCCCACCCAACAGCAGCTGCTCATAATAATCAGCATCCGACAGTGTATGGGAAGCCCTTAATGTGTCGCCAAGGGGCAGTTTAACAGATGGCAGAGTGACATACAACCAGAATCATTAATTAAAACTGCCATATTAGTCCCACGACATGGTGCTGAAAACACTTCCTCAATGAAAGGAGAACATTTCAGATAAATAAATGACCGTCTGCTGTTCGCATGTACTCGCTCTAGGGCTTCTGGTCACTGCTGAGTTCCAGTCAGAACAGCCTCGCTTTTACAGCAGTTTCCTGCCCTCCAAGTTCAAGCGGGCTATGGTACGAACTCTGAGTGGTCATCTTTCTACATCATTACCTATTTCTTCATGTAAGCACTGCAGGTGAAGGCAATTATTAAGAGCATCACAATGGCTTGGCTAAGCAGGGCTGGAAGTACTAAAAACTGCATTTGACAGGTCTTCTCAGCAAGTAGGACTTTCAAGCCAGACAAACAGCAACCAGCTACACACAAAATACAGGCAGTCCCCGGGTTACGTAAAATATAGGGACTATAGGTTTGTTCTTAAGTTGAATTTGTATGTAAGTCGGAACTGGCTCCAGATTCAGCCGCTGCTGAAACTGACCAGAGGCTGACTACAGGAAGCCCTAGGCAGAGTTGCTCTGCCCCCGGCTTCCTGGAATCAGCCGCTGATCAGTTTCAACAGCGGCTGAATCTGGACTCCTGGGACAGAACAGCTAGGGCACTGCTGGGTAGGTCCCCGCAGGACCAACCCGGCAGCACCCCAGCTGCTCTACCCCAGGTGTTCCGCAACAAAACCCTGGTCTGCTCGGGCGGGGAAGGGGGGGGGGAGGCACTAGCTGCACCCCCTCCAACCCCAGCAGACCAGGGAGACCCGAGCAAAGCCGTGGAGGCGCAGAGGTCCCGCCGCCTGTGCGGCTTTGTTCTTGTCTCCCTGCTGTGCTGGGGGGCGGGAGTCCCCCCCAGCACAGCAGGGAGACCCGAGCAAAGCCGCACAGGCGGCGGGACCCCGCTGCCCGTGCGGCTTTGCTCCTTTGCCCCGGAGCAAAGCCGCACGGGCAGCGGGGTCCCCCGCCTCTGCGGCTTTGCTCCTGTCTCCCTGCTGTGCTCGGGGGGAGTCCCCCCCAGCACACCAGGAAGACCCGGAGCAGCTTTTCTCGCCCCGGAGGACGCGGTGGCGGGACCACTGCGCTCTGGGCGGTCCCGCCGCCCGCGAGCTCCGGGACGAGAAAAGCCCCGTTCTTAAGTGCGGATCAAGTCGGATCCGCGTAAGTCGGGGACTGCCTGTATACAAAAAGCATCTATTATAGGCAGGCAGGAGTACACGAACACTTGATGTCTTCTTGGGACAGGTATTTCATTCAAGAACAAGTCCTGAAATGAACATGGACTGCACAAAAGTGTTGGATTATAAACCACTCTCTCTCTCAAAAGATAGATTTATGCTCTATAGCAGGGGTGGGGAACCTTTTATTGGTTGGGGGCCGCTGACCCACAAAAAGAACCCACCACACACCAAACAAACCACACCACACCCACCCACCACAGTCTGGGGCAGCAAACAAGTGGAAAAAACCAAACCTAAAACAACCCCCCCCCCCACAAACCTCACTGATGTGGCCACTGACTGAGGAGACGACACTCCCCACATTCCCCTCACACACCAGAGCCTACAGGGCACAGTCTAACAGATTTTGCATGCCCCAGCTCTCTGATAGGAAGCGGAGGCTGTAGCGCCAGCACGGGCTCCCCAATGCTCGAGGGGAGGGCCCTGAGCTTTGGGGGCTGGATCCAGGTGAGCTGGGGGCCACATCTGGCCCCTGGGCCTGAGGTTCCCCACCTCTGTTCTATAGCTTCCTTCTCCGCCTACCCTCATGCTGGACATGAGTTCAGCAGTTCAGTTTTTAATTTATGTATTTACAGAAAAAGAATTCCTCAGGTCTGTTTTCTTTTAACAGCAAAGTGCTCCAGGGAGAACTAACTGGCTGCATTACGTCACATCGTTCTAATTGAAAAGAGAAAACGTTTGAGTTTGCAGGCGAGGACACGTGGTTGGTAGGTTCAGCATTGTTCTGAGCAGTACTCACTTCTAACTTTTTCTCTTTCTCTGTCAGCACATCCTTCTGGTTCTGTGTGTACTCAATCAGCATGCGTGCCAGCTGGCGTCGGTCTTCCAACTCTGCCGCCAGCCGCCCATTATATTCTGCTAGTAACAAACATGCTTCATCCACAGTTTTTGAAAGACGTTCTGCTGCCTCTTTGTCTGTGTGAAAGTTGGTAAAAAATGTACACAGCCCGTTAAAAACCTTGTATACTTTCAAAAATGTCTCTAATCAACAATTACACGCACATTAACATTTCATTCACAAGAGTTATCCAGGGTTTATAAAAAGTGAGTTGTAATCAAGAGACTTAAGGGGCACCCAAGATGGCTAGGGCGAGCAACCTGAAAATGGAAGATTTTAAAGCCCAGAACCAGTTGGTCACATTTAGTCTTACAGCTGTGACATTAGTGAGGTCTGAGCTACACTTCAAAATGAGCTCCAGCGAGTGATGTTATTCAGAGCTGTGAAATAATTTATACACTAAGTGACACAGTTAGGCTGACCTAACCCGCAGCGCAGATGCAGCTATGCTGACAGATTTTTTCCGTCAACTACACTACTGCCTTATGGAAAGGTGGCTTGGCTATGCTGATGGGAAAACCCTTCTGGCGCTGAAGGAAGTCTACAGTAGACAGCCATACTGGTAGTGCTGCAGCGCCGTAGCTCCGCCATTGTTGCTAGGGGACTAGCACACCCTTAAAACAGTCACAAAAATAACTTCAGAGCACGTACACCAGACTATTAGCTTCCATTAACACAACAGTTTTAAACGGAGTCCAAACCACCATTTGAGATATGGTCACCAGGGCTGGTATTAGACTTACTGGGGCTGAAGCTTGAGCCCCAATGCCAGGGGGCCAAAGCCAAGTGACAAACCCCGTCACCCTGGGCTGAGTCCATTGGGCTTTGGTTTCTCACTGCCCTGGGCAGTGAGATTTGGGCTTTGTCCGTCCCCCTCCCACCTCCGGGGGTCAGGTGAGCTCAAGCGTTGGCCCGTTCTGGGGTCAGGTAGTAATCTGTTTTCAGAAGGGAGTTGTGGTGCAATGCAGTTTGAGAACCCTGGCATTAAAAGAATGGGACTCTAGCATTTAGGCAGGACGTGCACTGTATGATGGATCATATGCTTGTGACTATTTATCACTGTACAGAACAGAAGCTTGTATGTGTCCTGCTTACAGCTGGCCACGATGAGCACACACTGTAAACAGCCAGCTAAGTGACAGTCCTCAGTTCTAAAGTTAAAACTTGGGAATATTTGCAAAAACAAGAGTCAAATCAATTCTGTTTTCATGTGCTCCCAGGTTCTTAAGCCACATTTTTCAAATGTATGCCCCCAAATCTAAGTAGCCAGCACATCTGGAAGTATGAGCACCCTTTTATTGCAGTCCCAGGGAACTGTAGGTACTCAGCTCTGGAAAGAGAGAGTGTCATGCCAGTTAATAGACATGAATATATATTTTGTAGTTAATTCTCAGCACCTCGGTTTGAAAATTCTGGCTCTGGTTTCTGTAGAAAGCTACAAAATTAAGCTTGAAGAAAGGACAGTGAATATATGCTCTCCAAGTATAACAATCCCTGTAAATACATTTTGGTTTGGGCCCAAGGAATGGGAGGAAAGATGTAAATCTTACCTCCAAACCGCACGCCAGAAGGTTTTTACCTGCTAACTGTTAAGACATTATAAAGCTGGCATGCATAAAAGGGCAGGAGGTACATCCAGCCTACTCAGTCACTTGAAAGTCAAATCCCTCTGTGCTCATTTTCATTCATCTTCTAGCTTCTTACCTGTAATTTTCTCCAGCAGTGACACATCTTGAACTTCCTGTGGCAATGAGGCAATTTTCTGTCGTACTGTGGCATCTCCTGATGCTGCATTTTCCAGGTCCTGCAGGGCTTTGATCAAGTCCTCAGTCTGCGGAATGGAAAGACAAAGAGATAGTTTCCAAAGGGACTTCCAGGTAACTGCAGAACTACTGCTAAGCCATTTTCTGTAGCTATTGTCATGGCACGGCAGTATGGCATCACTGTCCTTTGAAAGGGCTCTTTAGTCTCCTACTTCCCCCTGACATTCAGTACTGCAGCAAGTAGCTGTCTAGAGTAACCACTACGCCCTAGAAGAGCCAGAAACGATGGACTTTGCCATAAGTACTGTACCTTAACTGGGACAGTCATTCATCCCAACTAAGAGAAAAGGACATTTTAACACAAAGCTGACAATATCGCCGGCATGCAGATTAGAGCAGTTTGTAACTTTAAGACGGAGGAACGCCAAATAATTTTTTTTTTTAAATGGGGAACACCAAGGATTTT
The DNA here is from genome assembly GCF_052426305.1 of Pelodiscus sinensis. Taxonomy (NCBI): domain Eukaryota; kingdom Metazoa; phylum Chordata; order Testudines; family Trionychidae; genus Pelodiscus; species Pelodiscus sinensis. The sequence continues at coordinate 35,204,119 of NC_143068.1, forward strand.
TTTTGTTAAGGGGAAAAAAGCCCCCAGGGAAAGTTGTTGAGGGGGAAATAAAAAGGAGGCTTGTCCCTTTAATGGTGGCTATTTTGAATTCTGTTCTCTCCACAGCACACCTCCAACTGCCTCGCAGCACACCGGTGTGTCACGGAACACACTTTAAGAAGTGCTGGATTAGAGCAATAAAGAACACTTTACATTTTACTGCATTTGGTCTTGTAATCTGAATCTCCTACCTTTGAGGACTAAGAGGCAAATGTACATGTGAATTAATTCAACCGTGTACACACACCTCCACCTAACGTGGGGAGGGCACACTTTATAAATCGAAAAGATAAGGCAGTCCGACTTTCTGACTAGGACCTAGTTACGCACCACATACTCACTTGGCACCTGCTAAAAAGCATCCCCTTTAAAGCAAACTATAAAGCCATTGCCATTCCTTCATTAGCTCCAATGGTTCCTTGGGACTAGAATTGCAAGCTAATAGCCTGATACTGGACGCCAGTCATAATATTCTGCCAGTTTTCAGTTTTTTGCAACACGACTGGGCGACTGGGCAACAAAAGGGCAAATGACATTCAATGTTAAATGCAAAGTAATGCACATGGGAAAAATATAATCCCAATTATACATACAAAATGATGGGTCTAAATGAGCTGTTGCCACTCAAGAGAGAGAGATCTTGGAGTCATTGTGGACAGTTCTCAAAAGACATCCAACTCAATGTGTAGCAACAGCAGCAGCAGCCAAAAAAGCAAACAATGCTGTGAATAATTAAGGAAGGGCTACAGAAGATAGAAAATATCATAATGCCTCTACATTCAGTGGAAGTGTTGGTAATGCTGTTAGACAATATTGACCTCCCATAGTCTGGCAAATTCTTGGATTTGGCACTGGTCAGGTCCTGAGGGGGCCAGACTACAGAGATTCAATCTGCAATTCTTCACACAATGCAGTGTCAACCTCTGGAACTCATTGCCAAAGGATGTTGGGTTCAAAAAAGAACTAGATACATTCACGGAGGATAGGTAAACCAATTGGACAGGATGGGCAAAGATAGTGTCCCTAGTCTGTCAGAAGCTAGGGACAGAGGATGGATCACTTGATTATCTGTTTTGCTCAATTTTTTGGAGCACCAGGCATTTGCTACTGTCGGAAGACAGGACACTGGGCTAGATGGACCTTTGGTCTGATCCAGTATGATTGTTCTCATGTTAAATGGGATTTTACATCCCTAGTTAATTGGTTAACTGGTTAAATGTAACATTTAACCAGTTAACCAATGAAAGGGGGAGCAGGCAGCAGGGGGAGGAGACGGGGGTGGCGGCATTCTAGCCAATGGTGGCCAGAGCAGCCCCTGCCTGTGACGCACTCAGGCCCACCATGTACAGGAGCTGCTCTGGATATCTGGAGCAGCCCCTGTCCACAGGGGCTCCATGGGGCTGGAGCAGCCACCTGACTGCAGCAGACAGGGAGCTGCTCCAGCCCCCACCAATTAACCGTAACTGGAAAGCATTACCTATTAAGGGCGATGCTCATAGGTGAACCTTTCCCCTCTCTAATGTTAATCAAATGGAATCCTTGCTGAGAAAGCTCCTCCAATGCAAGTGAACATACCCATATTGCTTTTATTAATCAAGTCAGAAGGAGAATCTGGGTGATAGAAGCATTTTTAATAGGTGCCCCAAAAAAAGGGAGAAGGGGAGAAAGATTAAGCAGGAAAAAACACAAATGTTCAAGGTTTTTTTGTTTTTGTTTTTTGGGGTTTAAGTGTTCAAGAAGTTAATGCTTGTGCTGGCATTAGCTAGACTAATTTTGTAGTGCTGACTTATCTTCCAGTTTCAGTAATTGTTTTAGGTTCACATTCAAAAATTACAAAGTTACACACATTTCTTAAGAAAACATATCCTTTCAATATTTGAGCTGATTTGAAGAACCAAAAGATGTTCACTGTCTGCTTGACATATTACTTCCTTGTAAGCTACATAATGATTTCCAATAAGTGACAAATTAAACGTGTGTTAAGACAAGCCAAAAGCTGTAAACTATCTGCAGTAAAAGCTCATTTTCTCGGCTCATGTAATTTTGTAGTATTTACACCACCCATCTGGCAGACTGCTTAACTCTTCACCTTCCTTCAAATAGCAGCAGATTTAACATAAGGCGAATTGTAACCTTAAAGAGGAGAGTTTAGATTATATTCCATATCATTAACACTAGACTCCAGCCAGTCTCAAACTAAAGTTTAAATTCTTCTAAAATGTTGCCATAGAAATCCATTAAAATGTTGCTCTTTTGCACATACCGGGTATACCAAACTTGCTATTGGTTTCTTTGGCAGGCTGCATTCTACCTGAAACCCCCCAAACTAAACTTCTTGAATCAGTGTTAGTGCACTAGATTTGAAAGTAAATGCACCAGTCTTATATTTTTAAAAAGCTTTTTATATAATTTGTTTCTTCTAACACATTGGCAGTCACGCAGGAGCCTTGGTTCAGTCTAGAGTAAGATCAGAGCAATCCATGGTTTTAGGGGTAGGGGTAGGGGTAGGGGTAACTACTGGAACAGCATTCACACCACCACGCATCTATGATGCCTTCCTCTTGCCCACCACCAAACACAGAACAGTTGCACTAAACCACCACGTAGTATTACACAGTGGCTTCCCAAGCCCAAGTTGTGTATCTCCATTAATTACATTTTACTTGTTAATAGCTCCACCTTGTGGTTGTATCTTTACCAGAGGTCACCTTTTGCAATTTGTCAGATCTTCCGACTTCCACACGTACCAATAATGGCCCAGTGCTGGGGTCCTGGGGCGAGTAGCTCCCAGGATAATCCTCATCTTCTTCCTCTTGTATCTGCTGAAACGTCCGCTTCAAGGACTTTTTCTCCTCGGTAACTGTAGAGGCACAGAGTCTCAATACAAGCCATTCAAGCTAGACACCATGTGCATTCTTTAACAGATTCTTACCTATGTTTTCAAAAGTTATACCAGATGCTTTCATGACCTCTACAGAGGGTCAATCTACAATTTTCTTTACAGAGGGCTAAGCTATTTATCACTTTCAGAATGGTCAGCAACATAAGGGCAAAAGAATGGTCGCACACAGAAACTGGACTTTTGAGACTGTAATGAGATTTACGTAGACAAAAGCAGATGTACACACAAGCAGCATTCATTAGTGCCGTGCATTCGCCATTTGCTCTTATGTCCCCAGTCAAAGGCAAAGCAGCCCCAACCACCACACACTTTCTTCACTAATACAGAATATCCAGGCAGCAGGGGCAGATCACAGGATATGGGTGGACAAAACCATCTTGGAGAATTGCAGATACGGACAATTAAGTAACCTTTTTCCTTCAAACATCTGTCCACACACTGTAGACGAGTGACTAACAGTTACCACTCCCACAGTCCACCTTGAGGAACAGCTAAATAATGACTGTAAGGCAGCTTGGAAGGACTGTCCATCTAGAAGCTATCCCAATGGAGTACTAATAGATGTATATATGTAACAGACTCCAAATAATTGCCATACATGTCTAAAATAGAGGGTCATGTAAACAAGCCACTGATGTTGACTGAGCCTACCAGGGTGTGCCCTAACTTGAGAAGGAAGAAGCAGTTTATTTAATGGAGTAAGAAATCTTATGCTGTCTATCCCATTTAGCTATCTTTGAGAGAAACAGCTTGCCCTTGAGACTTCTCACAAAAACAGAGCCAAGATGCTTTATGAAATGGCTTTGTACTGGAGAGATAAAAGCACAGCCCTAAGAATGTCTAGTTTATGGAGTTTAGCCTCGGCAGCAGAAACGTGTGGTTTAGGGAAAGTGTGGGTATAAATCAGTTTATAGGAAAATCCAAAACCACTTTCCACAAAAGTTTTCAATATGGCTTGAGTCTCTCTTTATGAAAGAATTATGGAGGAATTGACAAAGTCTGAAATTTCCCTCCGGCGAGCCAAGCTGATGGCATTTGAATAGAGAGGTGATATAGGAGATAGATAACGTAGGTTCAAAGAGCAGGCACGTACAAGAGGAGTACCACATTCAAGTCCCAGATAGGTAGCAATGCCTCGCTGATGAAAATGTATGAATTGGGCCCTTAAAGATACCACTGGGTGAGGGGAAGGAACTGAATAACCTTCAACAGTTGAGTGATAGTTCATCTGGCTACTATATCCATCTATTAGAGTTAAGCAATCACGTGTTCCAAAACCAATTAGTCCAAGATAGATGGCACAGAAGATTCCACGGGCTGAAGAGGTCTCTGAATGGGACTGCTGAGAAAAATGTTTACACTCTTCTGTTACGGACCTGAAGTGCCCATATAGATGCCAGATTCTGCCACAAATCCTTGGTTAAGAGACATAACCAAGCAAACCTGGAATACTGGGTATAAAGTCCTGAAACCTCTCCAGGAGGACTTCTAGGAATGTCCAGAGGTGTCCACCATTCTTTAAAGGAAGTCTGTGTGCGCTCTGAAAGAGCCTACTGTGGAGAGGACAGATGGAGTCCCAGCTTCACCCAGGACAATGACGATATGGCTGGGGAAACTGCCACTCCTCAAGGTGACCTTCCTCATTATGGGGTTCTTGCTCATAACTCTGAAAGAGCTCTTGGGGAGAAAGAGCCACCTTAGATGAATATTAGGGCCAAGTGATCTTCCTCTACATCTCAACGTAGCTGAATAAAAAGGAGTAAAGCTGAGAGGTTCATACAGGCCAACAGAGCCAAAGCTACACCCTGTACTGTGCCCCAGAATGTGTAGTATGGAACCGGAAATCTCTCTAAAAAGGAGCTCTGTGACTAAAGAGGTTCCTTTCCAGGCTTCTGTCAAGAACTGTTTTAGGCAAAGGAAAAGATTTGTTCATAGGAAGGTCTCTGCTACCATACAAAAGTTACCATGCAGATGAATATAGTTCTACTAAAGTAGATAGTCTCTTAAGGAGTAGAAACAGGAACAGATTCAGACATTGTACTATGAGACGAGCAACAATATCACAGCATCCAAACCCGTGTTTCCAAGACCAGCAGGGAGCTGAATACCACGTATAAAGAAGAGATATCTGGCAGAGTACTTCTATTTCAGAGTCATGTTAAATCTACAAGAGACAAAGAAAGCTTGGGCAGTACTGATGTCAACGCTACTGTGAATGGCCATACCAATAAGAGTCTCAGTAAATGAGGTCTTCATTTCAGGCTGCAGCAGTGTTGTGACAAATAGTATCAATGTCAGCAGTAGCAAGAAAGCACTGTCAGTCAGCAAAGACAAAGGACGCGATCTAGCAGCTGAAAAATGGGATCCCACAGTACAGATACAAATTCAAAGGAGCGGGCTTGGGTAAGTCAGAGGCATAATGAAGCTGAGTGTTTCTCTCGGCTGAGAATGAGGACAGCTATTGGTGCCAAGGCCCATCCAGAGATTTTTTTTTTTTGCGCCCCTTCCTAGCTTGGGCTGGAGTAGCCACGGACCTGAAGAAGACTGATGAAAAGGCTCAGTGTTACAACAGAACAGGACATCTTTTACAGCCAGACCACTTAGCACCCAAAGTAGCATCTCTTGTAGCCAGAGCCCTAGCTGAAGCCAGCTCTGAGGCAGGAGCAGTCAGCTTCTGAGAAAGATCCTTGGAGTCAGAAGCTCTTCTCATCTTTTCCACCAGAAACAGCTTCAAGGCGGCATTATGAACCTCTGAATGCACTTCAAAGAAACAGTTACCAACAGAGTGTTTAAGACAGAAGATGCCTCAAAACAAAACAGGCATTTCATAGGCATAACTGGCTCGCAGGAAGGCAGGCAGACCTATTCTCAGCCCTCATCCTTACTTCTAAGTACCAATGGGAGACTCAAAAGTATTTTTATAGTATACCATAAAATCCTACTCCTATCCACAAAAGAAGACACAGGCTCTGACTATCTACCATGTGTGGCAGGGAATGATTGGGGCTGCTATGATCGCTGCACAACCGCACACCCCATAAGTGCATAGGTGACATGCACAGCACCAACAGACACTGCTGGCTAAGACACTCACGTGCATGGGAGCACACATGTACAGTGGGGTCTGTGTGGACACATGCTCAAAGATTGACCGGGTCTTTTGAACCTTGCTCATTTACAAGAGAACTAGAACAACAAGATAAAAATATTAAATACACAGCTTGCTACCTGGGATGGGCACATGCAAGGTCTATGCACTTTTGCTTCTTAAATGCAGTAACTTAGCAACTTGATCCATGTCTAAAGAATCTCAGTTTGAAGAAACTTATTTCTGGAAAAGGATCGAGGCCTGTTTTACCACCAATTTACAGATCCCAACACACAGCTTTGGGGGACTGAACCGGAGAACTTCAACCCCCCCCCCCACACACACACAGAGGCTAGAGCACGACTAATGCAAGTCCTAAAGGCTATTACAGATTATGGCAATGAGCTCCAGTGCATCTTCCGATACCTACCCCCCTTTGGTTTCGGGGATGGGGAAGAGCATCCATTATCATTTCCAGTACATTAGCTGGCAGCGTATCCAGGATGGACATGAGCAATGCTGTTGTGACCCAAGCTGCTGCTCCTCCTCTGTCATCTTATTACAGTTACGGCTGGAGCCACCCCTCCCTGTTGCAGTCTTCGCTGCTGCTTTACTACTACTCCATTTCTGCAGCTTCAGCACAGACCTTGCCTCTCACACCAATCCTCCACTATATCCACCCTCTGCTACTCAGCTCAATAGAGCAATTCCTTGGCAAGCTGGGGCACACGCACAGCTGGTGGGTGCTTAACTGGATTTTGGCAAATAAACAATTGTTTGTGGTCAAACCAAAAGTGATTGTTAAAATTTTTCAACTAAAAATCACGAAAACAAAAACATTTCAAGTCAAAGCATTTTAATCAGCAATTGTTTAGATTTAGGGAAGGCTTCAAAGTGGCCAGAGAAGAAACTTTCCTTAGCTCTAGTCCAGTGGAGTTAGGGCTCTCACCCAAGATGCAAGAGACTGAGGATCAATTCCTCTCCCTCTGATGCGCAGAAAGCAGTAGTATCACACACGGCAGGAGAGTCTCCCAGGCCCTGGGATATGCTGGTACCAATCTCTCCTTGTGTAGCTGTTCCACTTTCATAAACAGTCATTGGAGCAGGTGTTCAAATCTGGGTTGCCTGCATCCTAGGCGAAGGCTCTAACTAGCAAAGCTATAGATTCACTCATTTTTTCCGTCACCCAGTGACTACCTACTGCCAGACTACTGAGATGTAACCGTGAATGACAATGAAACTTTTTTTTTTTTTTTTAAATAAAAGGTTTTCTGCTCAGCCTCTACTTGTGACAGAGCTAGGTACAGAGCACTTCTCCCCTAGGTCCCCTGCATACCAGTCACATGGAAATAACCTATAAAGCTGGTATGTTTAATAGTTAGCCAAAGGATTTTGCAACTGAAGTCTGCCGGGCCTAGTTTTTTTGACTGTATAAAAACTTAAAATGAAATACCTTGACATTAGGTAGAATAAAGAAAGAAATGTATTTAAATTCTACTAAAAAATAGGAGATCAATAAAATACAGGAGTATGTAGCACTTTAAAGACTAACAAGATGGTTTATTAGATGATGAGGTTTCGTGGGCCAGACCCACTTCCTCAGATAAAATAGTGGAAGAAAATAGTCACAACCATATATACCAAAGGATACAATTAAAAAAAAATGAACACATATGAAAAGGACAAATCACATTTCAGAACAGAAGGGGAATGCGGGAGGGGGGGGGGGGTGGAAGGAAGGTAAATGTCTGTGAGTTAATGATATTAGAGGTGGGGAAGGGTAGATGTCTGAGTTAATGGTATTAGAGGTGATAATTGGGGAAGCTATCTTTGTAATGGGTAAGGTAGTTGGGGTCTTTGTTCAGCTCCCCCACGGAGAGTGTCGAATTTTAGCATGAATGCCAGTTCAGAGGATTCCCTTTCAAGTGCAGATTTGAAAGTCTTCTGAAGTAGGATGCATGTGATTAGGTCATTGAGACAGTGTCCTTTCTGGTTGAAATGGCAAGAAACTGTTTTTTCTTTGTAGAAGCAAAATGCAGGACAATGTAGCACTTTAAAGACTAACAAGATAGTTTATTAGATGAGCTTTCGTGGGCCGGACCCGGGGGTCTGGCCCACGAAAGCTCATCATCTAATAAACCATCTTGTTAGTCTTTAAAGTGCTACACTGTCCTGCATTTTGCTTCTGCTACCCCAGACTAACACGGCTACATTTCTATCACTTTTCTTTGTGATCCTGTCTAATGTCTGTTTTGTGGGCATTGATTCTTTGGCGAAGTGTCTGAGACGTTTGTCCAATGTACATAGCAGACGGACACTTTCGGCACATGATAGCATAGATTATATTTCTGGAGGCGCAGGAATATGTATTCTTGATCTTATAACTCACTTGGTTAGGCCCAATAATGGTGTCAGCAGAGTGAATATGTGGACAAAGCTGGCAACGGGGTTTGTTGCAAGGGAAAGTACCAGGGTTGGTATTAGTGTGGTATGTCCTGTGGTTGTTGGTAAGAATCATCTTGAGGTTAGGTGGTTGTCTATAGGAGACTATGGGTCTGTCTCCCAGAGCTTCTTGGAGTTTAGTGTCCTGTTCCAGTATAGGCTGTACTTTATTGATAATGTGTTGGACAGGTTAAGTTGGGAGCTGTAGGTGATGACAAGTGGCGTTCTATTGTTGGTTTTCTTGGGTCTGTGTTGTAGTAGATGGTTTCTAGGTATTCGTTTGGCTCTTTCAATTTGCTTTTTTATTTCTCCGGGTGGGTAGTTGAGGTTTATAAATGCTTGGTAGAGATCCTAAAGTTTCTGGTCTCTGTCAGTGGGATTAGAGCAGATGCGGTTGTATCGAAGGGCTTGGCTATAGATGATGGATCGTATGGTGTGTGCTGGATGGGAACTGGAAGCATGTAGGTAACTGTATGAGTCAGTGGGTTTTCTGTAGAGAGTGGTGTCTAATTTTCCATTGTTGATTTGTACTGTGGTGTCCAGGAAATGGATCTCTCGTGTGGAATGGTCCAGGCTGAGGTTAATGGTGGGGTGTAGGTTGTTGAAATCTCTGTGGAATGTCTCCAGTGTTTCTTGGCCATGCGTCCAGATCATAAAGATGTCATCGATGTAGCGTAAGTAGAGAAGGGGTAAAAGGGGACAGGAGTTGAGGAAACGTTGTTCTAGGTCAGCCATAAAGATATTAGCATACTGTGGGGCCATGCATTTACCCATGGCTGTGCCGCTGATCTGGAGGTATAAGTTGTTTTCAAACTGGAAATAATTGTGGGTGAGAACAAAGTTACCTAGGTCTGCTATCAGGTTGGCAGTGGTGTCCTCTGGGATAGTGTTTCTAGTTGCTTGTAATCCGTCTTCATGTGGGATGTTGGTGTATAGTGCTTCTACATTGGGCCTAACCAAGTGAGTTATAAGATCAAGAATACATATTCCTGCGCCTCCAGAAATATAATCTATGCTATCATGTGCCGAAAGTGTCCGTCTGCTATGTACATTGGACAAACGTCTCAGACACTTCGCCAAAGAATCAATGCCCACAAAACAGACATTAGACAGGATCACAAAGAAAAAACAGTTTCTTGCCATTTCAACCAGAAAGGACACTGTCTCAATGACCTAATCACATGCATCCTACTTCAGAAGGCTTTCAAATCTGCACTTGAAAGGGAATCCTCAGAACTGGCATTCATGCTAAAATTCGACACTCTCCACGGGGGGGGGGGGGGGGGGGGCTGAACAAAGACCCCAACTACCTTACCCATTAGAAAGATAGCTTCCCCAATTATCACCTCTAATACCATTAGCTCACAGACATCTACCCTTCCCCACCTCTAATATCATTAACTCACAGACATTTACCTTCCTTTCCCCCCCTCCCCCGCATCCTCCTTCTGTTTTGAAATGTGATTTGTCCTTTTCATATGTGTTCATTTTTTTAATTGTATCCTTTGGTATATATGGTTGTGACTATTTTCTTCCACTATTTGATCTGAGGAAGTGGGTCTGGCCCACGAAACCTCATCATCTAATAAACCATCTTGTTAGTCTTTAAAGTGCTACATAGTCCTGTATTTTGTTTCAGCTACACCAGACTAACACGGCTGCATTTCTATCACTAGGGCTATGTCTACACTGGCCCCTTTTCCGGAAGGGGCATGTTAATTTCAGCTATCGTAATAGGGAAATCCGCGGGGGATTTAAATATCCCCCGCGGCATTTAAATAAAAATGTCCGCCGCTTTTTTCCGGCTTTTAGAAAAGCCGGAAAAGAGCGTCTACACTGGCCCCGATCCTCCGGAAAAAGCGCCCTTTTCCGGAGGATCTTATTCCTACTTCAAAGTAGGAAAGGACACTGTCCTACTTCAAAGTAGGAATAAGATCCTCCGGAAAAGGGCGCTTTTTCCGGAGGATCGGGGCCAGTGTAGACGCTCTTTTCCGGCTTTTCTAAAAGCCGGAAAAAAGCGGCGGACATTTTTATTTAAATGCCGCAGGGGATATTTAAATCCCCCGCGGATTTCCCTATTACGATAGCTGAAATTAACATGCCCCTTCCAGAAAAGGGGCCAGTGTAGACGTAGCCTAGGAGATCAATAAGATATTCTTGTAGCTAGTTTCCAATTAGGTACATTTAGGATTGAAACACATGCAAAATATAGATGCCCACATATGTTTGCATGTGTGCACAAGGGAAATATTCCATGTATTTCACTAAGGAAACTGAAAGGCCTCTAGCATGGAAAGAAATAGCTTATAACTCAAAAGAAGTGGAAGCTAAACAACAAATCTGGCTGCAAGTTTTATTTTCTTCCTTCTCTGTCTCCTCAGATTCATATATTCCAAGGCCAAAAAGAACCACTATGGTCACCTAGTCTTCCCTCTCGCAGAATACAGGTCAGAGAACTCCCGCAAAATAATCCCCAGAGCAGATGTTTATATCGTTCTAGATATATATATATACACAATTTTTTCCTGCGGGACAACAGAGTGACATCAGGTCACTGCGTCCCACCACCCCGTCAGCCCTCAACTTCCCTGCCTCCTCCCTCTCCCCCCCTGGTGCCACGGGGCAGTAGCTACATGCCCTCACCCCTCCTGTGGGTGAGGGGCTGGGAACCACGTGGCCTCCTCACATCCCCAGTCCCCTCAAACATCCTCTTGGCTGAGACCCTGCATCCCCAGCCCTCTCCCTCAACCCTTCCACCGAGACCCTGCATTCCCAGCCTGCTGCTGCTCCCCCACTCTTGCAAACTTCCCCTGCCAGACACCTACCCCCAAAGAGAGGGAGGTTGGCAAGTGAAGCAAGCAGGGGGTGCAGCCCCCTAGCAAATCTAATCTTGATGTAAAAATTGCCAGTGATGGAGAATCTACCACGACACATTTAAAAAAAAACTAAACAGGATAGTTAACCACTGGAACTCCCTCCCTGTTAAAAATCTAAACCTTGTCAGACTGAATTTGGCAAGTGTCAGCTACGTTCAGCGTTAGATTGTGCTATGCCTTTCTCTGCCAGACTGAAAAAGTGCATTCAATATTTGTCTGCATGTAGATACTTTACAGGCCACAAACAGGTCTTCCCTTAACCTTCCCTTTGCAGTTCTAAATAGGTGGAGTCCTGGGTCTAAACACTGTAAGGCAGGTTTTCTAACCCTTTAATCATTCTCATGACTCTTCGGAGCCCTTTCCAAGTTGAATTGTGGATGCTATCTTATAGCCAAGGCGACAGGAGGCCAAATACAGAGATAAAAGTAACCTCTGAACTACTACTCCAACTTCTTCTGTTGATGCAAACAATGATCCAATTAGCCCTTTTGGCCATAACATCACACCGGGAGCTCATGTTCAGCAGATTAGCCACTCTGCCAAATCTCTCTCATGCACTGCTTCCCAAGGAGTCCTCCACGCATTCTGAAAGCATGGCCTGCATGACTGGGGGGCAATCTAGGCTAGCGAGTGAGCCACATAAGTAGCCCTCTCTCAGCGGGCCACAAGATTGTTGTAACCAAGACCGTCTCCCGGGACAGGGGAATTTTCTAACTGCGCTTGTGTACCTAGAATTTGCAAGGTGTGCTAACCGAACCATAGCAGCACTTTGAGAGCCGTGTGCTCCCTCTGCAGCGTCACAGTCATTGTGTACAATCAGCATACACTTCACGTGCCCTTGCTTCACTCGCATGTCACTACTATCAGTGGTAGGAAAATAATTACACAGATGGAAGCCAGTGGAATCTGGCAACCCTGTGCATAGGCAACAGTAAACAAAATGTCTCTTAGGCCACACATAAAACCCCAATGGGCAACATATGGCCCTTGTGCTGCTCCACCCACCTACATTCAAAATAAAATTAAATCAAATATTTTATTTCATTTCAACATAGCAACCTGCATATTTGCTTGCACCCAACTTATAAAGTGATCCAGATAACTCTATGCAGAGACATGTCCTCTTCATAATGTACACATTGTGGAATGGTAAATTATCTGCACATATTCAGTGAGGAGTTTAGGTATTCTTCCATAGAATCATAGAATCATAGAATAATAGGACTGGAAGGGACCTCGAGAGGTCATCGAGTCCAGCCCCCCGCCCTCAAGGCAGGATCAAGCTCTGTCTACACCATCCCTGACAGATGTCTATCTAACCTGTTCTTAAATATCTCCAGAGAGGGAGATTCCACCACCTCCCTTGGCAATTTATTCCAATATTTGACCACCCTGACAGTTAGGAATTTTTTCCTAATGTCCAATCTAAACCTCCCCTGCTGCACTTTAAGCCCATTACTCCTTGTCCTGTCCTCAGAAACCAAGAGGAACAAATTTTCTCCTTCCTCCTTGTGACACCCTTTTAGATATTTGAAAACCGCTATCATGTCCCCCCTTAATCTTCTTTTTTCCAAACTAAACAAGCCCAGTTCATGAAGCCTGGCTTCATAGGTCATGTTCTCTAAACCTTTAATCATTCTTGTCGCTCTTCTCTGTACCCTTTCCAATTTCTCCACATCTTTCTTGAAATGTGGCGCCCAGAACTGGACACAGTACTCCAGCTGAGGCCTAACTAGTGCAGAATAGAGCGGCAGAATGACTTCACGAGTTTTGCTTACAACACACCTGTTGATACAACCTAGAATCATATTTGCTTTTTTTGCAACAGCATCACACTGTTGACTCATATTCAACTTGTGGTCCACTATGACCCCTAGATCCCTTTCCGCCATGCTCCTTCCTAGACAGTCGCTTCCCATCTTGTATGTATGGAACTGATTGTTCCTTCCTAAGTGGAGCACTTTGCATTTCTCTTTATTAAACCTCATCCTGTTTACCTCTGACCATTTCTCTAACTTGCTAAGGTCATTTTGAATTATGTCCCTATCCTCCAAAGAAGTCGCAACCCCACCCAGTTTGGTATCATCTGCAAACTTAATAAGAGTACTCTCTATCCCAATATCTACATCATTGATGAAGATATTGAATAGTACAGGTCCCAAAACAGACCCTTGAGGAACTCCACTTGTTATCCCTTTCCAGCAGGATTTAGAACCGTTAACAACAACTCTCTGACTACGGTTATCCAGCCAATTATGCACCCACCTTATCGTGGCCCTATCTAAGTTATATTTGCCTAGTTTATCAATAAGAATATCATGCGAGACCGTATCAAATGCCTTACTAAAGTCTAGGTATATGACATCCACCGCTTCTCCCTTATCCACAAGGCTCGTTATCTTTTCAAAGAAAGCTATCAGATTAGTTTGGCATGACTTGTTCTTCACAAACCCATGCTGGCTATTCCCTATCACTTTATTACTTTCCAAGTGTTTGCATACGATTTCCTTAATTACCTGCTCCATTATCTTCCCTGGGACAGACGTTAAACTGACCGGTCTATAATTTCCTGGGTTGTTCTTATTCCCCTTTTTATAGATGGGCACAATATTTGCCCTTTTCCAGTCTTCTGGAATCTCCCCTGTCTGCCATGATTTTTCAAAGATCATAGCTAAAGGCTCAGATACCTCCTCTATCAGCTCCTTGAGTATCCTGGGATGCATTTCATCAGGACCTGGTGACTTGCTGACATCTAACTTTCCTAAGTGATTTTTAACTTGTTCTTTGTGTATCCTATCTTCTAAACTTACCCTCTCTCTGCTTGTATTCACTACGTTAGGCACACCTCCAGACTTCTCGGTGAAGACCGAAACAAAGAAGTCATTGAGCATCTCTGCCATTTCCAAGTTCCCTGTTACTGCTTCTCCCTCCTCGCTAAGCAGTGGGCCTACCCTGTCCTTGGTCTTCCTCTTGCTTTTAATGTATTTATAAAAGGTCTTCTTGTTTCCCTTTATGCCTGTAGCTAGTTTGATCTCATTTTGTGCCTTTGCCTTTCTAATCTTGCCCCTGCATTCCCGTGTTGCTTGCCTATATTCATCCTTTGTTAGTTGTCCTAGTTTCCATTTTTTATATGACTCCTTTTTTATTTTGAGATCATGCAAGATCTCCTTGTTAAGCCAAGCTGGTCTTTTGCCATATTTTCTATCTTTCCTACACAACGGAATTGTTTGCTTTTGGGCCCTTAACAACGTCCCTTTGAAATACTTCCAACTCTCCTCAGTTGTTTTTCCCTTCAGTCTTGCTTCCCATGGGACCTTACCTACAAGTTCTCTGAGCTTATCAAAATCTGCCTTCCTGAAATCCATAACCTCAATTGTGGTGGTCTCCCTTCTACCTTTCCTTAAGATCATGAACTCTATTATTTCGTGATCACTGTCCCCTATACTGTCTTCCACTTTCAAGTTCTCAACTAGTTCCTCCCTATTTGTTAAAACCAAATCCAGAACAGCTTCTCCTCTGGTAGCTTTTTCAACCTTCTGAAACAGAAAGTTGTCTCCAATGCAGTCCAGAAACTTATTGGATAGCCTGTGCCTCGCTGTGTTAGTTTCCCAACATATGTCTGGATAGTTGAAGTCCCCCATCACCACCAAATCTTGGGCTTTGGATAGTTTTGTTAATTGTTTAAAAAAGGCCTCATCCACCTCTTCCACCTGGCTAGGTGGCCTGTAGTAGACTCCTAGCATGATATCACCCTCGTTTTTTACCCCTTTTAGCTTAACCCAGAGACTCTCTACACAGCTATCTCCTACGTTCATCTCCACTTCAGTCCAAGTGTGTACATTTTTAATATACAAGGCAACCCCTCCTCCCTTTTTTCCCTGTCTGTCCTTCCTGAGCAAGCCGTACCCTTCCATACCAATATTCCAATCATGCGTCCCATCCCACCAGGTTTCTGTAATACCAATGATATCATAGTTGTATTTATTGGTTAGCAATTCCAGTTCTTCCTGCTTATTACCCATACTTCTCGCATTTGTATATAGGCCTCTAAGATACTGATTTGATCTTGCCTCCCTGTTGTGCCCTGACCCTCCTTTCTCCTTGCCATTATAGGCCGTAGTCCCCCCCATTTCCAACCCATCTCCCAGTCCCGCACATTCAGCACTTACCTGTGGGCTTTGCTCACCTGCCCCCGACAAACCATAATGAATGCATTCCCGTTTGTAGCACAAGTATATGCACCCGCAGGTTGCATAGCCAGTACATGTTTCAAACTGATTAGAAATTAAATTGCACTGATTTCAGGTGCATTTCAGGCCACTTGAGCCAGGCTCTTGCGCATTTCAAAGCATGTGGAGCCCGGAGTCGGCGGGACTTCCTGCTGGCGCGGGCTGCACACAGAGTTCCAACGTTGAAATGCACAAGAGCCCCCACTGGGGCTCTTGTACATTTCAAAGAGGCACTTCCACATTCCTCATCGACTAGTCGAGTACTTGATGGAAATTCGATCCACTACTCGACTAGTAAATTAACTGATACTTAACATCCTTACCGCTTGCCAAAGAGTCATGGTGATCTGTCAAGATGATGCAGAATGAGGAAAGGGCAGCTGAGGGCTAAAGTATGGAGACCAGACCATTGTAACAGCCCCCCTAACTAACCTAACTATCCACACTTGTGTTTGGAGGACAGTTTTAAACTGGCAGTGCGCTTTGGAGACCAGTAAGTCCCACTCTCTCCACGGCTGGACTAACTACAGTTGCCAAAGCAGAAGAGTCACAAGCTTGTCCTGGAGGTGGCAACACAAGGAACAATCCTTGTTGTGCTGAATTCCCCCAAACCTACACAGAAGTCTATAAAGGTAGAGTGAGTGCATCCACTTGCTTGTGTAGAGTTAAATGACCTAGTCTTGGCTCTGTCATTGCTGGGATTGTGAATTTTCTTCAAGTCAATTACCTCACGGTGCACCTAAATGACAAGCAGAAACCCAGAGCAGCAGACCTCAGAGCCTGCCACTACACACTCTAGCTCCAAAGCCTCGGGAGAAGGTGGGCTTCAGAGGCCAAGCTCAAACATCTACATAGCTGTTTTGGCTCCATAGCATCCGCCCAAGTCTTTAGACCCAATTTCTCAGACTTACTGCCATGTGTTTCAAAATGCAGTGTAGCCGTACTCTTCCTGACTCCAGTGACAATTCTGACTGCAAGTCTCTTAACCTTAGATGGGCATGATGCCAGGAACTGGCCTGTTTACCATCAAAGCACTAATGTCAGTTAGTAATACATTAACTTTTTAATGTGATAGCTTTAAAGGAAAAAAAAAAAGCAGCAACCCCTCTGTTTACCTTTTGGTGGAGGGCTACTGGTATCCTCCATAGAAAGTTTCAACTGCTGTATGAACTCACTGCCATACACACTCCTTTCTTGCCAGATGTTAAGCAATCGCTCCAAGGGCTTTTTGCAGCCCTCATCTGCCTCTCTGTTCAAATATTTAAAAAAATAGTTTAAAAACTTTGGTTATACAACAAGAGTATTTTTAAATGCCATTGTGGAAATTAGAAGCTGCACCCATCAGAGAAAGATGCAAACTTATAGGGGGAGGGGGAGGGGGAGGGTAAGGGAGGGGTGGGGAGGGAGAGAAGTACTTTCTGCTGTTGTAGAAATAACTATAACAATCCTAGAAAGTTACTGAGTTTACACTTTAAAATGTTCGCTTCTAGTGATTGTTTCAATGAATGACATCCTAATTAAAAAGGGAACTGTTCGGGTCATTAGACATTGAAATGAGAACTTACTTATTAAACATCCACTAAATAAGCAAGACTTCTAAGGAATAAAAGAAGAAACAGTGCCAAAAGTTATGTCATTATCCAGAACACACTGTCATTAGATGCTCTTTAATTCCCCTGTGCATTATAACCATTCAGTTCAGATTAAGCTCGTCTCTAAATAGTACAACAATCCTTAACTAGCTAGAGACCATCCTATGGCAGGAATAAAATGCAGCTGTTTCCCTTTGCACCTTCTGTTTCCTCCTCTGGAGTATGTCACCCTTTCCCACCTCAGTGAGGAGGCCAATCATTTGATAACAGTTGATGTGAGCCAGTAAAGCTCCCATAACGTACAACTACCCAATACATAAGACTGACAATTTAATTTAAAAAAAAAAATCAGATCTCTACCTGCTGCCATACCAAAATGATGTAGACACAAAAGCAAGACACACATAAGAACTCTCTCAAGCCCACTGATGAGATGGTATAGAAAATGAAGTTTAAATTAAGTTTTCTATTGGGAATATTCTAGCTAGTAACAAGTTTCAAACCAGTCTATAACTCTTCAGGTAATTAACTGAGATCAAGAAACAGGAATTATTAGCTTAAATATGAAGATAGTTTTCAAACTGCATGTCTTTTGGAAAAACCAAATATAGCAGCTGATTAGCAGCAAACTGAAGCAGGAGTGATGTGTGTTTTTCTTCTAAATTTCACTGTTTATATTAAAGCATTTTGAAATAATTTGAAAAAAGGTCTAGTAGTGGATTGACCAGAGTAGTCTTCAAACCAGAGCTCTGTTTCAAACTCCCTGCTGACAAATAATGTGACTGGCCAAACCATTTAACTGCTGAGTTTCACCATCTTTAGAACAGAGGTAATTTCCATCTCTGTACAGAGCCTTGAGATTTATGGATGAGTATTGAAACTGCACAGGAGTTGAACACACAAAACCAAAAAAACCCCACGAGTCAAGTGTCATTTAAGAGAACCAGCTGCCAACATTTTACTTGTGTTTCTCAAGAGCAAGTAAAGGAGTCAGAGTTCAACTTCTAGCAAAGACAATTTAACCTCCTTAGGCATACATAATCCTATATTTGAAAAGCACTTGAATTTAAACTTGTGGAACATTTATAAACGTGTGGAACATTTAACACAAAAGCTATTAAGAAAGAAATCGGGGAAGGAAAGCACAACAGATTAACATTCAAACAACTTACCTGGCAACATGAGAAAAAGCATCCACAAGAACAGATTCAAACTCCCTTGTGAATTCAGGACCCTTTCTTTTACTGTTCTGGATTACATCGTTCGCTAAATATAGAAATGTAAGCTTTCTACTTGATTTTGCTGGGAAAGAAGAGAAGACAACTTAACTTACATTCTTTATTTTTCATTTCATATTTTATTGAGGTTAATTACACATTCCAAAAGTGTTCAGTTTCTCAGCTTGAAATATGGCTGAGTTTCCTGCATTTCAATTTTACCAAAGTAGCAAAAGCAGCTAGATGCTGTCAAGTCAAGCAGTTCTTGACCCTCTTTGTTTTAGCCAGATTTTGGTTTGTAATTTATAAAACAAAGAGGGAAATAATCCTAATATTACTGTGCATCTTTTCTCTGATTATCTCTCATTATTCTATAAGAAAATCAGAGAAAAGATGCACAGTAATAAATGTTAAACCTCACCACAAGTGGTGATCAAAATGAAAAGAACTGTTCCAACTTAGCCACCAAAATTAGTGACACAATAGATTTATTTTTCATTAATCAACTCATTGAAGCATGTTATTTTAACCTTATACTAAGCTGTTTAATTACTCAATATCCATGTATGGGAGAGCTTGAATCTAGGACCTTTTATTTTTCAGAATCCAAATTTTCCAATCCATTATCCATGTATCTAGCAATTAGCTAGATGTTTCTTCTCAACCCCAAAAACTTAGGTATTTCCATTTATCACCATTAGCCAATGCCAACAGATACTAAATTCCAAAGCACTATATCTACAGGAGACAAGCTCTCTAGAATATATAAGATGTATTATTCAACATGACAATTTACGCACCCCAAAGTCAAGAATTTCAGCTGTGGTTCCCATAGCAAGCCTAATTCAGCTCTTCCAAACATAGTATTTTCTATCTCCATACACCTGGTTGTATATAAGAAAGGACTAACAAAATGCAGCCAAGGAAAGGGCATGCAGTGCCCAGATCTCTGACTCAGGAGCCAAATTAGCAATTGGCATTACACAAGAGAGCCCCAGTACTGAGCGTTAATGGTTTCATTCACTAAATATTAATATTTTAATAATGACATGAAATATTTTGTTTTACAGATAACTATACACACAAAACTTCACAGCAAAGGGGATGGATCCCTTGATTTCCTGTTCTGTTCATTTACTCCGAAGTACCTAGCATTGGCCACTGTCAGAAGACAGGATTAGATAGATGGACCATTTGTCTGACCCAATATGGTCATTCTTAAGTGACCATTTTATCAGCTACACTTGGTTAACAAAACAGTAAAAGCATCCTGATTTTATTAACTATTCATACAGTGTTTCAATATGTCCTGCAAAGAACCACAGGAGACACATCAATGAGACACTTGCGGCTCTGGAGCCTCAGTGAGTATCACACTAGACTCAATTTCCACAGATTAAACTTTCATTTCTAAAAAGCTAACCCTTTCAAATGTGCCTCCTACAGCACCATCTATCTTAACTGGCAACACTACCCCTCCCCCACCTCTGCCCAAAAAAACCCAAACTAGGGCATCTACTACAACCATCAAAAATGAAATTAACAAACTTCTGATCAGTTTCACACCTATTCACAGCCCACTTTGCTCAGGAAAATCAGGATACCATCTACATTTTGTTGTTAGTCTATAAGGTGCTAGGAGACTATTTGCTGTTTAAGTTTTTTCAGTTACAGACTAACACAGCTACCCCTCTGAAACTCTTGAACCTATTCACAGGATTGTAAACTGCAAGAGTAAAACAGTCTTGTTATTATTGTAACCGTGTAGCGTAGCTGCTAAAAGTTTTAACGGTTACAGGTTAGCTTTCAGGAGCACGGCTGGCAGCCAGTGTGGGCTCCCAGCCCCACTCCCAGGGAGCCAGCTGCTGCCCCACACTGCAGATTCTCATACAAAGAATCTCAGCAGCACAGGGAGGGAGCCAGGACACCAGGAGCAAGTGTATGCTGGAAGCCGGCTTTTAAGCCAACTCTCTGTGCATACTGGCTCCCACCTGCCACCCCAAACTGCTAGTACTGAGGCAGCAGCCAGCTAACCAGGAGCCAGCATGTAACCATTTGGGTAACCTGTTACCCATTTAAGCGATTACACTTTTACATGGCTAGCCTACACAGCATTTTAGAGCAAGTAGAAGTGAGATTCTCAGGCTGGGCTGACAAACTGCCAGGCAGGACTTCTGCTAGCACTCTAAAATAGCTATATAGACTGCAGTCTGAAGTTGCATCTGCAGTTGAAGCCCAGGGAGAAGTGTAGACTTCAGAATTGGGATGTAATAATATAGTTGATTAACCAATTACCCAATAAGCAAAAGCTTATAGGTTGATGCTATACACTACACACATTCTCCCCCTCCAGTAAATTTCTTAGCAGGCTGGCCAGCAGCATGTCTCAGTCCAGGCTTGTGAGGGGTCTGGGACCTACCCTTTAAATGCAGAGCCGCAGCCGGGGTATCAGGTGGTAGGCGGGCAGGCAGTCTGGATCAGTTCCAGGTCATGCTGGGTCCAGGACCTCAGACCCACCTCTCCCATCCCCCTGACAGGGGTTACTGCCACCCCTGTATAACAGGCAGCAGCATGGGGAGGCAGGCAGCCAGTCTGTATGGGGAGTTGGTTTTTAAACAGGGTCTCCTCACACACCAGCTCCGGCTTGGTACCCTGCACTGCTGCCTCTAGTACAAAGGCAGCAGCACAGGATGACAGGGGACTCCTTGGGAGTGCAGCTGGATTGCACTAGCTGCTGGCCTGCTCCCAGGGACACAGAGTAGTTGAGTAACGGATAAGAATTCGTGAGGTTACTCAACTATTCAATTAACCAATATTTAACAACCCTACTTCAGAACCTGAGCTCCAGCCCCAGACACAACTTCAAAACGCTGTCTATGGAGTATGAGCACAAGCCCTGCCAGACCGAGTCTAAGGATCCAGGGGAAAGGTTCATTGCAAAAGCTGTGCAGACACTTGCAACGGATGTGCTCCCAGGGAAAGAAGGCTCAAAAACCTTTGTGGGAGGCATCACACCCCTCTACCCTGAAGCAGTGCCTAAAGAAAAGGTACGTTGGAAAAATGCTATTTTGTCTCTGAAGCAATGGTAAGTCGGCTACTTTGACGATGCTATTTCGAGGAGTTAAAAGAAAAGGTATTTATCAATGTTCTGATCTGGGCTCCTAGGATTTCGATTAAAAGGACCAACTACCACATTTTATTTCTCGGCAAATAAACCAGTTATTCGTAAGCAGCCGGGCCCTGCGCAGGAGGGAACACAGCCCTGTCTGAGCACCGGGCCCCACACACACAAGGATACAGACGATGCACGACAGAGCGCGCAGATTACACAGACGTTTGCAGCCACTTATCTCACTCCCCTCGGCCCGGGGCGACATACCTTCTGCAAGTAACAAGGGTTACAGGCGCGTGAGGACACGGCGCGCACGCTCACACAACTCTTTTAACCCCCCCCCCCCCCCCATCCCGCCGGGCACTCCCGTGAGCCAGCGGGGCGAGGCGGCGGCGCCCGGCCCCGCGCAGGGAAACGCGGCCCCGCCTGCCAGAGCGCGCGGCTGCCACGAGCCGCGCCCGCCCCACCTCGCGCCCGGCCACGGGGGGGGCGGCTCGCGGCACGTTCCCCCCCCTCCCCCCGGACTCTCGGGGCGGGGTCACGCGCCACAGACACTTGACGCCCCCCCCCCCCTCGCCCCGGGGCCGCCGGACTTCCGGGGCCGCGCGGTGAAGGCGCGGGCCGGCCCGGTACCTTTGCGCAGCTCCCGGTGCCACACGGAGACGATGGGCCCCGCGTGCTTGCGGTGGTGGATGAGCCACAGCGACAGCGTCTGGACGCTCTGCTGCGAGTTGCTCAGCTCCGACAGCTTCTTCTCCAGGGCCGACTCCGAGAAGGAGGACATGGCGCCCGGCCGGCCCGGCCCGGGGGAGGGGGCGCGGCGCTGCCTCAGCGCCGACCAACCGCCACAAGATGGCCACCCGACCTCTCACCCCGCCGCGGCGGGTCAAAGGGCTCCATGCTACGGGTCGCCAGCAGGGAAAAGAGACCCCCGCCTCGTGCGGCCAGTTATAGCGCGCACCTCGCCCGGGGCCACAGGCGGGCGCGGGAAAGCGGCGCATGCGCCGCGACTCCCGCGGAGCCTTCAAACCTTTCCCCGGCGCCAGGCGAGGACGCATGCGTCGTGCGCCCCACTGGGACTGATGTCCTAGGGCCGGGCCGCCTCCGCATGCGCAGTGCGCTCAGCTGAGACTTTTCTCGTTCTCCCTGCCCTGGCCGCGTGGGGACTTTTTTTACTGTGCTCCCGAGTTCACTGAGACGGTCGCTGGTTCACGCTACTTCCGGCATATGCCCCCCCCCCCCCCCCTTGTGAGTGTCGCTCGGTAGCAGGTAGGCGAAGGGGGAGGGGCTAGGGGATTTGGGGGCCCTGCCCCCCAGCCCTGGGCAGGGATTCCAGGGGGGTCCTGCCCCCCAGCCTGGGGGTTCCAGGGGGCGGGGCCCCAGGGCAGACCCGGGGCGCTGGAGTTGCTGGGCCAGGAGGGGAGCACGGGGGGGTCTGGCTTCCCCTGCCCTGCGGCCTGCGCCCCTCTGGTTGCCCCCCAGCCTTGCCTGTGGGTCCCTTCGCTGCTGCGAGCCAGGGGCCGCCTGTAGGCACCGGCTGCCCCAAACCTGGCGGGGCCGAGCCCCCAGGCCCCCCCAGAGCCTCCCTCGGTGCTACTGGGAGAGCCAAGCACTGGGGCTTGGGGGGCTTGAGACTGGCTGCGCCCCTAGGCCGTGCCCCGCAGCATTACAGAACGTGCGTGTTATCCTCACGGAAAGGACAGTGGCAGTAGAAATAATAACGGTTAATATTTGTGCTTATGCCGGTAGGTGGGCAAGGATGCAGCTAAAAACTAGCCATTGGTTTGTATTTAGAGGCTCCTCATCTGCTGAGTCCCCAAACTGCAGCTTGTGTGTAAATCTGGCCCTGGAGGAGGAGGAGGGGGAGGGAAGACGACAGGTACTAGAAGTGTGAGTGTTTGATGGGTTAACCGCTACGCCTCAGTCTTACCGGGTGAGGTTAACCAGTGGGGCTGGAGCAGCTCCCCTCCTGCCAGTGGCACATCCCCGGCCCGCAGGGCATCCTGGCTTGATAGTGCAGCCTCTCCCTGCGTCGGAGAAGGACAGCAGGGGAGTCACTCCAGACAGGCTGGAGTAACCCCCTCCTCCCATTTCCCTCTCTGCCTGCCCTCCCCTTTAATTTACAGTTAAACAATTAAACATAATTTTATATCTCTAGCAGGTACCTGTTAGATTCTCTGTAGGAAGACCGGGGGAGGGGGGATTACAGTATCTTCTCTTGCACCAATTTCTGTTGGGCAGAGAGACAAGCTATCAAGCTCACACTGAGCTCAGCTTCGGGTGTGGGAAATGGGGTCAGAGCCTCATAGCAACCCACAAGCTGTTTGGCATAGAATCATAGAACACTAGAACTGCAAGGGACCTCAAGAGGTCATCGAGTCCAGTCCCCTACCCTCACGGCAGGACCAAGCACTGTCTACATCATCCCTGATAGATGTCTATCCAACCTCCTCTTAAATATCTCCAGTGACAGAGATTCCACAACTTCCACAGGCAATTTATCCCAGTGTTTAACCACCCTGACAGGTAGGAAGTTTTCCCTAATGTCCAACCTAAACCTCCCTTGCTGCAATTTAAGCTCATTGCTCTTGTCCTGTCCTCAGAGGCCAAGGAGAACAATTTTTCTCCCTCCTCCTTGTGACGCCCTTTTAGATACTTGAAAACAGCTGTCATGTCCGTCCGGCCCCGTGTTCTCTTTTCTAAACTAAACAAACCCAACTCTTTCAGTCTTCCCTCATAGGTCATGTTTTCTAGGCCTTTAATAACTTTTGTTCCTCTTCTCTGGACCTTCTCCAATTTCTCTACATCTCTGTTGAAACGTGGTGCCCAGAACTGGACACAATCCTCCAACGGAGGCTTAATCAGTGCAGAGTAGAGTGGAAGAATGACTTCTCGTGTCTTGCTCACAACACTCCAGAATCATGTTTGCATCGGTAGCTAGCACCTATTTCAAGGGACTGTTCAAAGCGCAGTGGTTGGTTGACACTCCTGCAGTCCTAGAGAGATTGGGGTGACGCTAAGGAGAGGTTAGTGGGTTATAAATTGTTATAATAAGCCATAAATCCCACATCTCTAGTCAGCCCATGATTTTTAGTGTTGAACAAAGCTCCCAGGCTCATATTTTGATGGTGTTGCGCAGGTTTCCTTTGGGGAAGAGGCACCCTGCTCAGAGCGAGCACTTTGTGAGGAGTGTTTTGCCACGGGTGATACGGTGTTTTCCTGACTTCCTCAGCGTGCACTGTGGTCGGTTTCACCCTCGTGTTGTGACCAGGGCATTGGGTGTGCTGGATGAGGTTCACCACATGTTGTGGCAGGCCTGTGTAGGATCCTGGGACGGTGAAAGGTGTGTGACGAGGAGTATGGATCATCAAAGCAGTGGAGCTGGGGCTGCAGATTTGCATGAGACACTGGACTCACTGGAGCTTGTTTCTGATGAGCTAGGGTTGTTTGAAGGCTGGAATAGGGAGTTCAGAAAAGACCTTTCGAAATAGGGTCCTCATCACAAATGGGTTGTCCCCAGTGAGAGCCTGTATGGTTTCCAGTATGGAACAGCACTGCACGCTAATGCTTATTAGCCACCAAAGCACACTAATCGGTCGGCAGAGTCCTTCCCTACCCCATCATGTGCACATCCCGTGTATCAGCACACACGCTTTGCTTGTGCTGCACTTTAGCTCAGCAGACTCGGGTAGATCTCTTCTACCATCTCCCTACCTGCGCTGGGGTACGACCTTTGTTCTAACAGTTTACCCCCATTCCTCCAGACCAAACCCCAGGTTTTTAAACATTCTTAGGCACCTGCAGATGCAGCTAAATACCTAACAGGAGATTAAGAAGTGCCAAGGGCCCTGTGATGCTTTTGAAAAGCCCATTAGGCCCCTGTCTGCATCTGGCAGTATCTGAGTGCTTTAAAAATGTGTCCTCCCCGTTAACTACTTGATTTGGTCCCACCATGCTGTAAAAACCCAACTGAAATACTGCTGTAAGTCTGGGGGAGGCAGAGCCAAACACTAGAGATACCAGGCTCAATCCATCCTGCTGGCAACTCTACAGAGGAATTTGTGTACAAAATAGTCACTGGATGTGTGCTAAGAAACAGCCCCCTTCCCCGGGTCTGGAGCTATGTGTTAAAAGCCCATAATCAGTACTGGCTTATTTTTCTTAGAGCCAGACGTGACTAACACAGAGTGGACCATTTTCACTTACACACATGAAACTAGAGATTTCTATAGGTAAGGGTGGATGGGTGGTGAGCATACACTTTTAATGCTAATCGTAATAATGCCAAGTTCTTATATAGGTCTCAAAGCACGTCTAGAGTAGAAGCCTAAAGAGCTAGTGCATAATAATCGGAATGCTTTTCATACCACTTAGCGAGAAATGAATTGAATTACCTTTTACTTTGCAATATGCACTGTCACACTTTTCTGAGCACAGTGGGGCTGGCTAATCAGTAAGGAACAGATGGCCGTGGTTTTAATGCTGCTCTCGCTGAAGAAGGCATTGCTTTTCTTTCCTTCCCGCAGGATGCTACCTGCCGGCGCCTAAGAAGCGGGTTGCTGGACAATGGCAGTGTTTGACACCCCGCAGGAAGCCTTCGGGCTCCTGCGCCCGGCTTGCATCCAGCTAACGAAGGTGCAGACTAGCGAGAACGTCGAGCAGCTGCAGGCTCGGCTGCAGTCGGTTAGTGACTCGGCCCTGCAGGAACTACAAGAATATGTCCTCTTCCCCTTGAGGTTCACCCTGAAGACCCCGGGCCCCAAACGGGAGAGTCTTGTCCAGAGCGTGGTGCAGTGCATCTCCTCCATCCTGTCGGCCACCTGCGTGAAGAAGCAGGACCTCCTTCAGGAGCTCTTCTCTGAGCTCTGCACGTGTCTATCTCCGTCCGGTGTGCAGCAGCCGGCCCCGCTGTCAGAGGAGCTAAAGCTGAGCGTCATCCAAGCACTCCATGTCCTGATGCATTCAGCTTATGGGGACATTCTCCTGACGCTGTATCAGCCTTCCACCCTTCCTCACTTGGGCTTTGCTGTGTCGCTGCTTTTGGCCTTGGCGGAACGAGAGAAAGCCAAGCCCATTAAGCTGGCGGCCTTAAAGTGTTTGCAGGTCCTAATTCTGCAGTGTGACTGCCAGGAGGAGCCTCATCGGCATCTAGACCCGGAGGAAATCAGACATTGTGGCAATCTCTTTGCCTCCTTTCTCCCTGGGCTCTCGATGGCCCTGTCCCGGGTTATTACTGGGGACCTCAAACAAGGCCACATGGTCCCTGTGTCTGCCATCAGGCTCTTCCGTCACATAGTCAGCATGGTAATGGCAGATGATCAACTAGCCACTGTCTCAAGGGACAAAGAGAAGCCTTCGGTGGAACAGAGCAGCCTCTCTGAACTTGTGGTCCACAGAGGGCCGGAGTGGGTGAAAAGCACTGCGGGGAAAGTCTCTCTCCTCATCCACAGGATAGTTGAGTTTGCCTGCCTTCACCCTCACTGGAAGGTAAGGCTGGAACTGGTGGAGCTGGTTCACCACCTCCTGCTGAAGTGCAGCCAGTCACTGGAGGAATCTCTTGGTCACCTGTTGAAAGCCTTGGTTGGGCTTGTTAACGATGAAAGCCAGGAGGTGCAATGCAGGTGTCGTGAGGTCCTCAGGAGCATCGCAGGGCTGAGGGTGGTAGCGGAGAACAGGGCTCTTGTGGACGTCCTGTCAGAGAACCTGCATTCCCTCGCCACAGCCCTGCCACGGCTGATGAACTCCCAGGATGATCAAGGCAAATTCTCGACCTTGAACTTATTACTTGGCTACCTGAAGCTGCTGGGCCCTCAGGTGAACGTGGTCCTCAACTCTGCAGCCCACCTCCAGCGTCTCTCCAAAGCCCTGATGCAAGTTCTGGAGATGGATGTGACTGATGTGAAGATTGTGGAGGCGAGACGGTGGGGCCCTGATGGCTCTCTGGGGGAGCCCTCTGGGCTCTTGCAGGAGGGCAAAGGGCAGAAGAAGTACTTCCGGTTCTTCATCGATGAGCGGATTTTCTTGCTCATTCAACAGGTTTGCCGGGTCCTCGGCTACTACGGGAACCTCTACTTGCTGGTGGATCATTTCATGGGGCTGTACAGTGAATCTGTGGCGTACCGGAAGCAGGCTGCCATGGTCCTCAACGAGCTGATCACAGGAGCTGCTGGACGGGGGGTAGATGTTCTGCACGAAAGGGAAACTGCCGTGAGCATGGAAGATCTCAAAGGGTCTGTAACATCCGTCCTCGAAGAATATACTGACCCGGCCAACTGGTATCTGCTCACCAGCCTCGACAGCGAGGGAGCTAGCGAGGAGTTAACTCACTCAGGAGCTCATGCTATCCCCGGAGGGGCACACGGCAGCCCTGTGATTTCAGCCCCCTCCCTTTCTTCAGCCCCCAGCCCCACCATCCGCTCCATGAACAGCAACATCTGGCAAATCTGCATCCAGCTGGAGGGGGTAGGCTGCTTTGCCCATGCGCTGGGGAAAGAGTTCCACTTGCTCCTAGCATCAGCCCTCTACCCCGTGCTCGAGAAGGCCGGGGACGGCACACTGCTTGTCAGTCAGGCGGCGATAGGAGCCCTGGGGGACGTGTGCCAGGCCTGTGGCTACGGCTCCGTGCAGCGTCTGATCAACGCCAACTCGGACTATCTGGTCAATGGGATTTCCCTAAACCTGCGTCGGGTGGCCCATCAGCCGCACGCCTCACGGGTCCTGCAGGCCATGCTGAGGCATTCGGATGCCAGCTTGCTGCCGCTGGTGGAGGATGTGATCCAAGATGTCCTGGTTACCCTGGATCAGTTTTATGACGACCGAGCTTTCTCCTTCCTGGGGCTCCTGTCCACGTTAATGACAGCTTTAGGTAGTTAAGTAGTCTGCCTCTGAGTAATTCTGCCTCGCTGCCACGTAAAGCGTGCCCCTCGTCACCCCTTGAGCACAGATGGAACGTTCCGGCAGGCCAGCAGGAGTTTCCGAAAAGCACGGACGTAACCGTACAGGGCTGGTAAAGGGGGCGGAGCTAGAACTGCACCCGGCCCTAGGGCTTTGCGGACGGGCCAGCCCAGGGACAGAGGGTCATGGTCCCCGTGCCAGCGGGGTTCATATTGAAGGCAGGCATCACTGAGCCAGGGAGGGAGAGCGGTGGGAAATCGTATTCTGCAGGGACCAGGCAGGAGAATCCAGCCACAGTGGCAGGTCGGAAGTTGTTCCAGGCAGGTTTGCAGGCGGGGAAGAAGAGGGGTCTAAGCCATTGGTTGCTGCGGTTTGCTTAGACATGGGAGCTGCAGAGGCCTTTTGTGAAACCGTGTCCAGGGCCTTCCATCCCAGCAGTGGGGGGGCAGGTCTAGAACCTCAGCCCAGGGTAACAAGCACCTAGCCCGAGTGAGAAGTGTCATTCCAGAACTAAAACAGTGGGGAGCGAACCCCTCCCAAGGCCGAGACCTTCGTGCAAGGCAGATTTTCCCACGGGGTTCTTGCCCCCTTCCTCCGATGCACAGTCGGAGACAGGACGTGCAGACAGACTTCGGCGCTGACCCCGCCCGGCTGCCCGGTGTGCCCCCTTTGCCTGGTCACAGGAGTCTTTTCCAGTGACTGAAATGTAGCCGTGTTAGTCTGGTGTAGCTGAAGCAAAATACAGGGCTATGTAGCACTTTAAAGATTAACAAGATGGTTTATTAGATGATGAGCTTTCGTGGGCCAGACCCACTTCCTCAGATCAAATAGTGGAAGAAAATAGTCACAGCCATATATAGCAAAGGATACGATTTTAAAAAATGAACACATAAGAAAAGGACAAATCACATTTCAAAACAGAAGGAGGATGCGGGGGAGGGGGGGAAAGGAAGGTAAATGTCTGTGAGCTAATGATATTAGAGGTGATAATTGGGGAAGCTATCTTGGTAATGGGTAAGAATTAATGTTTTTGTTGAGACCGAGGCGTAAAGTGTCGAATTTTAGCATGAATGACAGTTCAGAGGATTCCCTTTCAAATCTGCACTTTTGCTAGTGTGGTTGGGCTCGTGGGCAGAGGAGGTGGTGAGGCCAGGACTTACCCAGGGTTCAGAAAAGCACCAGGTAAACCCACGCAGGGTGGGTCCGTCAATGGCTGTTAGCCAGGCTGGGCAGGGGAGGTGTCCCTGGCCTCTGTCAGAAGCGGAAGGGATTTCTTGGTGGTTTCTTGTTCTGTTCACTCCCTCGGGGGCACCTGGCATGAGGCACTGTCCGGGGCAGACAGGGCACTGGGCTAGGTGGACCTTTGGTCCGACCCCGTCTGGCCGCTGGTTGAGGCTCCAGTAGCAGAACTTGGCACCCGTTTTGGAAGAGGAGGGCCAAGATTTGCTCCTTGCCTTGGCATTCTCTTGATCGTGGGGGTGTCCCAGGGCTGCATTTGGCGGGTTTCTCTCGAGTCCGGCTGTCTGACTGCAGGGGCCGAGTTCCAGGACTCGCCCCTTTCAGGCTCTCCTGTGTCTCTGCCTCGGGCTGTGCAGACTGATCCTGCCTGTTCAGAGCCCCCGGGGGTAGCTAGCGAGGGGAGGGGAGCCTGGGCCCTCGCGACACTTCGTGCCTCTCTTCTGCAGTCCAATGGTTTGTGGTGAGCAGCGAGGAGCACCCCAAAGAGCAGACCCTGGAGCAGCTGAACAGCCCTTCCCTCCGAGCAGCCCCGCAGCAGGGGGACGGGCCTGGAATTACCCCGCTGGGCCAAGAGGTGGAACAGTTCTTCCTGGACTACGTCAGGCAGAAGCAGATTGCAGAGGGCACCCTGCCGTGCGAGGAGGACGAGGGTCAGTGATTGTCTAAGGGGAGACGGGGAGAAAGCGGGAATACTTTGTGGCTCTCCCTGATCTGCACTCGGTGACGCTCCAAGAGCACCAGCCACATGCTTAGGGCAAATGTTGATTGAGTAGCAGGCCGCCAGGGGCCAGGTCCCATTGGCCACAGCCACACGCCGGTCGTACACCGAGTCCGCAGGCCCCGCTGATGCTGGACACGTGGTGTATTCAGCAGCCATTTTCCAGGCTTGTGCGGCTTTTCCTGCACTGGCATTCTGGTGTCTCTTCCCTGGCTCTAGCCAAGGCTCTTCAGAAACTTTCCAGAGGGGACCCTTTGCCTTCTCGCCACATCAGTGTGCTGCAGCTCTGACCTCCAAACACCCAGGGCTTTCCTTGCTCGTCCAAGCCGGTTTGAAAACCAGAGGCTCTGGGTGGAGGGCGGAGGGCACGTGCCAGTTTGACATAGGAAACGGAATCGGCCTTTCCCCGTAAGACGCGCTGGGGGTGTTAGATGCTGTTAATTGAATGGTTGTGTAACCACATGAAATCTTAGCAGTGACTCGACTATTCTATACCCATATAGCCCGGGGCCTGGGGGGGAGAGGGGGACTGGCCTGGCCTGGCCCTACTTCTGGAGCAGCAGGGGGAGAGGGGGACTGGCCTGGCCTGGCCTGGCCCTACTCCTGGAACAGCAGGGGGAGAGGGGGACTGGCCTGGCCTGGCCTGGCCTGGCCCTACTCCTGGAACAGCAGGGGGAGAGGGGGACTGGCCTGGCCTGGCCCTACTCCTGGAGCAGCAGGTGGGATCCAGTCTGCAAGGGGAGCCTGCTTAAAAAGCAGCTCCCCAGGCAGATCCCTCTCAGAGGCAGCAGCTCCTGTCTGCTCCCTGTGGATGGAGGTTGCCCCATATCCCACGGTGTAGTCTCTGTCCGCAGCAAGCCTGGGTCCACTTCAGGCCCGGGCTGCGTTGCAGAAGCCCTTCTTCCCCATGCTGTTGCCTCTGATACAGGCAGCAGCAGAGGGATGGGGGAAGCAGACAGCACTGGGGAGCTGGTGCTGTGGGGCACCAGCTTTTAAGCCAGCTCCCCCACCCCCAGCACTGGCTCCTGCTTGTCCCTCATCCCCCCCGGTCTCTGTAGGGGGCAGGCAGATCTGCAGGAGCTGATGCCTGTGGGGTAGGTAGGGTGCCAACCTCCAACCCTGCGCTCCAAAGGCAGCAGCCCTATCCCCTAGTCCACTCCAGGACTCACCCCCACCTCCCTACCTTCAGTGTGTCCTTTATCCTGGCTTCCTAGTGCGGGAACCAGCTCCATCCCCAGGGCAACTGGTGTTGGCTGCCTGGCTGCTCATGGGATGAGTGGGGCTCAAACCCACAATCCTGTGCTCCCCAGGCAAATGCCCTGGTTAAGTTACTGGAGAATTCCCTATCCCCTAAGCCACGTCAGAACCTACCCACCTCCCTCCCTTCAGAAGGCCTCTTATCCTGCTTTCTCAATGCCAGAGCCAGTTCTGTGCCAGCTGGTGTTGGCTGTCCGGCTGCTCCCAAGGTGGGCGGGACTTCAGCTCACCACCCTGCCCTCCTCCCCAGGTGAATGCCCTATCCCCCTGAGCCGGCTCCCCATGAGCATCAGATCCACCTGCCCCTTCAACCTCTGAGCTGCTGCCTCTCTATCAGAGGCAGCAGTGCGGAGGTTAGGGGGGCAGGTAGACCTGGGGGCGGGGAATGCGCGTGGTCGACAAGATTAACCAATAAGCTGGGCCTTCTTGGCTAATCGTGTAGCTATCTACACGCTGACTCCCTAACACTCACTGCTCCCCCCCGGTCAGTTTCGCGTTTGACCCCAGAGCACAGCTTTGCTGTCACCAGCGCCCCGGGGAGACGCTGGCAAAGTGCCAGGAAGTGGGAACCAGCTGGCTCATTCCCACCACTGCAAGCTGCCCTGTTTTCCAGAGGTGCCACCCGCCCCACCGGAGCCGGAGATGGGCGACGCTGGGGCCGAGGGAGAGCTGCCGCTGCCCGCCCACGCCCGGATCGCAAAGGACGTGATGGAGCGCTGTTGCCATTTACTGTCTGACAAGAGTCTGCGTGTGCGGCTGAAGGTCAGCACGGGGCGCGTGCCGCACGGGGCCACTGGGAGCGCCGACTGCCCGGCCTTGCAGGGGCTGGGGGTGCCCACTGCGGGGACTGTTGCTTTGCCCAAGTGGGGGGCATTGCCGTTCGTGCCACTAGGAGGAGGCCATCCCACCTTGGCATTAGAGTTGTCAGATGGTTTAACCAAAAATACCGTACACACCCCTCCCCCCCCCAAAAAAAAATCACCAGGGGGAAAAAAGGGGGGAGACCAAAGTTTTTGAGCCAAAAAAAAAAGCGTGGCCCCTTTAAGAAACGCTTTTGAGGCTTTTTGGCCCTAACAGTCTGCCAGCGACTGGCTGCCATCTTGCCTCCCTGCTCCGAGCTGGACAGCTCCCCTGTGGAACCCCGTAAGCACCCGGGATTTTCGCCTCCTGGCTGGGGAAAAAAATCCGAAAATTTCGGCCATTTTCAGTGTCCAGGATTTTCTGAATTTTTTTTTTTACCGGACAGGAGGCAAAAATACTAGGGAGTCCAGGTCAATCCTGGCCGCCTGGCAACCCTGCTTGGCATCTAACCGCAGCCAGGGCAGAGCCCCCGAGGGCTGGCAAGCCGGAGCCTAGGTGGGCCGCGGCTGTGTCTGATGGAGCGGTGGCTCTCACACTGCGGGCCGCACCACCTTGCAGGGGGGCCATGGCTTGAGGCTGAGTCGCCCACGCCCCCTGCAACAGGGAGCTGGCCCTGGCGCTCCAGCCCCATGGCTCCCCCCCTCCCCTCCGGGGGTCAGAGCACCAGCGCCGGCTTGCCGCTGCGGAGGAGGGGAGGCCGAGCCTCATGGGCCAGATCCAGCTTGCGGGGGAGACCAGCGGCTCCGCGTGCTGCTGCTCTCCCTCCCCGGCTGGGGGAACGGCAGTAGGGAGACCGCTCGCCTGGAGGCTTTCCCTGCTGCTCCTATTGGCCAGAATCACGGCCAATGGGAGCAGCAGGAGGCGGGGCCTAGGAGCGGCGGGGACATAAGCACTCCCATACCTTCATGCCCAGACCCCGCACTCGCATCCCCCTCACGTAACCCCCAGCCCAGTCCTGCAACCTCCCTCCCTCCCAGACCCCCCAACCCGCTCCTGCACCCTCCCTCCTGGCCAGACACCCCATGCTCTCCCTCATCCCTATCCCACTCCCTGGCAGCCCCTCCTGCACACTGAACCCTTCATTTCTGGCCCCACACCAGAGCCTAGGGGAGCTCACAGAATCTTCTAACCCCAGAAACGTTAACCTGGTTTGTGGAAGCTGTGAACCTTGATCCTCCATGCCGCCTCCTGCCCTCCACCCCCGCCATGGGGGCTAGCGTGCCAGGGGAATGAGGTGTCCCAGCTGGAGGCCACATCAGTGAGCATTGGGTTGGGTTGGGGGGGGGGGGTTGCCTCTCATTTTTGTGCGGCCCCCGGCTGATTTTTTTTTTCTTTTCCCCTGTGGATCAGTGGCCCCCAAACCGAAAAAGGTTCCCCAGCCCTGCTATGGACAGAGACAAGGTTGAAACCTTTTGCCCATAAATGAATATTTTACTGCATTTAAAATGAAGTTTGGTAACTTAACCGGAGAAAGTTAAAGCGCTTCATCTCCTTGGTGATTTTCATTGATAATATTCCCTGACTCACCGGTTACGTCCGTCTCCCCCTCCCCCGTGCTATAGCTGCGGATTGAAGGGTTTACGCTCCGGTAGCCTATTGTGGCTGGCTGAGCCTGTCCGGGAGGTAGAGGGAAGCGGAGGCACTCTGTCGTGGCGGGTGGTCCGTGGGAAGGCTTGCGTGGAGCAGGGTGGCCGCCGGCCGAACGGCTTGAGAACCGCTGGCTAGAGGGAGCGAGGAGGCTGCCTTGCCCCCAAGGGTCGGAATGCAGCTTGATGTCGGGGTCAGAGCTGGGTAGCTCGGTTCCCGGGATGGCTGGAGCCCGCCCGTCCTCGCCCTTGGCGACCTGCCTTCCTCCCCACCTGGCTCGGGGAGCTAGAGGCGGCTCTGACTGCTCTAGACTCTTCTCCTCCCCGCTCTGACACAGCTGTGCCTTCCCCGCATGCAGGTCCTGGACGTGCTGGAGCTCTGCGTCACCGTGCTGCAGGGCCATGAAACCCACCTGCTTCCCCTGGCCCATCGCGCCTGGCCGGCGCTCGTCCCCCGCCTGGTTAACGACGACCCGCGGGCCGTGCTCAGAGCCTTCAAGGTACAGGGCGGCGTCCTTCGCGCCGGGCACAGGGAGCGGGGCCCCAGCCGTGCCCTGGCTGCGCCGCGCTTGGGGGGCGTTCTGTCCCGAGGGAATTTGAAACCCGCCAGGCGGAGCAAAGTGCTCCCCCGCACAGCCTAGCTTGGTATCACCCGCAGACACCCTCTGCCCGGGAACGATACTGGTGCCCTCCCCGTGGGCGAGAGCATCGTTAGTGACTGTCCTGGGGCAGCGTGGCTGGGGGCCAGACGGAAGGGAGGGCGTCCCACCGCCTAAGGCAGGATGGGCAATGGTCTTTGTAGGGGGCCACTTCACCAGTGTTGATAGCGGTCGTGGGCTGCCGCAGAACGGGGTGGGGCCTCAGGCCGAACAGGGCGGTTCCCTGTAGGTGCCGCATGCCGGGGGAGGAGACTTTGCACGCTCCACGTGGGGCAAGAGAGCATGGGGGGGTCTCTCCCCCGCCCAGCCAGGGGCACGTGGCACCCAGAGGGAACCAGTGGTTTCCTGTGGTGCCACATGTCCCTGGCAGGGAGAGGGAACTACGTGTGCTCCCCCACCCCCAGGTCGTGCTTGGCCTGGGGGTGGCAGGGCGGATGAAATGGCTTAGTGTGCGGATCCTGCCCACCCTGGGGCCAAGGGCCTGACTGCCAGAGGCGCTCTCCCCTCTCCCCCGGCACCCCTGGCAACTGCCCCGGAGTCAGGGGGCTCATGGAACAGACCCTGCTCCTGGGGGGGCGTCCTGGTGGCTCACGCCTTTGGGGGGTGCACCTAACGCCGACGCGCCGGTTAATGAGGTAAAACCTGCTCCCGCCCTGCTCGGGCG
This sequence comes from Pelodiscus sinensis, assembly GCF_052426305.1. NCBI lineage: Eukaryota > Metazoa > Chordata > Testudines > Trionychidae > Pelodiscus > Pelodiscus sinensis. Next base: position 35,239,494 of record NC_143068.1, read on the forward strand.
TGCCGCGCGCTCCCCCACATTCCTGCTGCCCCTGCTCCCAGACGCCAGGCAGGGACACGGCCACTGACAAGGCCCCGGCGCCCCAGGCTGGCTTTCCTTCTCCCCTCCCCGGCAATCGATCGGGGTGTAAACCTCTGCAGGGCGAACGTTAACCGGTAAAATGCCTCCCAGAACCCAGCCGAGCCAGGGCCCAGGCAGTCCAGAGCCGCCCTGGGGCTGGGCTGCAGGAAGGGACAAATGGCCAGGCAGAGCAGATTTCCGTTTGCGATGTCCCAGGCCCGGCTGTAAGCAGCAGGCGGAGCCTCAGCCACGCAGGAAGCCCCCTTGGGAGGTGACCCCGAGGGAGATGTCACATCCCGCCGTGAGGCAGAGCGGGGTCGTGTCCCGTGCAGGGCCCCAGTCTACAGGCTGGCCCCACGAAGGGGCCCGGCATGGACACGGGTCTGGGCCTAGGGAGCAGCTTGCAGGCGCAGGGCCGTGGATCCCGGTTTCCACCCCGCGTCCTAGGGGTGACTTAGCGCGTGGCGTGGCCGGAACGCCTGGCCCGTGCTCCATTGGCCTTCGCGCCCCTTCACTCGCAGCGGGGGGGTTCCTGTGGCGTCTGTGAATTGGCCTAGCCCAGCTGTAGGTGGGGAAACTGACGCAGGGCAGAGTCTGTGATTCCCCAAGATCACAGGGACTCTAGGGCCCAGCTCTCCCTGCCTCACGCCCCATGTTGCTGTCATGAGGCCGCAATCCAGGGCCACGCTCCCCCGTCGCTGGCCCCGAGGGTGCATCTCAGCTGTGCGTCCCCGCGGGCGTCCCCGTGACCACTGGCCGGCTGGATCTTCGCTAGGTGCTGTGTACCCTGGCCGAGGCGTGTGGCGACTTCCTGCGGCGGCGCTTCTCCACAGACGTCCTGCCCAAGCTGGCAAGTTCCCTTGAGAGCCAGGCGCCGGTCAGCGCCCGAGCCGGGCCCGTGTACAGCCACACGCTGGCCTTCAAGCTGCAGCTGGCCGTGCTGCAGGGCCTGGGGGCTCTGTGTGAGACGCTGGACTTGGGTGAGTCCCGGGCGGTCAGATCTCCACCCACCTCCCTCCCCTCCCCAGTCTGTCCCTCCCCTGGGGAGACCTCCCTTCGCTTCACAACTGCCAGGACAGCCGGCCAGTCGCTGGGATCGATTTCTGTCCTCCCCCTGCCAGTCCAGCTCCTCCCGTTCCAGTGCCTGGCATTCCCCCTCCCCGCTGGAGCCCAGCACGGGGGGGCTGGCGGCCCTGGGCCCCCTGTGAGACGTGGGTGAGGAGGGCTCCTAGAACCGGGCCCGGGTCTCACTGCTGCCCCTTCTCCCCTGGTCAGCGGCCTGTCTCCCACCCCGCGAGAAGGTGTCATGCTGGGGATTAGAGCCCAGCCAAACCTCGCTGCTCTCTGCCCCTGGGCCCGATGGACCGTGGGTCTGACCCAGCCTGGCCGCTCTGCTGTTCTCGTTTGCCCTCCCTAGTGTGGAGCATGCGGCAGTACGCCGGGCCGGCCCTTGCCTTGCGCGGGCGGGGAGACGAGTGCAGGGCTGAGGGCCCCGTTCCTGTCTGCGTGCCCTCGACGTCTCCCTTGCTGCTCACGGGCCTCCCCCAGGGGGTGGGGGGAGAGCTCTGGGCTGGATTGTCAGGCGCAGAAGCCCCGAACCCCGTTAGCAGCATCAGTTACCTCCCGCCCTTCCTGTCTGCCCCTTCCTGCAGGCGAGAGCGACCTGACCCGCGCGGCAGACGCCTGCCTGCTGTACCTCAGTGCCAGACAGCCCGCGCCATTGCAAGAGGCCGCACGGAGGTAACGCTGCCCGCGGGGGGTCTGCCTGAGGGGAGGGCGAGGGCTCTCCTGGCCCAGCGCCTGCACACAGCAGCCTGCCGGGGGGGCCTGCTGGCACCGGGGAAACGAGCCACCGCCCGGGGAAGCTGGAGGCGCCGGCTCCTCTCCCGTGCGGCACTTGTGTTCTCCGTGCGTCTGCACCTGGCAGAGAACATGCCCCCTTTGCTTTACCCAGCCCCCCTCCAACTCGAGGGCCTGGGGCCTTGGTACTGGGGCCTCATTTCCCCGTTGGACGGTGCGTCGGGGGCTTGCTGCTCGGCACTGGCGGGTTGCACGTCTCTCTTGGCCAGACTCACTGCACGCCCCCGGGCTCCTTGTATCCCTTCCCCCCCCTCCCCCTGGCGCCCAGTGTGCTGTCTTCAGGAGCCAGCCCCCGCGTCTGCCGCTCACGCCCGCAAAGCTCTCGTGCCCTCGGCCAGCCTCTCTGCCGCAGAGGGAGCCGGGCAGACGCGCTCCCAGAAACGCGTGTGCGGGAGCAGGGGGCGCTCCCTGCTCAGCCCACGTGCCTGGCCTGCGGCATGCAGGGCTCTTTACCATGGTGGCTGGTGTCCTGCAGTGCGCTCAGCGCCTGGGGGCCAGAGCCCAGGCCTCGGCAGGGGCCCGTCTCCTCTCTGCGCCGGGCTGGGCAGAAAGCTCCGCCTTCTACCGGGACGTTTGGGACCTTAAGCCCCTTCCTCTCTCCCCGAGCCCGTCCAGCACTGTGCGACCCAGCAGGGCTCGGGGGCGTAGTGCCGTGAGTGGGGGGCAGGGCATGGCGGGGAGTGGAACACCTGCCTTGTAGCCTCTTGTGTTCCCCTGGCGCCGCCATCTGTGTTTCCAGGAGTGGAACGGCCCGGCCCGCCAGGCGCTCTGCAGTCGGCCGAAGGCCCCTGGGCTGAGCCAGGCAGGCTGGCTCCCTGCTCCCACCCCTAGCTCTCTTGGCCCGGGGAGGATGCCATGGCCGGCGAGTGACGTTGTTAACTCGGCCCTTACGGGGTTCGATGCGCACACCTTGGCACACTTCAGAAAGCGGTTTTAGTTCGGGTCAGCGCGCCCTGCGGACACCAGGGGTCCCACTGGCACTGGGCATGCGCGCCGTATGCTTTTCAAAGGGCCAGCTCTTGGCTAAGTCACCCCCAGTGTCCTCCCGCCCCCACCCAGCCGGAGGCCCCTTTCCCTCCGTAAAACCGCTCAGTCGCACCTCAGCGTCCTGTCTGCAGCGGCTTCAGCCCTAGAGCTTTGTAAAATGAGAACACCGGGGATTGTAAGTGGCAGGGAACGTGTTTCCCTTGGTTCCCTCGTGCTTCAACTGGCCCCCACAGTCAGTCCCCCCCCTCCCCGTGGCTTCGTCCCTGCATGCCTGGGGGCAGCCAGGCTGCAAATCACCAGCCGCTTGGATCAATATTCAGCCTGGTCCATGCAGCTGCAGCGCGGGTCTCCCAGGCAGCCTGAGCCCTGGGCACTGACTCCCAGAGGGAGCCGGGGCCGGTCCCAGCTCCAGGTGGTCACAGCAGCCCGAGTTACTGGCTTGTTGCACGCCCCAGGGTCCGGTTGCCAGCAGCGTAGGGCTGCAAGGCGCAAGGGGGCGAGCTTCCTCGCCGACATCCCGCCCAGACGGGGGGCGGGGTCGGCCGCGTGCGATGCGGAGGGGGAAGCAGAGCCCTGGCCAAGCGGCAAGCACAGACCCATCCAGCCGCAGCGTCGCCCTGCCCCCGGGCGGCGCCTGGATCCCGCGTGCGGGCGCTGAGCAGAGCTGGCGGGTGAGGTGAGCGGATTTCAGCCCCGTGCCCGGCTGCAGGAAGTGCCTCTGGCAAACACTGAGTCGCAGCATGGAGGGGGGGGGGGGGGCAGGGCATCTAACATGCTGGCCAGAGACTCTCCACTGAGTGCGCCCCGGCTGGGGGGAGCTCCCTGTGATAGCCACGGGACAGACATGGGGAGGCAGGGCTGAGGGAAGCTGCCAGACTCTGGCTCCAGGAAAGGCCTCGCCAGACGGACAGCCGAGGGGCGAGCAAGGAGCCGCCCAGGAGTCCTGCTTGCCGGCCGCGGTCCCAGGCTCGCCCCGGCGTTGGCCACGGCTGAGCGCACGCCTGGGAAGGGCACACCGGCGGCCTGCACCGCTCGTACCTTGCGCCCTGCCCCAGAACAAACAGGCCAGCTTTGGCCCTTTTCGCTCCCCGCGGCGGCTGCGGAGCAGCACAGCCCCCCGTGGCCCGGGCCCGGGCGCTCATTGGCCGCGCGTTGCCGGCTGTAGTGCGCTAAACCACCCACCTGAGCCCCACACAATTCAGTACAATCCCCGTGACTGTACCCCGGGATCAGCCCCAGGATTCTTTGCCATGGAAACAGGCCGTTTCCAAGCAACCTGAGTAAGTTTAAAAATGTAAAAGTCAAGTTGTTGTTTAAGCTGCGCGGCGCTGGGGTTCGCAGGAGATAATCGCCGGCCTGAGGCCCGTACAGGCGGGCGGGGAGCCCGGTGCCTCTGCTCTGGGGCCAGCTAACCGGCTTGAGAGCGGCGCTGGCTGCTGAGTGGGGAGGGCAAGAGGGCTGTGTTGTGAACGGGAGGCCAGGTGTGTGCCGGGAGCAAGGGGTGCCTGTGACGGACCGGGCCGTGTCTGGGCACAGCTGAGGGCGTCCGCTATGGGCGAATTGCTCAGCTTCGGGGCTCCTTACAGCCCCCAGACTGGTGACCTCTCCAAACAGGCCACACACCAGTCCCACAGAGTGCTTCAGCAGCCTGCCTGAAACCTCATGAGCAAAACCCCTCCGACACCCCAGCAATATCCGTGCCTCAGATGGCCCCGGGCCTCATACACAGGTGCGGGGTCCTAGCACCCAATCCCACCTACCCCGAACAAGTTCTGTCCGGTTCCAAGAAACCAGCCGCAGCGCTCCTGGGTCAGCCAGATCAGGCGGGGAGGGTTGTACCCCCACACCCCCCGCAACGCTCCTGGGTCAGCCAGATCAGGCGGGGAGGGTTGTACCCCCACACCCCCCGCAACGCTCCTGGGTCAGCCAGATCAGGCTAGGAAGGTTTTACCCCCCCAACCCCCCGCAGCGCTCCTGTGTCAGCCAGATCAGGCTAGGAGGGTTTTACCTCCACACTCCCCGCAGCGCTCCTGTGTCAGCCAGATCAGGCTAGGAGGGTTGTACCCCCACACCCCCCGCAGCGCTCCTGTGTCAGCCAGATCAGGCTAGGAGGGTTTTACCTCCACACTCCCCGCAGCGCTCCTGTGTCAGCCAGATCAGGCTAGGAGGGTTGTACCCCCACACCCCCCGCAGCGCTCCTGTGTCAGCCAGATCAGGCTAGGAGGGTTTTACCCCCCCAACCTCCCGCAGCGCTCCTGTGTCAGCCAGATCAGGCTAGGAGGGTTTTACCCCCACACCCCCCGCAGCGCTCCTGTGTCAGCCAGATCCGGCTGGTTTTGTGCCGCGTTTCTGTTTCACTCGGATGTGTCGCGTGTGCGCACAGGGCGCTGTGCAGAAGCAAAGACGAGTGTCCCCAAAGCGCTTATGCTCCAAGGCCCTGATCCTGCAGCCAGATGCTGCCGGAAGGAGGTGTGCTTGTGAGCAGGATCAGGGCCCTATCACTACGGTATGAGAGAAGCCTAACGAAGCAGAGTTGCCCGCTGTGATTTTCTGCGGTGCCTAACTCCCTTTGGTTTCAATGGGACTTGGGTACTGAGGCGCTTTGGCAAATCCCCCTTAGTGCATCTTTGGGTGCTAACGCCTGGGTCCGAACCCTGGCAGATGCTTGGCACCCTCAGTGGCCCTGGGTTCTTCCAGGGCAGAGCAGGCCTAGCCTTGGCGGGAGGCGGGCCTGGACACCGCTGCCCATGCGGCGTGGAAGAGCCACTTTACCGGCAAGCCCAGAGGTGACTGACAGCCGGAGAAATACACGCACCAGGCCTCGTGCAAATTTGCCTCTTCCCGCCCCAGCAGCCACCGCTCTCCCGTAAGCTCGTGCGCAGTCCCCTCCCACGTCAGAGCCCCCCCGTTCTCAGGCAAGGTGCCCAAGCCAGACACCCCCCACGCGAGCCCAGACCAGTAGCTTGCAGGGGGGCTGTGGCTCTGTCTCGTGGCCTGCCCCGTGCAGCCCCGGTGCGTGATGCCTCCCAGGGGTCCCTGCACAGCCGTCCGCCGGGGGCTGGTCTGTGCCGTTCATGCCTCCCCTTGTTCCGCTTACAACGGTGACTCGGTTTCCGCCGCTCGCCAGCTGAGCTGTGTTTGCCGGGCGTGGCTGCTGTGCTGCGTGTGCCGGCACCGCTGTGCGCAGAGTTTTCCGGAGCAGCCTCTTACCAGCGCGGCTGGGCCCCTCTGACTCTGTTTCCCTTCTTCCCGCTTCCTCCCTGCAGCGTTTTCCTCCACGTGATGCGCGTGGACCCTGACGCCGCCTGGCTCTTCCTGAACGAGGCCTGCTGCCCTCTCCCGTATGAGCCGCCCCACCCCAGCCTCCGCCCGGTGAAGCTAGGCGGCGCGGGCAGGCTGCGGAACGAGTTCACCGCCAACGTGCTGGGCCTGCTGAGGGAGCTGCAGCGACGGGAGGCGGCCGCGGTTCAAGCCGGGCCCCAGGACGAGCCCTGCGCCCAGAGCGAGGCGCTGGGCTAGGGAGAAGCCTTGGCTGGCCTGGGAACAGAGAACCGGACGGAGGAGACACTTGCTGTCCTGCACCGAGACCCGGCTCCCGAGGGCAGCGCTTGCAGAGGCGTCTGAGGCGAGCTGGGGTAGCGCCCGGCCTGGCCTGCGCCCCCGGAGCCAGAGGGGCGCGTGCGTCTCACGCCGTAGCGTGTCCAGCTGCTCGGCAAGCGCTTGGCGGCCTGGTGCCCTGGCACGGTGCCCGGCCGGTGCTGCCCCAGGCCAGACAAGGTAACAGCGTTCCTGCCCTGCGGACAAGGCGGCAGCAGAGTTGAGTCCTACCCCCGCTTCAGTGACTATAAATCGGGGTGAGGAGCCTATGGCCTGGGGACCAGCTGTGTCCCCTCTGGCCCTCGGGGCTTCCCCCCAGCACTGGGGAGCAGGGCTGGTGCTAGCCCCCCTCCTGCCCAGACCCTGCACCCCCACTTCACTCTTGCACCCTGCCTCCCGCCCAGACCTCACCCCCCCAGCCCGCACCCTGAACTCCTCATTCGTGGCCCTGCCTCCCAGCGCTGGGCCAGAATCATGTAGCCTGGGTCCCTGCAGGCTGTGGTGTGCGGCTTCCCGCTGCTCTGTTCTCAGTCAGGTTGGGGGGGGCAGGTTGTGTGTCTGGGGGCAGCGGCCCTCTCCACCTTTCAGCGGCCTATGCCGAGGGTCGGAGGCAGGGCGTTTTAGTCCAGGAACGCCATCGCATGGCCTGTAGCAGAGCGCTGCCCGCTAATTGAGGACCTCTGGAAGCACTGCTGTGTGTGCCTGTCAGCAGCAGGTACATGCAGACGTGAGCCCTCACCAGAAAGGGAAAATATTGGACGTTCCCGCTGATATAAAGTGCTCCGCAGCCGCCAATGAGCACTCGGAAAGAGCACGCGCTCCCCCCAGCCCTGTACTGCTGCATCCCACACTCTGGTACCAGGACTGGAGGAGAGAAATAGGCGTCGGAGAAGCAGAAACAGATGTAGTGTAAGCAGGGAAAAGAAAGTGGCAAAAGCCTTGTTTATCCTAGACCTGCGCTGCGGTGCTAGCCCCGGGGTGCTCGTAGAGGAAACACCTATTGTTTTAATGAAAACTGGACACAACCTTTCGGATCCATGTTGGGTTTTGTAAACTCTTTTTCTTTCACCCTAAATTTGGTAGCTAAACTGGTGCGCGGCAGTAAACCTGTAACGTGGCTAAGTGTGTGTCAGCCTGCGCTGAACATCAGTTTTCCTGTTCTTGGCACAAATCAGCGCCTGCGTAGGTTTGGTTTTTTTGTTGTTTTGCTAATTATGTTGTTTGGAGTCTGGCTCCAGACATAAAACTACCCCCCGCAATAGCTCGTTTTTCTGCACCGTGAGCTTGTTGGGAATAAAATGTATCAAAGATTGGGGCCGCGTATTTCACGTTTTTAATCCGGTTCTAGACAAATTAGCCCTGGGTGGGGGGCGAGTTCTCAGGGACAGGCCACGGCGGGTTTGGGAGCCAGCTGTTTAGAACTCCTGCCAGCTGATTTGGTTCTGAGCAGGGCACGCCTGAAGCTGCGGGACGCGCCCGTGCTGTACGTTACGTAGCCAGGGAGTGACCCTCTTACTCCAAACCCCAGAGCGAGGCGCCGGGCACCGTGGCTCTCACCTTGGACCGGTAAGCCCGGCGCTGTGAGGACCGATTCCCCTCTGCTCTGCAGCTTGTGCAGCGACTTGCCCCCTTCGCAGAGTGAATTCAAGGCTCAATCCCAGGAGAGGCAGACGGGGGGTGGAGGTGTCCTGCCAGCGAGCAAGTCTCACCGCCAGGTTGGTGTGCACACATGAGCGGGAGAATCCAAGAGGAAGCCCTGACATGACGGTTCAGTGCAGATCAAGGGAGTCGTGTAGCCCTGCAAGTGCCCTGTGACCCCGCGGAGACCTGACTGCCTGGGTGCTTTCAGGGTCTGCGCCCCAGGCCCTGCGGTGGGAGGTGGCGTGCGAGTTCCACCACTGCTGGGGCTGCAGGAAGGAGGGCGCATGGCCGGCGCTAACAGAGAGGTCTGAGCCCGGCGGCAGGCGGGTAAATATCACGTCTTTCCAAAACCAAGGGGAGTCCCGCAGCACCTTGGAGACTCCGATTTATTAGAGCGCCAGCTTCTCCCTCCCCTGTTTGATGGGGCGCTTCTGAAAGCTCCTCAGGGGAGTGTCCATTGGCTCTCGCCTCCATTCAGCGACCCTTTACCAGAGCGGCTGCTGGGTATTTCTTGTGACAGGAGCGTGGGCGCTACCTTCGCGCAGCCCCACTCCTGCCGTCTGTCTGTCTGTTTGTACTTGGATTTCTGGAAAGCCTTTGACAAGGTCCCTCACCAAAGGCTCTTGTGTAAATTACATGGCCATGGGATAAGAGGGAAGGTCCTTTCATGGACTGAGAACTGGTTAAAAGACAGGAAACAAAGGGTAGGAATAAATGGTAAATTTTCAGAATAGAGAGGGGTGACTAATGGGGTTCCCAAAGGGTCAGTCCTAGGCCCAATCCTATTCAACATATTTATAAATGATCTAGAGAAAGGGGTAAACAGGGAGGTGGCAAAGTTTGCAGACGCTACTAAATGGTTCAAGGTAGTTAAGACCAAATTAGACTGTGTAAAGAACTTCAAAAAGATCTCACTGACCTAAGTGATTGAGCAACAAAATGGCAAATGAAATGTAATGTGGATAAATGTAAAGTAGCGCACATTGAGAAAAATAACCCCAACTATACATAGAATATGATGGGGGTTAATGTAACTACAACTAATCGGGAAAGAGACCTTGGAGTCATCGTGGCTAGTTCTCTGAAGACGTCCACGCAGTGTGCAGCGGCAGTCAAAAAAGCAAACAGGATGTTAGGAATCATTAAAAAAGGGATAGAGAATAAAACGGAGAATATTTTATTTCCCTTATATAAATCCATGGAACGCCCACATCTGGAATACTGAGTACAGATGTGCTCTCCTCATCTCAAAAAGGATATACTGGCATTAGAAAAGGTTCAGAGAAGGGCAACTAAAATGACTAGGGGTTTGGAACGGGTCCCATATGAGGAGAGATTAAAGAGACAGCGACTTTCATCTTGGAAAAGAGGAGACTAAGGGGGGGGATAGGATAGAGGTCTATACAATCATGAGTAGCGTGGAGAAAGTGAATAAGGAAAAGTTATTGACTTGTTCCCATAATATAAGAACTAGGGGCCACCAAATGAAACTGATGGGCAGCAGGTTTAAAACAAATAAAAGGAAGTTCTTCTTCACACAGCACATAGTCAACCTGTGGAACTCCTTGCCGGAGGAGGCTGTGAAGGCTAGGACTATAACAGGCTACGTCTACACTGGCCACAATTTCCGGAAAAGCCATGCAAATCAGGTAAGTCAGGATAGGGAAATCCGCGGGGGATTTAAATATCCCCCGCGGATTTAAATAAACATGTCCGCCGCTTTTTTTCTGGCTTGGGGAAAAGCCGGAAAAAAAGCGTCTAGACTGGCGCGATCCTCCAGAATAAAGCCCTATTATGGAGGATCTCTTATTCCTACTTTGAAGTTCCCACTGACGGCCCTGTCAAAAACCCCGGGAACCTTTCCCTGCATGACACCCTACATGGCCAAGCAGGCATGTTGGCAAAGGGTCTAACTAACACAGGGCATTAGGCCCGACCCTGCCCCCCTCCACTAGGCCCAGCCCTGAGCCTGCAGCCACGCTCAGCCCTCCCCACGGCTTCCAATACAATTTCCTCTGACCTTTAGTTAAAGACCAGCTGCCCAGGCAAGTGGCTCTTGCTGGTCCTCAGGTGGCCGCTTACGAAAGGTTTAGCTTTATATTGCCATTAAAGATCATCGCGGCCCCCCGCCCCCATCAGACGAGCTGCATGAGCACCGACCAGCTCGGGGGGGGGGGGGGGTCTCTGGCTCACAGGCCTTCTGCTGCTCTGATGTGCTCACTACAAACCAGACGGGGTTTGAATCGTCCCTAACTTCCACCCCAGGCGGGCAGGTGCAGCTAGTGGCAGTGATGGGAGCAGCCCCGAGCCTGAGCTGCCCTGGAGCACAGACGGCAGAAGCTGCTAGTAGTGGCTTTGGGGCAGAGAACATGGAACGCGGTAGAGCTGCTGTGCAGTCAACGGGCACGGCCTTGGCCAGCAGACAGCGACTGTCAGACCCAGAAGGGGCTGTTAATTTACCCCCCCCCCCTGATTTTATCACCCATAGACACATTCCTACACACATCTGCCTGCGCACCATTCCACTGCAAGCACGCTGCTGCATCCAGGACCAAGCAGTTAGGCGCCCAATTTCCCAAGCTGCGCACACAACCACCCCTGCTATGCGCTCAGATTCACTGCACGCACAGAACTCATGGTAGTCTCCAGACACTTGGACAGTTTGGTCACAGTCCCAGACAACCGGGGCTAATGGAGCAGCTCCCTTAGTTGATGGCAGCAGAGTCTTTTACTCGGGCTGTCACTTAATCACAGTTTTAATTGCCCTGCTAAACAATAAAACACCACTTGAAATATATTCAATATTTTGGGTCTTTTTATACATGTTCAATTACAACACGGAATCCAAAGTGTTCAGTGCTCGCTCCATATTGTTATTACAAATATTTGAACTATAAAAATAATAAAAGAAAAAGTATTTTTCAATTAACCTTATACACACATTGCAGTGTGATCTCTTTGTCGTGAAAGTGCAACTTACAAATGTACATTAACTAGCTGCTCTCAAAACCAACACAATCTAAAACTTTAGCACCTCCAAGTCCACTCAGTCTTACTGCTTGTTCAGCCAATCCCTAAGAGAAACAAGTTTGGTTGCATTTGCAGGAGGAGATGCTGTCTGCTTTTTGTTTACACTGTCAGCTGAACACGAGAACAGGCATTTCCACAGCATGTTTATAGCAGGCATTGCAAGGTATTTATGTGCCAGGTGTGCTAAACATTTGTATGAACTTTGTGCTTCAGCCACCATCCCAGAAGACATGCTTCCGAGCGGCTGATGTTTGTTAAAAAAAATAATGTGTTAGTTAAATTAGTGACAGCTTCTTGGCAGAGAATTGTACGTCTCCTGTGCTGTGTTTTGCCTGTATTCCGCCACGTATTTCTTGTTATAGCAGTCGCGGATGATGACCCAGCACGTGTTGTTCGTTTGGAGAACATTGTTGCTGCAGATTTGACAAATCACAAAGAAGGGCAATGTGAGCTTTCTAAAGATAACTACGGCATTGGACCCAAGCTGAAGAATCTAAGTGCCTTCCACAATCCGAGGGACACGATGTGCAAAGTGCTTTTAGACACTTTAAAACAGCAACACTCTGATGCAGAAACTACTGAACCAGAACCACCAAAATGGAAAATCAACCTTCTGCTAGTGGCATCCGAGCCAGGTGATGAAAATGAACATGAGTTGGGCTGCACTGTTATGGATTATTATCGAGCAAAACCCGCTAATGGTGGTTGCAGTGTGAAAGGACATACAAATCTTTAGTGCATCTGGCATGTACGTATTTGGGCTACAACCATGCCAGGCAAACACCCATTTTCAGTTGCAGGTGACCCTGTAAAAAAGAAGCCAGCAGCATTATTTCTTGCAAACATAACCAAACTTGGCTGAACAATTGGACAAGAAGTAGGACTGAGTGGACTTGTACGTTCTGAAGTTTTACATTGTTTGTTTTATGATTGAATGCAGTTTCGTTTTTTGTTTTTTTTTTACATAATTCTACATTTGTAAGTTCTGATGCCTGATAAGGGGATGGCACCACAGTACCTGTAACCGGGGAACTGGAAAATACGATTTCTTTTGAGGGTTTTTTCCAGTGTAAATATTTGTAATAATCTACTGTACGTTTGCGAGAGTTTGCCTGTTTGCGAGCGAGCTGGCGGCAAGTCTGCCTGTCCGTCAGTCTGTCTGTCACTTGAAGAATTCCTCCGAAGCAGTGAGAGCAAGGGACACAAAGGCTTTGTCTACACTCGCGGTTTCTTGCGTGAGAAATATGCAAATGAGGCTAAGTGTGGAATATCGCCGAGCCTCATTTGCATACCTAATGAGCCACTATTTTTGCAGAAGAGGCTCTTTCGCCAGAAGGAATTGTCTACACTGCCCCTTCTTGCGCATGAAAACCCCTCTTGTGCAATGTCGTTCGTCCTGAAAATAATCGGCGTAGCGGCATTGCGCAAGAGGGTTTTCCTTGCGCAAGAAGGGGCCGCGTAGACAGGGAACCGTCGGGGCCAGGCGCTGTAGTTGAAATCAGCATATTTGAGGAGGTAGAAGCCTTCCAGAACGTTCACGTTTTCTATTACTAACATCTCGAGTCATCCCACAGTTAAGCCCAATTCATGTCTTAGTTGCACGACGAATCTCGCTGGGTGCTCGCTCGACAACCCGGTGCTGCAACCCTGTGGAAGGGGCTGCAGGGGCGGGGAGCCCAGCCGTGCAGCTGTCTCAGGTTCGTTATCACCCCTGCTTTATTACAGGCCAAGCCAATTGCTTGTGTTTGCAGCGGGAGAATGGTCAGAGAAGTGACATTTTCATGGGGCCTATTTATTCGCCACCAGTGACTTGCATGCTCAGCGCGTTGTGTTTACGGAGCCGGCCGAGGGCCTGCGTTTCCCTAACGCCGGCGCGTAGGCCCAGCCCTTCACTGGGTCGGGAACGGAGCTTTCTGCTTCACGCCCCGCAGCAGCCGGCCCCGTGAGGACTCTGCAGCCTGCGCTCGGTGCCGGTCCTTGGGGTGCCGCTGCAAAGAGCAGCGAGAGGGGGGCAGGCAGGCAGGACTGGCTCCTGGGCCACAGGAAACTGGGACTTCATTCCTGAGCCATGGCACATTACTTACCCCCCTGCCTCAGTTTCCTCAGCTGGCAAATGGATTGACTCCCTCCCAGAGCACTGGGCTATTGGGGCCTTCGCTCCTCAGCACAGGGGTCCCCTGGCGGCAGGCACGGTGCAAGTCCCAGCTGGGGGGCACAGTGGTGCCCACTCTCGGGGCACGGAAAGTGAATCTGCTCTGGCTCCTAAGGGCATCAGGGCAGTGCGCCTGAGAACTCGTTCCTGAGCACGGCCTGGCTGCGCCGCTCCCGACTTGCTGGCCGTTGGGGGGCAAGGGGAGGGGGAGGGAGCAACTACAGGCCGAGGGGTGCCGGAGGCTCCAGAAGCCTGAAGCAGCCTCGCGCGGATGCCCCAGGCACCATTCCCTCTCGTTTTGTGCACCAACACACACAAGCCATGGGACATGGAGAAACTGTTCAACACACCACCTCCGTATTGGTGCACGTAACAAAATTCATTCTTCACATGGACGATCTGTGGAGGGGGTTGGGCTGAGGGGTTCAGCATGGGGGGGCGCAGGGTTGGAGGGAGGAGGGCTCTGGCTGGGGGTGCAGCACCGGGGTGGGGCTGGGGATGAGGGGTACAGGCTCCCCTGGGAGAGAGGGCCCTCCCGCCCCCGTCTGCTCACACCGCAGCAGCTCTGGGCCGGGGGAGAGGCACCTCCCTGCCGGCTGCAGCAGCTCCAACAAAGCAGGCGTGGGCTGGGGGCGCCTCTCCTGTGGCTATGGCAGGTCCATGCGGCCAAGGACGGCACAGATGTGGGGGGGCTTTGAAAAGGCGCCTCTCCCCCGGCCACACGGCGCCCTGCCGGGGCCGAAGGAGCCCCCCTGCCCCAGCCACGGTGACTCGATGTGCAGCAGCCCTGAGCCCCTGCGTGGGGCTTGTTAGGCAGCTGCGTGGCCGTGCCGCTGAGCGGGACCTTAGGGCCTGTGTCTGGAACAGCCCCTGGTGCCGGGTCGATGTCACTGGCAGGGCAGCCGCAGACAGACCCCTCCCACCGACGGGCGCCGTGTCCCAGCCGCCGTGGGGGGGAGACCCCCGGGGGCTGCGCCCTTTGGAGAGCTGCAGACTGCAGGGCTCTGCTGCCTGGCGGCCCGTGCCCACTGGCGGCTAAGGGAGACTGGGACGCGCAGCCGGCAGCACTCAGGGCAAGCTGTGGCCAGCTCCTCTCCGCCGTGCCAGGCGGCACTCAGCAGCCCGCCCCAGGGTGGGCCGGGCAAGGGGGCTGTGACGTAGCAGGGCCCTGGCTCCACTCTGGCCGGGAAGTCTGTGACGTAGTGGGGGTAACTCGCTGGGGCTGTGGGCGACCTCTGCTGTCTGTTGCATGACCCAGAAGGACAGGGGATGAGTCATTATGCAAAGAGGGTGTCTCAACCTGTCTGACCAGTTACGCCCATGGAGAGGAACAAAGGAAGGTGGATGCTGCCCTGGCCGGGGGCAGGGCTAGAGGAGAGTGAGTTAGTTTCTGTCTGGTATCATGGAGGAGACAGCCTAGGGAAGGGGGCTGGAATTTAGGGGCCCAGTATCCCCCATCTCAAGGGGGGCTGAGGCATCCTAGGCCTGCCCTGGAACCAGATTACATCTGTGCTGGGCTGTATCCTGGAGAAGCAATAAACTCCCTCTGTTCGACTGGCTGGTGGAGTCTGTTCGTGCCATTTCGGGGGTGCAGGAGACGGGAAAACCCCAACGTGCCGTCACACTGGTGTCAGAAGTGGGATCCACTGCACCCCGTGGATGGAGCTTCCAGCGGCGAGCGACAAGGCGCAGTAGGAGCAGGAGCCCTGGAGCCAGGCGTGCTGGAGACAGAGCGAAGCGGTTCCTGGGAATCGTGGGGCGCTGCAGCACTAGACTGGTGAGTCTGCACCGAGGGGCCCAGCGGGCAGATGGCCTACGCATCGTCACACAGTCACTGGTTGCTGTGCTGTGTTGGGTGCGGCCCTACTGCCCTGTGCTGGTCTGCAGCGCCGGGGTGCGGTGCCCAGCGGGGGGGTCCCGGAGGGAGGCCCGGCCCTGCCAGCTGACCCCTGGGCTAGGTGGAGGGATCTGAAGGACACGAGGGGTGTGGCTGCCTGGGGGAGGAGGGACCAGTTGCTGGGAGTGTCAGGCTGGGCTGGGCTAGGGGGCGGGTGGATGTTTTAGCCCAAGGGAGGGGGTGAAGCCCCTTCCCCCCAGAGGAATCCGGCTGCCTGCCCTGGCGGTTCTGTCAGCACCAAGCCTGTGGCGGCTGTATCTCGGAGAAGCAATGACCCCGTCTCGCTGCGGCCCGGCGGAGTCCCCTCTGGCTGGGGACGGGGTGCAGGGTCGGGGATCCCCTCCCCCCCAGCCAGGCGGCCCGAGGCAGCTGGCAGCGCCTGCCCCGCCCTTGTCCTGCACAGACCCCAGGAGAAGCTGAAGCAGGCAAAGGGGGGATCCTGCCAGGGCCAAGGCCCAGCGGCAAGGCAGGGCGCTGCCCCCAGCCCGGATAAGGCCGACGTCCTCCCGGCAGCTGAGCAGGGCCGTCGCTGCCCTGCGGCACGTGTGGCCGGCCTGCCAGGGGAGAGCCGCCCGGCCAGGGCTGCACCGAGCTCTCCTGCAGGGGAAAGGAATCTCTCCTTGCACACACAGAGGGGTTTCCAAAGCGTCCCCCCCCACCGCCCCGGGCTTGTGCTTAAGGGTACCAGGTAGCTTCAGAACAAATACCGGACACGCTTGATGGGAGGGGGGAAGGGACTAGCCTGGAGGGAAGCGGGGCTGGCCGGGAGGAGGGACGGGGGATGGGAAGCAGGGCTGGTGGGGGTGGAGGGGTCGGGGGCAATGGGGCTGGCCAAGGCAGATCGGGGGGAGGGGCGCAGCGGGAGCCAGGGCTGCCCAAGAGAGGGAGGAGGGAGGGGGGCTGGCTGGGAGGTGTCGTGGGGAGTGGGGCTGGCCGGGGGGGGAGTCGGAGGGCGGGGAGCAGGACTGACCCGGGCATATGCAGATCCCAGGGCGCTGCCCGTCCCGTGCACGGTCCCGATGAAGCACCAGGAGTCCGGCTGCGGCTCCACAAGGCGTGTGACCGGCGCTGAGGAGCACGGACGGGGCGTCTCCTCCTCCCCACGGCGTCACCCCTACGGCAGACGCAACCAGGGGCTCCCAGCACCGATCGCGCCCCCTCCAGCCACTCCCCCCGCCCCCGCCCCCGCCCCCGCCAGGCTTCCAGTGGGTGCCCCACCGGAAAACCAGAAATACCGGACGTTGCACGTGGCCGGTGTTATCTGAGTTGTGTTACCGGCCAGAGGGCCCGCTTGGCTGCGCAAGCTCTCCCAGCCTTCGGCCATCCGGCGCCCTCGGGGGTGGGGTGCGGGTGGCTCTTTTACAGCCCCCCCCATCCCTGAGCAGAGGCCGAGAGCGAGCCCCAGGGCAGAGGGGGGCGGGAAGACGTTGCTGTTAGTGCTGTCCTTGCCTGCAGGCCACGCGCGCACCTCCGCCAGGCGCTGGCTGACCCAGATCCGATCGGGTCACTGGCTGAGCCTTGGCTTCCCCAGAGCTGAGCGCCCCACCCAGCAAGGCCAGAGGGCCAGAGGCATCGCTCTGCTCTGAGGCTTGTGCTGTGCATGGAGGGAGCTCCCCCCCACCCCCGTACACTCAGCCCACAGGCCGGCTGCGGGACCTGGCTTGGGGACCCGGCTGCAGGACCCGGCCCAGGGACCAGGCTGCGGGACCCGGATTGGGGACCCGGCTGCAGGACCTGGCCCAGGGACCAGGCTG
Organism: Pelodiscus sinensis; assembly: GCF_052426305.1. NCBI lineage: Eukaryota > Metazoa > Chordata > Testudines > Trionychidae > Pelodiscus > Pelodiscus sinensis. The sequence goes on from NC_143068.1 coordinate 35,256,472, forward strand.
CGGGACCCGGCTTGGGGACCCGGCTGCAGGACCCGGCCCAGGGACCAGGCTGCAGGACACGGCCCAGGGACCCGGCTGCGGGATACAGCCCAGGGACCCGGCTGAGGGATACGGCCCAGGGGCCCGGCTGAGGGATACGGCCCAGGGGCCCGGCTGAGGGATACGGCCCAGGGGCCCGGCTGCGGGATACGGCCCAGGGGCCCGGCTGCGGGACACAGCCCAGGGACCCAGCTGCGAGATACAGTCCAGGGACCCGGCTGCGGGACACGGCCCAGGGGCCCGGCTGCGGGACACGGCCCAGGGGCCCGGCTGCGGGACACGGCCCAGGGGCCCGGCTGCGGGACACGGCCCAGGGGCCCGGCTGCGGGACACGGCCCAGGGCCAGGCTGCGGGACACGGCCCAGGGCCCGGCTGCGGGACACGGCCCAGGGCCCGGCTGCGAGATACGGCCCAGGGGACCCGGCTGCGGGACACAGCCCAGGGGCCTGGCTGCGGGATACGGCCTGGGGACACAGCCCAGCAATCCAGAGGCTTTGAGGAGACACAGGGCCCCACCAGAAAATCCTCCAGCCGCAGCAGCAAAGGAAGCGGGGAGAATTCCCATGCGCCTCTTGGCCTGGTGCGTAGCTGCCCAGCAGGAACAGGTCTCTGGAGCTGGCAGGGACCAGGGCCAGGCTTGTGGGGCTCTGCACAACGCAGCCTCCCCTGCCCCCGCTGCGGCAGAGCCTCGACCCCGCAGCCTCCCCTGCCCTGGGACCCCGCAGCAAACACACAGGAGAGACCCCGGGGCCGGCCCTTCCCTGCCCCGTTACTCAAGTGCTCACAGCCCCTGTAAGGAGGGGGCGGGCCAGGGCCCTGCTTTGAGACTGGTGAGTGGGGCTTGGGGGCTGGATGCGCTAGGGCAACGGCTGCCTGGTGGGTGGGGCGGGTAGCGCTGCCTAGTAGCTGCAGCGGGGAGGGAAGTGGCTTGTGGCTGAGCAGGCTCCAGAGGGATCTGGCGTCACCCGCAGGGCCAATCCCTGAGGCAGGGCAGGGCGCAGCTGGGCCACGAGGCACTAGCTGGGAACAGGCCCTCGGCCCGTGCACAGGGCTATGGCCCGGGGGCCCCTGAGCGCGGCTGGCTCCGTCTGGCCCACGTTGCACCCCCGCAGGCGGCCAGCAGGGCCGGGGTCTGCACAGCTCGGGGGACGTTCGCCTGCAGGCCGGCCGGAGCACAAAGCCCCTCCCAGGACTTGCAGGGCCACAAGGGGAGGTGAGACCAAAGCCCCGGCTCACCCTGCACACAGCTGACCCACAGCAAAACCAGCTGGGGGGGGGGGGAAGCTCTCCCCTCCCTGCCTGGCTCATGGCCTCCCGCGGGGACGCCCGGCCTGGGGGGGCAGCAGCCTGCCGCTGGGGCCAGCCCGGGCCAGGGTGTGTGTGGGCTGTGGGGTGCTGCAAGGGGGCCCCCCTCCCCGCTGGGTTTCTCTGGTGAGAGGCCCCTGCCCCGGAGGCGCTGCAGTAACGGCAGAGGCGTTGTCGTGTATGGCGCTTTATTGGCGTCAGCGGGTCTGCGCGTCGCAGCGGGCGTCAGGCGGGGCGCGGGGGCGGCGAGAGCGAGCGCGGCGGAGTTCCCCTGTCGCCTCCCCCCGTGTGACTGGGGGGGGCCCCGCCGGGAGCTGCTGGCTGGGCTGCGGCTCGCCCTGCCCGTGGGGATGGGAGCACGTGGAAACAGCCCGCCCCCCCCCCCCCCCCCCCCGCCACGGGAAGGAGGCGGAGGGCTGGCCTGGACACTGCAGGCAGGGATTCTCTGAGCCTGGCTGTGGCGTGAACCCCCCTTCCTCCCTGCCCAGAGGAACGGGGTCCACGGGGGGGCACCCGAGCCCTACAGCTGGCTGGGCACGAGCCTGAGTCATGGGAGAGCCCCTAGCCCCGCCCCACTTCCCCGTGAAATGCAGCGGGGGGTGCAAAGACCTTGTTCCCCGCGTCTGGGCTCACTCCCGGCCACAGAGCCCTGTGCACCCCCCCATGCTTAGCCATGGACCAGCTGGCCCACACCCGCCTACGGTCCCCACGAAATCTGCGCAGGCTGGCGCTTTCTGCCCCGTCCCCCCTGCAGAGGGGAGGGTGCCTGAGAGCCAGCTCTGCCTCCTGCTCTGCAGGCCCCGTCCTCCTCCAGCCCCCTCCGGGCGGGGCAGGTCGCGGCAGACCGAGAAGGGAGGTAACTTTACTCTCAGCCGACAGCGGGGCGGGCGAGAAGAGAGCGGCAGTTTGCCACGGTTAGCCCCTGGCGGGCCGCCGCCACGGCTGCCTTATTCCCCTGCACCTCCGCGGATCGCCATTCCCAGCCAATGCGAGTGGCCAGAAACAGCCCAGCCTGGGACGCCACTTCCCACAGCTCCCATTGGCCGGGAACAGCAATCCACATGCCCTCAGTGGCCCAGGTGAACCCGGCCGTGGCGGCCAACGGGAGTCGTACTCGCCCGGGCCCACAGAGACCCAGGTGAACGCGGCCGTGGCGGCCAACGGGAGCCGTACTCGCCCGGGCCCACAGAGACCCAGGTGAACGCGGCCGTGGCAGCCAACGGGAGCCGTACTCGTCCGGGCCCGCAGAGACCCAGGTGAACGCGGCCGTGGCGGCCAACGGGAGCCGTACTCGCCCGGGCCCACAGAGACCCAGGTGAACGCGGCCGTGGCGGCCAACGGGAGCCGTACTCGCCCGGGCCCACAGAGACCCAGGTGAACGCGGCCGTGGCGGCCAACGGGAGCCGTACTCGTCCGGGCCCACAGAGACCCAGGTGAACGCGGCCGTGGCGGCCAACGGGAGCCGTACTCGCCCGGGCCCGCAGAGACCCAGGTGAACGCGGCCGTGGCGGCCAACGGGAGCCGTACTCGCCCGGGCCCGCAGAGACCCAGGTGAACGCAGCCGTGGCGGCCAACGGGAGCCGTACTCGCCCGGGCCCGCAGAGACCCAGGTGAACGCGGCCGTGGCGGCCAACGGGAGCCGTACTCGCCCGTGCCCGCAGAGACCCAGGTGAACGCGGCCGTGGCGGCCAACGGGAGCCGTACTCGCCCGGGCCCGCAGAGACCCAGGTGAACACGGCCGTGGCGGCCAACGGGAGCCGTACTCGCCCGGGCCCGCAGAGACCCAGGTGAATGCGGCCGTGGCGGCCAACGGGAGCCGTACTCGCCCGGGCCCACAGAGACCCAGGTGAACTCTGTGGCCACGACGGCCAGCCGGGGGCTAACCCCAGTGAACCGGATCCACCCCGTGGGCTGGTATTTGCTGGTCTGCAGGAACGAGCGACATAACCCGCATCTGCACAACAGGCTCCAAAGTAACTAACCCGCCTCTCGGGGGGGTGGCCTGGACTCGTGTTTGTGGCGTAGCGGGGGCGGGGGGCAGGATTGCCACACGCAGAGGCCCAGCTGGGCTCACTGAAGGCAGGCAAGCTAGCACGGCGAGCGTGGGGGTGCACACGAACCCGGCACTCAGCTGGAAGCCCTGTCGGCACACGGCAGAGCAGGAGCAGGAGGATCTGGGGGACTAGTGGCCCTTTTCCAGGGGAGTGCGTCCCGGCCCCACGTGCAGGCACAGACAGCAGGGAGACGCCCCTCACAAGCAGATGGCACCGGGGAAGGCAGACGGGTCTCCCACCCGGCCATGGCCCTGCTGGGAACAGGGCGCGCCCACGTCTGCATTCAGGTCCAGGCATCGGTGGCGATGGGACACACCCATGGGGGCGGGCGGCTGGGAGAGAGGGTTACATGCGAGTGTCCCAATGCGGGCGCACATCAGTCTCTGACTTGGAGCCTTTGGTCGCCCGCCATGGGGCGGCCCCGGCCTGGCTGCCACGGCTCGGCGTGCCCTCCTCTGCCCAGCCCGGGTGGGGAGGGAGGCGGGGGAGACCCAGCAGCCCGCGCCGCACCGGCCGCCGCAGCTCAGTCTACAGCAGGCAGGAGGCGTCTGCCGCCCGTTTCCGCAGCTCTTTGCCCGCTTTGTGGGGGTGGTGCTGGTGGTGGGGGTGGGCGCCGCTCGGCCGGGGGGGCTCAGCGAGCGGGTCACCCGGCGCCTGGGTGTCTTGCGCGTGGCCGGCGGTGCCGTGGCGCTGCCCCACTGCGCCCTCCTCTGGCGCCACCCGCAGGTAGGCCTTGACCTTGTGGTGCCGGGCGGTGCTGGCGCTGAAGTCGATCACCCGGCACTCGTAGGTCCCCTCGTCAGTGGGCTTCACCCGGGAGAGCCGCAGCTTGTGGGAGATGTTACTGCCGGCCACCTTGACCACCTGCGGGGCAGAGCACAGGCCTGAGTGCGAACGGCCGCCAAGGGCAGCTCCCCGGAGGCCCCCCATCCCGAGCCCGCCCCGCCCGTCACACCGAGCCTTCCGCAAGGCCCCCCAGCCAGGCGGAGGGGCCACTGGGCCCCGTGCCCGGGGATCCCGCCCCATTGGTGGGGCCCCAGAAAAGTGGGTGCCTGGCCCCCAACCCTGTCTGTCCAGTGCTCCAAACAGGGGCAGGGCCCGGGCGCTTGCCTTGTTCCGCCTGCCTGGCGCTCTTGCTGGGGGGCTGGGCCCCTCGCTCCCCAGCAGGCTCCTCGGGGCCCCTCACAACCCTAATCTGCCTCCACCCCCAAGGGCGGCAGCACCACGGGGCCGGGTGGGCCCTCGGCGCTGTGTCACAGCTGCGTCCAGGCGCTGCTCTGGGGTGGGGAACTCATTTGCTGCAGCCCTTGAGACGCCTTCCCCAGGCCCACACCTCTCGGCCCAGGCTAGCTGCGATGGGTCTCACGGGGTCTCCCCCGCTGCCCTGCACCCCGCTCGCAGCCAGCAGAGCTAGCGGGAGGAGAAACACGGGGCGGGGGGAGCGTCTCTGCTACAGCCTCTCCAGAGCCAGCTGGGCAGAGTACGCGGCAGCGCTCAGCTACCCCAGCGCGGCTGCCCGGGGCTCCGGCGTGCCGGCCCTGCCCCCTTGAGGGAGTCGGCAGCCCAGTACTTACTGCCCCCCGGGAAGAAGCAAGAGGGGAGGCGAAAGGGCGTAGCCCCTGCGTGCGATACGTGCTGCCCGGCCAGCCCTGGCCCGGGGCAGGTCGCCAGCCCCTTCCCAAGCAGCAGGTTGTGGCCGTGGGCCGGGTGGGGCGGGGCCCTGCCCCCCAGCGCTGCCCAGAGGAGCTGAAATCCCAGGTGTTCCCCCACCAGCCGGGGCCGAAGGTCGATGCGGAGCCAGGCCGACTAATTAGCTTTGCTACCAAATGGATTCGCTCGCGGTATTTATCACCCCATGAAATTTAAGACTCACTCACTGGCCCGAGCTGCCGTGGCTGCCGGGGGAGGTCAGTAAATCAGGGTTATACCCGCCCCGCGGCCACGGCTCGGTCCCTCTAATCACACGGGCTGGGAAAGGCCGTTTGTCTCCCAGCTCTGCACTGGTGAGCGGAGGGGCGTGCGGGGCTCGGCGTCGGGCCGGGGGGCGAGCGGGGCCCAAGCCACCCAGACGCTGGCCTAAGGGGTGGGGGCATGGGCGGGCCAGCCAGCCTCCGGGGAGCAGAGGAATGAACCGGTGCCTTAGGGTGGGGGTGGGGCTGGATGCACAGCAGTTGAGGGGGGCTGGCACCCCCCACCTGACAGCAGCCCGGCGGGGCTCTCCTGAGATGGGCTGGCGTGCGCAGGAAGCAGCGAGCTGGGCGGTGTCCGCCACTGGGAATCCCCCGGGTCAGTCCGCTGAAAACCCAGCCGGCGTGGGCCGCCCCACCTGGGGCTGCAGGCCAGCGCGGCGCAGCAGGGAGCCCGGCGCAGCAATGCGCCGCGAGAGAGGGCCGGGCCGGGCAGGGCACCGCCAGCAAGAGAGGGCCGGGCAGGGCACCGCCAGCAAGAGTGGGTGCGTTCCATTGTCAGGGCCCAGGCCTGCGAGGTACCGAGCACCCAAGGACACAGGCGCTTGGGCTGTGCCACAGCCGGGGGGGCGAGCCCCACTCATGGAGCCCAGAACACGGGAGCCGAGCTCAGGGCTCTGAAACCCCCCGCAGCCGCGCAGAGGCAATTCCAGCCTCTCTTGCCCACCCGGGCCTGGGCACCAGCCGCCTCCCCCGAGCCGCGAGGTGCCGGAGCAGCGAGTCCGTGGGCGCTGGGCTTATCAGGCAGCGCAGCGCGAGCGTGGGGGGAGCCAGGCCGGCGGGGCGCGCAGACGCCAGTGGCAGCAGGCGGCCAGGCGCGTTTATTCTATTTAGCTAATTAGTGTCTCCTCATGCCGCTCACGGGAGCCTAAATGGCGTCGGCCTCCTAATCCGCTAAGGAAATTAGATTATTTTCCCCTCCGTGGCAACTCAGGCCTCCGTGCCTAAGGACTGAGCTAAGGCGCAGCCTGGGCGGGCTGGCACGGGGCGCTCGCCGGCGTGGCGGGTGCTGGCTGTCGGGCTCAGGCCCGCTCGGCCGGGAGCAGCCGCACCCCGGGGGCTGACAGGAAGGGTCCCCAGCTCTGACAGACACTCTGGTGCGCAGGGCCGGCGTGCCCTCGGGGGCCAGGCCCCTCTCCAATGCAGGCTGTGCAGGGGGGCTGAGAATGCAGGGCCTGCTGCCTCAGCTCCCCCAGTAAGAGGGGGCTGGACACCTTGGGTGTGGCCGTCTGGTCTGGCCAGGGGCAAGTGCTCTGGGGCAGGACGCTCTCTGGAGACGCAGCCCCCCCCCCCCCCCCGCATGCTGGGGCCCTGCTGGCAGCCACAGCGCCCAGGTGCTCCGCAGAGGCTAGTACACAAGTGCAAAGGCGCGCGGCTGCAGCTCCCCTTGCGCCAGCAACCCGCACTGGTGCCAGGAGCGAGGGATGGGAATGGTTCGCTGGTAAGCACCAGCCTTAACAGTCAACCTGTGGAACTCCTTGCCAGAGGATGTGGTGAAGACCAGGGCTTTAACAGGGTTCAACCCCTCCCCTCCCCACACACACCAGATAAACCCACAGAGGACAGGTCCATCAGCGGCTGTTAGCCAGGGTGGTGTCCCTGCCTCTGTTTGTCAGGGGCTGGGAATGGGCGACAGGGGAGGGATCATGTGAGGATTCCCTGTTGGGTTCCCTCCCTCTGGGGCGCCTGGCGCTGGCCGCTGTGGGCAGACAGGACGCTGGGCTGGGTGGGCCTTTGGGCTGACCCCGGCTGGCCGCTCTGATGTGAGGCTAACCAGTGCCAGTTAACACCCCCCAACCCCCCATTTAATCAGTCAACCACTTCAACATTGTTCAGCCAGTTACCCAAGTAAAATGGGGCTTTCACATCCCTGCCAGGAGCCCCTGCCGGGCTGGACCCTTTAGAGAGCTCCCAGGCTGGCTGGAGACGCCTTGAGCGCGGAGCGGCCCCCAGCCCGGGGCAGGCGCTTGTCCCGAAAGTCGCTTCCTAGCCCACGCGGGCTTGGCAGGGCCCTCGCCCCCCCCCCCCCCGTCCCTGAACTCACGCTGATTTTCGTTGCGTCCTTCCCAGCTTCGCCCTGCGGCGAGGAGTCCAGCTGTGGGGGAGGGAGGAGAGACCATTAGCGCTGGCGGGGGAGAAACTCATCGGCCAATTCACACCTCAGCCCACAGTGGAGGCTTCAAAAGCGGGTGGGCATGGGGATGGGGTTATGGGGGGCGTGGGGAGGCTGGGAGAGAAGGCAGATTATGGGGGGCCTGGGAGAGCGGGAGGGTTTATGGAGGGGATGGGGGGATAGGAGAACGGGGGGCTATAGCAGGCATGGGGGGCCTGGGACTGCGGGGGGCTATGGCAGGCATGGGGGGGCTAGGAGAGTGCAGATTTATGGGGGCATGGGGAGTCTGGAACAGCGGGGGCTATGGCGGGCGTGGGGGGGCTGGGAGAGTGGGAGGGTTTATGGAGGGGATGGGGGGATAGGAGAACGGGGGGCTATGGTGGGCGTGGGGGGCTGGGAGAGCGGGGGGCTATGGCGGGGGTGGGGGGGCTGGGACAGCGGGGGCTATGGCGGGCGTGGGGGGGCTGGGACAGCGGGGGGCTATGGCGGGCGTGGGGGGCTGGGAGAGTGGGAGCTATGGCGGGGGTGGGGGGGCTATGGCGGGCGTGGGGGGGCTGGGAGAGGGGGAGCTATGGCGGGGGTGGGGGGCCTGGGAGAGCGGGGGGCTATGGCGGGGGTGGGGGGCTGGGACAGCGGGGGCTATGGCGGGGGTGGGGGGCTGGGACAGCGGGGCTATGGGGTCGGGCATCGAGCGTGCTGCTGCGTGTGACCCTTCCAGCACGGCAGGGCGGAGCAAAGATCAATCCAGTTTCAGCCCCTCGGCCCGGAAGGACGCGGCCGGAGACAGCGCCAGGCCGGCCCGCTGGCTCCGGCTGCTCCGGCGGGAGAGTGGGCAGGCTGCGATGCAGGAGGACGCCCTGGGGCTGCCGGGGCCCAGGCCGGTGGCGCGGCCGCGAGCAGGCCTGGGCGCTGCAGCCAGTCCGGGCCCGTCCGCGCCAGGAAGACGGTGACAGAGCGGAGGGCGAACGCCGAAGGAAGGGGCCAGAGCAGCGGCGCAGGGCGGGCTGGGGCAGCGCCCGGGGACAGCCTGGGCGGCGGGAAATGCCGGTGGCGGGGGGGCCGCACTCCTGTGTGCGCTGGGGCAAGGGGGTCACTGGGCCCCAGGACACGGCGGCATCCGGCGGGTCTGGGCTGCAGCTGAGCGGGTGGCCCGGGGAGGCCGGGGTCCGGGCGGTGGCGGAAGGGGAGCAGAGGGGCCAGCGAGGGCTCAGAGACGCCCCGCCGGAGGGGCAAAGGCTCCTGGCTGGAGCCAGGGTGGAGCCTGAGGTTTTGGTGACGGCAGGACCCGCCCCCCCCGGCGCGCTCAGCTCCCCCCCAGTGCCTCGGAAAGGCCGGGCCCAGGGCAGTGGGTCCCCTCCAGCGCTCGGGCTCTGCCGCCGGCATCCGCGTTCTCCACGCCCGCTCCCCTGCCCGGCCTGGCACGATGCCAGGGTGACAGCCCTTCCCACCACCTCTCAGTGTCTGGTGGCACCCGAGCCGGGCACTGCCAGCGCGACGCTGCCGCAGCCGCAGCACGATCCCAGCGCTGCCAGGCCATTGTGCGCCCTTATCTCTGTGTGAACAGGCAGGGGCTGGAGACAGCCGTTTGCCAGGCCTGCGAGGGAGCCGGGGGCAGGGGACAGCGCAGACTAAGGAAGGAACAGACCCAGCTTGGCTCTGGCTCCTCCTCCAGGAGCTCAGCACCCTCAGTGCCCGGCAGGGTCCCTGGGATCAAGTCCCCGCGTTGGAGACACCCCCCCCCCCTCCCCTGGGGCAAACAATCATCAAATGGCCCATCGGAGAGACGCCAGCCAACCGGGGACACGCTGCCTGGCTGCTGCCGGGGGCGGCCTCACGGCCTGGGGGTGCCAGCACCAGCATGGCCAGGACCCTCCTCCCAGCCTGGCCTGACAAAGAGAAAGGCCCCCAAAGCACAGGGCTGATCCCAGGGCACGTACCAGGGCCTGATCCCAGGGCGCGTACCAGGGCCGATCCCAGGGCGCGTGCCAGGGCCTGATCCCAGGGCACGTACCAGGGCCGATCCCAGGGCGCGTGCCAGGGCCGATCCCAGGGCACGTACCAGGGCCTGATCCCAGGGCGCGTAACAGGGTCCGATCCCAGGGCGCGTGCCAGGGCCTGATCCCAGGGCGCGTAACAGGGTCCGATCCCAGGGCGCGTGCCAGGGCCTGATCCCAGGGCACGTACCAGGGCCTGATCCCAGGGCGCGTAACAGGGTCCGATCCCAGGGCGCGTGCCAGGGCCTGATCCCAGGGCGCGTAACAGGGTCCGATCCCAGGGCGCGTGCCAGGGCCTGATCCCAGGGCGCGTAACAGGGTCCGATCCCAGGGCGCGTGCCAAGGCCGATCCCAGGGCTCGTACCAGGGCCTGATCCCAGGGCGCGTACCAGGGCCCGATCCCAGGGCGCGTACCAGGGCCCGATCCCAGGGCGCGTACCAGGGCCCGATCCCAGGGCGCGTACCAGGGCCCGATCCCAGGGCACGTACCAGGGCCGATCCCAGGGCACGTACCAGGGCCCGATCCCAGGGCGCGTAACAGGGTCCGATCCCAGGGCGCGTACCAGGGCCGATCCCAGGGCGCGTGCCAGGGTCCGATCCCAGGGCACGTACCAGGGCCTGATCCCAGGGCGCGTAACAGGGTCCGATCCCAGGGCACGTACCAGGGCCTGATCCCAGGGCACGTACCAGGGCCGATCCCAGGGCGCGTGCCAGGGCCGATCCCAGGGCACGTACCAGGGCCTGATCCCAGGGCGCGTAACAGGGTCCGATCCCAGGGCGCGTGCCAGGGCCTGATCCCAGGGCGCGTAACAGGGTCCGATCCCAGGGCGCGTGCCAGGGCCTGATCCCAGGGCGCGTAACAGGGTCCGATCCCAGGGCGCGTGCCAAGGCCGATCCCAGGGCTCGTACCAGGGCCTGATCCCAGGGCGCGTACCAGGGCCCGATCCCAGGGCGCGTACCAGGGCCCGATCCCAGGGCGCGTACCAGGGCCCGATCCCAGGGCGCGTACCAGGGCCCGATCCCAGGGCGCGTACCAGGGCCCGATCCCAGGGCGCGTAACAGGGCCCGATCCCAGGGCGTGTGCCAGGGCCCGATCCCAGGGCACGTACCAGGGCCCGATCCCAGGGCGTGTACCTGGTTCGAAGCCCACGTCTGCTTGTCTGTCCAGTCGCGGTGATTGCGAACGTACCACCACTGGATCTCCAGCGAGTAGGAGGGGGAGCCGCTGCCACGGAAGGAGCAGGCCATCTCCACGTCCTCCCCGGCGTGGGCCGTCATGTCGTGCGGGGTCTCTGTGAAGAGGGCTGCAGAGGAGAGACGAGGGGAGCCAGCTCCTTGTTAGGGACGGCAGGGCACAGCTCCCTCAGCTGGCCAGACCTCCGCCAGCCCCTCGGCACCGTGCCCTGCCCCTCTGCCACGGCTCTGCCTGCTCCGCCTGCTTGTGGGGGGGGGGGGTGTCACTGGAGTGGTGCCCCCTTTGAACCTCCATGGCTCCGCCGCGCCAGCAGGCCCCAGCCCGGCCCTAACCCACCCGCCTTGCGCAGCCTGCTTTACCAGCCTGGCTCTTTGCTGACCCTCCAGCTGCCAAGAGCCCCAGCGCTATCCTCCCGCCTGCCCCCTATGCCCCCCCTCCCCCCCCGGCTTCTCCCCACTCTGCCATTGGGCTCAGGCTAATTCCTTTAGGGCCACGGGCGCCGCTTCCCTGCAGGTTCCTTGGGGGGGGGGGGGGGGGAAGGGGCTGATCCAGGCTGGAAACGGAGTTAGCCTCAGCCCAGACAGAAACGTTAACGCCTTTAAAATCGCGCCCTCCCTCTGGACGCATGGAAATCCCAGACTTAGCGCTCGCCTGTACTCCACTGGCGCCGGGGGAGCCATGGCCTACGGGGCTTAGCACACATCCCCGGCTCCTGGCCGAGTTCCCGGAGGCCTCCCCCCACGCCGCCCCGTCCGCTGCGGGGCCCCCGACACAGAGACTCGCAAAGGCCACAGCCCGGGGTCCAGGGGCTGCCCTACAGCCAAGCCCTGGGCACGTGTGAACGCCAGGTGGGAGGAAGCACCGGGCGAGTCGAGCTGGCCGCATGGAGAGGATGAAAGCCCCGGCTGGCCTGTGCAGGCAACCACCCCCCAGCGAGCTCTCGCTTTCCTATCAAGCGCCCAATCGGGTTTCTCTGCCAGCCGCCGGGGTGCCAGCTTCCTGCTCATGGGCCCCGGATCCCCAGTTGCCCGGGTGTGACGGCGCGTTGGGGGTTCCCCGTCTCCTGCACCCCAAAATGGCACAAACAGACTGCACCAGCCGGTGGAATAGAGGAAGTTTATTGCCTCTCCAGGATACAGCACAGCACAGATGGAATCTGGTCACAGAGCTGGGCTAGGATGCCTCAGGCCCCCTTGAGATGGGGGAGACTGGGCCCCTAAACTCCAGCCCCTTTCCCTAGGCTCTCCTCCATGCTCCCAGACAGCAACTAACTAACCCTCTTCCAGCCCTGCCCCCCAGCCAGGGCAGCATCCACCTCCCTTTGTTCCTCTCCATGGCGGGTGTCTGGCCATACTGGTTTGCATAGTGACTCATCCTGTTTTGCTGGGTCGTGGTACCCACGGCAGCCAGTGGGGGTTACCCCAGAGCCAGCAGCATAGAAACCAGCCAGGTACCCCCACTACGTCACAGTCCCGGGCGCCATGCGACCCCTCTGCCCTGCCCGGACAGTGCACCGGCATCCTGGCCCGCAGCCTGCTGGGAGTGCCAGCCCTGGGCTTCCATACGCCCCCAGCCTGCAGCATTCCTCCCCTTCCACCACTGGCATTGGCCAGGGCCTCGCCGTCGCTCCTCTCTCCCGGCCGGCCGGGCCCCTGCTGGCCCAGCCCGGGTAGGGCCCCCGGCACGTCCGCCCTGCGAGCCCCGGCTAGTCCAGCGGAGGTGTTGTGATCCCCAGTTGCCAGATGTGAAGACTGAGGCCCAGCGGCTGAGCGGCTGGCCCAAGATCACACAGTGGGAACGCTCGGGCTGGGTTCAGAAGCAGGTTCCCGAGGCCCAGGCCAGCGGCTGAATTTGCCTTTGTCCGGGCATGAGCAGCATGGCTGTACCTCCGCAAGGCACACAGCAGCGCCTGGGCGTTCCCCTCCCCCTTATACAGCACGGCATGGGCACGTGGCAGCCCGCCGGGGCGGCTTCCCCTGGCAGTGGGGGTGCAAGGCCCCCCCCTTGGAAGCTTTGCTCACGGGGCCCTCCCAGGGAAGAGAGCGCTAGCCCGCTCTGCAGCCTGTGCCTGGCGCCGACTCTGGCCCACCCCCGAGCCCAGCACGCCAGGGGGAGCTGCGATCCCCACAGCCCCCCGTGCTATTTGCCCTGAGCCCCCAGCGACAAGCCCAGCGGGGTCCCACAGAGCCCTGATCCCCTGCCCCCCGGGGGCGTGCGAAGGCCGGTGGCTGGCCGAGAGCCCCTGCAGCGCTGGTCCTAACCCCGCCCCGGCTGCCCACCCCTCCCGTTCCAGCGGGAGTCTGGCCTGGAGGAGAGCAGGGAGCCCAACTGAATCACAGCCAGCCCCCTGCCTGCACCCCGGCAGGCACCTCGGGGGGGGGGGATTCTTGGGGCGACAGGCCCCAGGGGCACCGGCTGAGCGGCCGTTTGCTTCCCGGCGGGCCAGTGACAGACCCTGGGCTCTGCTTCAGCCATGGGGGTGTGATGACGCGTTGGGGTTCCCCCGTCTCCTGCACCCCCATAGTTGCATGGACAGACTCCACCAGCCAGTAGAACAGAGGGAGTTTATTGCTTCCCCAGGATACAGCCCAGCACAGATGTCATCAGGTTACAGGGCAGGCCTAGGATGCCTCAGCCCCCCTAGATATTGGGGGGGGGGGTCTGGGCTCCTAAATCCCAGCCTGTTGCCTAGGCTGCTTCCTCCATGATACCAGCCAGAGACCAACCAACTCTCCTCCAGCCCTGCCCCCAGCCAGGGCAGCATCCACCTTCCTTTGTTTCTCCCCATGGGGGGTAGCTGGTCAGACAGGTTTGGAGCCCCCTTTGCATAATGACTCACCCCCTGCCCTGCTGGGTCGTGCTACAGACAGCAGAGGTCACCCACAGCCCCAACAAGGTCCCCCCACTAAGTCACAGGGGGCTACACTCAGAGGACAGCAACGAGGGGCAGCCGGGGAGGCGCACCCGGGCTGGGACTTGGGGGACACGTCAGCCCAATGCAGAGGTTGCTATTGCCCGCTCCCCTCCCCCGCCAGGAGAATGGAGCAGAGACTCCCAGTAGATGTGACAGCAAGGGCAATGCGGGGGAGGGGGAGAAAGGGTCACACCCCCACACGCTGTGGGGGAGGCAAGGGGCCAGCAGCCAGCAGGGTCAGAGAGGCCCGGCACCCCCATGGCTGCATCCGTTACAATGTCTGTGGCTTCAGAGGCTTACGGCCATAACGCAGCTTATTCCCGTGAGCCCGCGAGCAAGGAGCCGGGACGCACCGCGAGCAAGGAGCCGGGACGCACCGCGAGCAAGGAGCCGGGACGCACCGCGAGCAAGGAGCCGGGACGCACCGCGAGCAAGGAGCCGGGACGCACCGCGAGCAAGGAGCCGGGACGCACCGCGAGCAAGGAGCCGGGATGCACCGCAAGCAAGGAGCCGGGACGCACCGCGAGCAAGGAGCCGGATGCACCGCGAGCAGCAACCACCAGGCTCTGGCACCGGCAGCCTCTGCCTCCACGCAGCCCAAGGGCTTAGGAAGGATTTGTGTTTGCCACCAATCCCGGCTTCCTCTGGGACAACACAGCACGGGCTGGAGGAGCAAAGGCCGAAGGGGACCGGCTGAGCGGGGCTCCTGGACCTGGAGGCGCTGGCCCGCGAAGGCCCAGTGTGTTTCCTAGGGGCCAGGCGACGGTTGTATCTGCTACATCAAGTGTGCACGCCCGGCTGAGATCACCCTCGGCAAAGCCGACCGTCCGCTCCCTGCCAGGGCCAGCAGCTGCTTCTCCATTGCTGCGGGGCTCATGAGGCACCAGCACCTGGGAGCAGCACCCTGGGGCTGCTACAAACCTGCCCCGGGCCAGGCCCAACATGGGCGGTGAACTCGCCCTGCAGGCAAGCCGAGACCTGTTCAACAATTGGCCGCAAGGCTGGGCTCGGTGCCCGGGAAAGCCAGGCCTTTGGGACCAAGCCTCCCCCAAGCCATGGGGGGGATGTTCCAGGGACAGCCACCTCCTCCCTGCGCGCACTGGGATTCTCGTGACGCTCGGCCCCACCGGCCTGGCACTGTGCCAGCGTCAGGTGCTGGCTGGGTGGGTGTGACATAGTGGGGGGTACCTTGCTGGTTGCTGTGCTGGGCAGTGGGTTGTGAGTGACCTCCACTGGCTGCTGCCTGTAGCACGGCCCAGCAGGGCAGGGGATGAGTCATTATGCAAGGGGGCTTTGAACCTGTCTGGCCAGTTATCTCCCAGGGAGCGGAACAATGGGAAGAAGGGGAGTGGAGCCCTGGCTGGGGGCAGGGCTGGAAGAGAGTAAGTTAGTTTCTGTCTGGGAGTATGGAGGAGACAGCCTAGGGGAAGGGGCTGGGATTTAGGGGCCCAGTCTCCCCCATCTCAAGGGGGGCTGAGGCATCCTAGGCCTGCCCTGTAACCAGATTACATCTGTGCTGTGCTGTATCCTGGAGAAGCAATAAACTCCCTCTGTTCGACTGGCTGGTGGAGTCTGTCCGTGCCATTACGGGGGTGCAGGAGATGGGAAAACCCCAACGCGCCGTCACAGAGGGGAAGGTCTGAAACCAGCGCTAAGCGTCCAGGGCCACTTCCCTGCCCGCGGGCCACAGACCCCCTCTCCGGAGCGTCTCGGAGTCCCTGGGGCCCGCACCCCCAGCCCTTCCTTTAAGTGGCCCCAGAGCAGAGAAGCAGAAACTGCAGAGTCGTCCCTGCTTTTGGGGGGTTTCTACCAGCCCAAGGCCTTGCAGCCCATCCCCCGTAATCGGCTGGGGGGAGGGGCAAGTGGGACCCCCCGTGGCCAGCTGAGGAGCAGATGGCACTGGCCAAGGCTGCACTGGGTCAGCCCCATGCACCTCTGGGGCCGTGTGAAGCCCCCAGTGAACGGACTGGGCCTAGCCTCGCTGCCATGGCGACGCCATCCCTGCTCCCCCCAGCCACCCATGATGGACGCCTCACAGGGAGAATCCCCAGCACCCCCTGGGCTGCAAAGCGCCATGGGCCAGCAGCCCCAGCACAGCGGGGGGAGGCAGGCCGGCGTGGCAGCTGCATGGCCCAGAACAAGAGTGGGGGGTCGCCATGCACAGGAGAGCACCCCGGCTCCCCCCACAGCGGGCAGGGGCCACTCACCCCCCTCCCCCCCCCCGCCAGCGACAAGCCACCTGGCTGCACCTGCCCCAGAGCTTCCGCCTCCCCCGCTTCGGAACCAAAGCACCTGTCTGCTCATTAGCTCATACCCCGTTGCCATGGCAATTAATACCATCACAAGTGCAGGCTGCGGCCTGGCCTCTGGGGAAAGCACAGCCTGGCGGGGGTCGCGGGGCTGCACACGCAGCCGGCAAATGGCCGAGGCTCGCTACCCGCCGGGCAGCCCGGACAGCCTGCAGCTGCTGCTCACGCCCCAAGCCCCCGGGCGGGTACTTACACGCTGACTTGTGCGTGCAAATGCACAGCCACGGCTGCCAGCTCATGTCCATAGGCAGGTAACAGACAGGTACGGCACGATCATAAACCACCGCGCTTAGCCAGGTGCTCACACAAGCATCCAGCCTCCGGGCTCCGTCGCACGCACACACGTGCCAAAGTGTGCATGCACGTGTTGCACGTGCACTATTCTGAAAACACAGACCAAGCCCACCGCCTGTCCTTCTGGAACATATCAAATAGCTGCCACATTTTCCAGGCCTTCTGGAAATGGCATCAGCGCAGCAGCGACGTCACAAGCTACTAGCCTCAGCGCTGCCGACGTCCCTAGCGTCACTGGTGCATGAGGAAAGGCAGAACAACAGTGTGTCCCTGTAAAGTCCGTCCTGTTCCACAGCCGGCTCCGGGCAATGGCTGGCGCGCCACAGCCAGAGGTATCCAGGCTGCGCCGGAGACCGCACCCGTGCTCACATTTCATTACGCACAAGCCCAGCCTCGCTCGAGCCCCGTTGCCGCCTTCTGGGGCGATTTCAGAAGAGCAGGCGCCCCTGCCCAGCACACGGGGGAGGAGAAATTCACGTGGTTGGTGCTTTCCGTTTCTCACATTACCCGGGAACGTGACGCCCACGTCGAACTGCTGCTAACGGCTCGAGATAATCGTCTTTCACGCAGACCCTTGCGGCGCACCCCATCGACCCCATCGCAATTACACGCAGCGCCTAGCACCACCCGGGAGCCTGCTGCCCAGGGACTGGATGGGGGCTGGCTGCTCCGGCTTCTCTGCCCCCTCCCCGTTGGCTAAGTGGCGCTCCGCCCAGATCCCGGCACGTCAAGGTTTTTCTGCCCCAGATGGAGAGGGCGTGCTTGTCCGGCTGAGCGATAGGCAGCGCGCCACGGTGCATGCCTGCTGCGACCGGGAGTCACAGAACGGCCGTGCAATGGCACGGAGGTGCGATAAGCAATCGGGCCATGGACAGAGCGAGAAATTTGGGGTGAAGGCGCCGTGGCAGAGGACACGGAGATACGGGAGGTGATATGTGATCTAGCCACGCTCCATGGGAACTGGTGCAGGCAGAGCCCAGGGAATGACAGATGGTTCTTGGCAGGAGGCAGGGCCCCCAGTTAGCTGGGTATTTGGGGGCACTTCGGGGAGGGGGGAACAAAGTAATAAAAATCGATTAGGCCCAAACGATCCATCTACTCACAGCTCCCTGCTGTGCCCCAATAGGTCAGCGGGTGCGTGGGGTCGGGATCCTGCAGCCACGGGAATGGAGCCGGGTGCCCAGGAAACACAACGGGAAACAGAGCACCGCACGGACACCGGCTTAGGCCTGGCTATTCCCAGGAAGCGGCAGGCCGATTTCACACACGCAGCCCTCTCTCCTGTTAGGCAGCCGCGTCGCCTGGCCGGTTGGGTGGCTACGGGGAATTCACACGTATTTTCACCTGCTGTGGATTGGCGTAACCGATGGGGGACGAGTGTGTGAGCACTGCCCAGCCAAAGCGTGGCTCCCGACTCCGTGCTCATGTACAAAGGTGCTGGTCCTCGCGGGTTACCGAACAGCACAGCCGGCCCCCCGATGAAAAGCTAAAGGCTCAAAACATAGAACACCAGGATGGGAAGGGACCTCGAAACCGCTCTCCTGTCCCCTCTCAGTCTTCTCCTTTCCCAACTAACCAAGCCCGGTTCTTTCAGCCTCCCTCACAGCTCCTGTTCTCTCGACCTTTCATCATTCGTGTTGCTCTTCTCTGACCCTCTCCAACTTCTCCACATCTTTCCTGAAATGTGGGGCCAAGACCTGGGCACATCCCTCCAGCTGAGGTCCAATCAGCACAGAGCGGAGTGGAAGAATGACTCCTCGGGGGAAGGGGGGGGAACTGCAGCCAGAGCGTCTGGAGGAATTTCCATTCATGCAACAGGAAACAGCACTGGGCACAAACTCAAACTCCTCCAAGTCAAACATTGGAATATGGGCTTGCAGCATTCACCTTGCTCGCTCGCTCTCTCTCGCTCTCTCTCTCACACACACACCCCTGTGGCTGAGGAAGCAGAGGGCAGGAACATCTCCTCACGGGGCTGCTGTCAAAGGCGAAATCAGCCATGGCCGCAAGGTGGGTTCTGATGCTCTGGGCTCCGCTCAGTGTCAGGTTCAGTGGAGCTGGCTACTGGCAGGGAGCTGGGGCCTGGCCGGTGAAGGGCTAAGCGGTTTGGGGGCGAGGGCTTTCACAGGCTCGCAGGGCGGGCTCTGCGTCCGCCAGCAGCCCCCCAGGTGGCACTGAACCTGCGGTGCCCACCAGCGCCCCAAACACCCCACGCACGGGCAGGGGGAGAAAAGGCCGAGCATTTCATGGAAATGCCCCTGAGGCCATTGCTTCCCGCCTCTGGGATCATCAGGGACATCCCTGTGGGGTCTGAGGCGAGGGCTGGGAAGGGCCCCGCGCTCACGTGGACCGGCACACTGACGCTCTGCTCGGGTCTCGCAGCTGGTCGGAAACCCAGTTACAGCGGCCGGGGACCTCTGGCCCCTCGGCTCCGTGACAGGCCTGCTCCGGCCACGCTGGCTCGCTGCACGCGGGGGCAGTTCCCAGGCTAGATTAGCATTTGGCATTGCTGGTTGTGCTGCAGTCCTGGTGCATGTGAATCTAACCCCAGAATGGCCAGGCGGGGAGGGGGCGGAGAAGAGGGGCCCAGTGACCCTGTTACCTGGGGAGAAGACACTGGACGGGGGAGGGGCTGTTGCGGGGAATCCTGGAGGCTCTGCTGGGAGACGGGGGCTGGTTTTTGGGGGGCTGAGAGCAGGGCAGGCAGGACTCAGCCGGCTGCAGGGGAGGCTGGCGTGGGGCTGGGGGCCAGGCCGACTGGCCGGAGGGACCCGCTGCTGTTCAAAGCTCAATAGCCCCTCCTGTTTGGTGCTGGCTGAGTCGCTCTGGTCTAGAGAACAGGGGGGCGCTATCCCTCTGGGGGTGGAGGCCCCGGGGGCCAGGAGGGAGACCCCCCAAAGAGGCTCATGGTGGAGACAGGTGGCAGAAGACCCTGAGAGGCACCATCCTGGAGGCAGAGGGGCAGACCCCCTAGGTGAGAGGGGGCCCCCCAAGAGAGGGTCACTGCACTGGAGCAGACCCCTGGGAAAGGGCCGTCTCACTGCCGCTGGGGGGGGCTCCCCGAGAAGGGGCTGCCGCACTAGCGGGGGGATCTGCCCAGGAGCCGAGGGGCCACGTGTGGGCACCACCTGTGAGCCGTGACAGTCGCCCTCCGCTGGCCCCTCTCCAACGCGGCCACATCCTTTCTATTGGGGGGGCCCAGAACTGGACACAATCCTCCAGACGTGGCCTCCCCAGGACCGAATAAAGGGAATAATCACTTCCCTGGATCTGCTGGCCATGCTCCTCCTAATGCCCCCCAATACGCCACTGGCCTTCTTGGCTACAAGGGCCCCTGCTGACTCACATCCAGCTTCTCCTCCGCTGGAACCCCCAGGGCCTTTTCTGCAGAACTGCTGCTCAGCCAGTCGGTCCCCAGCCTGTACCAATGCCTGGGATTCCTCCGTCCTGCTGGCTGAGTCCCTGTTCTGTTCCCTCCCTCTGGGCACCTGGCTCTGGCCAGGATACGGGGCTGGATGGACCTTTGGTCTGCCCCTCTCTGGCTGCTCTTGTGCTGGTCCTTACAGCCAGTGCAGTGACCGGCCAGGGTCTGTATGCGCCCCTTGTGGCCCTGGGTGTCCGCAGGCTTGGCTGGTGCTGGCACCAGAACCTCATGCGCCCACTGCAGCCTCGGGCAAGACTCTGCCTCGTGAGCCGAGTGGAGCTGCTGGTGAAGCAGAGGGTGCCGGGCGGGGGCTGGCCCTTCTCCCCGCTCTCCCCAGGGCAGAGGGGGCGTGCTGCCGTCCCTGGGGCGCTCCGAGGGCAGCCGGTGCCCTGACCTTCCCAGGCCCTGTCCTGCCCATCCCTGGGCGCCTCGCTCGGCCCCCTCAGCTGGCCCGGGCATCGCGTCCGCTCCCGCAGCAGCAGCCGGCGCGAGGGACAGGAGCAGGCTCCGTGCGCAGATGGTTTATAGCCCCCTGCCTGCCATAAACTGAGAAAAGCAGGGTCCATAAATCTCCCAGGAAACAAAAATCAGGGGAAATAAAATGAGCTCAATGGGGAAACACAGATAAAGGGAATTGAAAACGCCTGCTAGGGCAGCCTGGTGCTGTCATCACCTGAGATATGCCAGGCGGCTCGCTGCCTCCCCACCGCCCCGGGCCCCGCTCGGCAGCCGCTGGCTCGGCCAGGCAGGGCAGCACCCACCCGCCTGGCAGCGAGCCCAGGGCGCAGGGGCTGGTGGGGCCGTGCTTAGCCGGTCTCCCTGCCGGGCCGCCTCTCAGCCCGTCCCTCTCGTCTGGACGGGACGCCAGGGAGCACAAGGACCGGCCCACTCTCCTTGCGGAAGGCTTGAGGGGAGAGGGAGGGATGCAGGGCCCAGGCCCCAAAACCATTGTGTGTGGGGAGCGGGACCTCGCCCGACCGCGGCCCCGCCTGCTCCTCCGACATCCAGCACCCCCAGGGTGGCTCCGCGCCCCCTGACGGCTGCAGGCGATTTGCCACGTTGCTCCTGGGGCCGCCCTGGGCCAGGGACCCATCGACAGCAGCAAGGGCCCATTCTGCTCTCGGCTGCCCAGGGTAAACGCAGGGGCTCTCCGAGGTGGCCGCTCAGCGTGGGAGCCGGCAGAGCGCGCCTCCTTGTTCCTGGCAAACAATCGACAGGAGCCGCTCCTGGGGCCGCCCGCCGCCCTGGGCGCCCGGCTTGGGATGCGGGGCAGGCAGAGCACAGACAGCTCCTAGGTGGCTGCCGTGCCCCCTCGCCCTGCAGGCGGCATAAAGGAGACAACGAGATCCGGGCGGGACCAGCCGGGGCCCCCGTCGCGGGCTCCCTGACTCGTGGCATGGCTCAGGCAACGCTTGCAACCTCCCTTTGCTTTGCTGACACCCCCAGCCTGGCCACAGCTACACAGCAACGCATACCGGTAGATACATTCCCAGGCTCTCACGGCGCCACGAGGCGAAAGGATCCGGAGGCTCGTTAGCAGAGCTCGTTACGGCCCGCAGTGCCCAGGGGCTGCCCTCTGGCACAATCTCTCCACGCTGCATTCCCAGCCAGGGCTCTGGCCCCCAGACGGTCCTTGCCCAGCTGGGACCAGAGCAGGGTTTGCCAGAGCGCGGTGCCCACAACTCGGGTCTGGTCCCTGGGAGAGGCGGCAGAGCGAGTTGCCCAGAAACGACGGTCGACGGCCCAGGCATGTCCTGGCCCCAGGGGAGAGGGGAGTTAGTCAGTCTTGGGTTGCAGTCCAGGAGGGAACGGTCTGGCCAAGCGCGCCCAAGGAGCCTCTCGGGAACCACAAGAGGCTACAAGCGTGTGACATTGACCTGCTGGCTACGCACAGCCCTGAGCAGAGCCCGAGCTGGCACGTGCACTCGGCCACCAGCTGCAGGAGGCTGGAAAATCACACGCTCCGCCCCTCTATGCTGCATGTACCCCGCGATCCAACTCCCGGGCCTGCCCTGCCCCCGGAGAGGGCGTTGTGGGACAGAAGGCAAGCCGCACCTGGGCAGGGGAACCCACGGCAGCCACCGCCCGCCGGAGATGCCTCAAAGGCAAAGGGCGTTCCTGTTTCTCAGCCGCAGGGGCCAGAGGGAGCCGCTCCCCCAGCTGCCGACGGTGGCTGAGGCAATTACTGCTGGGCCCGGCTTTGTGTCAACGCAGCGACAAGCCGACAGCGCGAGTCCGTCGGCCGCGAACCGGCTCGGTTGGGTTTTCCACCATGAAATGGAAGATCATTGCTGGGAAGAAGGCAGCGCGCATCAAAGCGCCGGCTGCAAACCTTCGCGTCTCAGCCCTTTTCCAACCACGACCGGTCACCCGCCGCCGGCGGAGGGCAGCAAGCGCCCGGCCCCCAAACCACAGGGCTCTGTGAACGTCTGTTCCCAGCTGGGCCGCCCTAGTCACGACTGCAGCCACAGCTTGTGCAAAGGACCAGCCTGCAGCGTGCTTGCCCCGGCTGCCTCACCTCCTCCGGCAAACGGCCTGGGAGTTTTTCATGCCCCAACTAACATCTCCCCCGACCCTCAGCAGCCCTCTGGCAGGTCCCTGTCCCATCAAGTCCTCTCCGCTCCCCAGGACAGGCCCACAATGTTGTGGCACCGGAGGCGGGGAGCTCAAATGAGGCCCCCGGGCCTCCTCGCTTGCACCAAAACTTCGCAAAGTCTCAATTCTGCCTCCTTCCTGCTCTGCTCCTCCCACGGGGCCGCTCCGCTACCTACACACGCACCAGCAGCAGACTCAATGTTCTACACTCTGGGAACTAGCCCCCCCCCCCCACAGTCTGGCACCTGAGGCGGCCGCCTCAGTTTGCCTCATGGTAGGGCCGCCCTGCCCCCCGGGGCCTGGGCTCCCGCGCCACTGATGAAAATGCAGCCAGGAGCCGCCTCCGTGGCACCTCACAAGAGACACTCCCATCCCCGCAGAGCCCTAGGGACCATGTGGGAGGGAAGGGGGGGAGGGTTCTCAGCCAGCTGCCGTCTCAGGCTGTGTGACCTAGTGTTGGTACCTTGCTGGTTGCTGGGCTTGGGCTGTGGGTGACCCTCACTGGCTGCTGTCTGGACCACAGCCCAGCAGAGTAGCTGATGGGACAGGGAGGTGCCTGTTCGACCGGTTACCTCCCAGGGAGAGGAACAAAGGGAGGTGGAATGGGTGGAACAAAGGGGGCAGGGCTGGAGGAGAGTGGTAGCTTCTGTCTGGGAAGCAGGGGAGAAGGAGCTAGGGAGGGGGCTGGGATTGTAGGGCCCAGCCACCCCCCATCTCAAGGGGGGCACTGAGGCCTCCTAGCCCCGGTTCCTGTGACCAGATGACATCTGTGCTGTGCTGTATCCTGGAGAAGCAATAAACTCCCCCTGTTCTACTGGCTGGGGGAGTCTGTCCCTGCCACTACGGGGGTGCAGGAGGTGTGGGACCCTGACGCGCCACCACAGGCTGCCACTGGGGGTGGGGGGGCTGGATCCCGGATCCCAGCTGGACGGGAGGGGGATGGTGTGGAAAAGGACAGATAGTGGTTCTCTGTGGTGGGGGAAAAGGTGTCGTTATCTCAGGGCCCGGCGGTTCAAAAGGGCCTGGGGCTGCCCCCCCCACTACTGCCACAGTGGGGCCCTCAGCCTGGGCCCTTTAAATCGCCCCTGGAGCCCCATGCAGGGAGCTCCGGGTGGCTTTGAGGGCTGGGCACGGGGGCGCATTGCAGCCTGGGCGGTGCTAAGAACTGGCTGCCCCAGCCTCCCCCCTCCACCCTGTCTCTTCAGAGACCACAGAGCCGCCCCACCTGCCCCGGTCCTGACCCCACCCCTTCCACCTGGCCCCCCTTGCCTGGGGGTGTGGCGAGGCTGTCGGCTCCCCTGGGAGGGACAGATGCTGTTGGCTGGGAGGTGGGCGCAAGTCTCGCTCTTTCAGACTGCGCGAGGGGGGAGCGTCTTGTGGGCCACTGCTCAGCTCCAGGGTCCCCTTCCACGGAAATCCACTTGAAGCAGCTGGACATGTGCCAGGCAGGGGCTTGCAGCCCAGCTGGCTGGTGCTAAGCGCTAGCGAGCAGCTGTGACGGGGAGGAACACGACTTGGCGCTGGCTGAACACCCCTGGGCCGGCAGCGTCCGTAGCCCGGCAGGACTCGAGCGAGCTGGATGCCCACTTCTCATGGGGGTGGTCAAGTTTCCCGCGGTCCCAGAAAGTTTGTTTGCAGCCGCCAGCCCTGGCTCTGTGCTCTGGGCTGTGATTTAGCTTCGAAGAGCCCCGCAAGCAGTGGAAGTGCCGGTCATGCTACTAGACAATATTGACCTCCTGTGGGACGGCAAGTTCTCTGACTCAGCACCCCACGCTCCTCCCCTGCCCCAGATCTTCCTGCCCCCTGCCCCAGCCTCCTCCTCTGTCCCAGCCCTGCCCCTGCTCTGCCCCCACCTCTTCCCACCCCGTTCGACACCTTCCTCACCTCCTTTCCAAGGGGAGGGGGCCTGGCTGGGAGGCCGCCTGGTCCCGCCAGCCACTGGCTGCAGCAAGGGACGGTGCGTCCTCCGCTCTGCCCGAGATTGAGGGCGACAGCAGGCGAATTACAAACCCAGGGAGACTGAAGAGGGAATAAAACGGGCTGGCACTTGCAGGATTGTGCTAGTTGAGCAGCTTCCCGGGGGATTTCAGGCCACATGACCGCACAGACTCCTGCTGGGGCGAGGGATCCGGGGAGGGGGGGGCACCCTACTCAGAGGGGCCCTGAAGGCCAGGGCGGAAGAAGAATCCCTCGACACAGCCCTATGGCTAGCTCACCCGGGGGGCTGCCCCTGCGCCCACAGAAGCACAGGCGGCGAGAAGGCAGGGGCGTGAGGACAGAGGGACCCCCAGGAGGTGAGCTGCTCACGGTTCCAGAGCCGGGGGACAGGAGGGTGCAGAACCATGGCAAAGCAGTGCCCGGGGGCCCGTCCCGCGCAGGAGAGACGCCCGGGGGACGTGAGACCCAGTGAGCGTACAGCCAGCAGCAGGTGGAGCCGCTTCGCATCAGGGCGACCCGTTCTGTCCCACGCTGGGCGGGTTTAATCAGCGACAAGGGAGTCACCGTGCGTGCAGAGCCTCGCAGAATAGCAGCCTAGTGGCGCTGGGCCACGTTCCTGGCTATCAGCAGAGCCTGGCACCACCCGCCGTCTGCGCCTCCAAGACTCCCCCCTTGGGGTGTGCAAGGGCCCAGCGGGGCAGTGAGTCCCAACAAACCCAGCCCGTTGGGTCCCCCGCCAGTGCCAGGACCGAACTGGGAGAGCAGGGACGCAGGCTGGGGCTGAGATCTGCCAGTGGCCCAGGGACTGGCGGGTCAGGGTGTGCCCTTCGCTTAGCCGTGCCCACCCCGAGGGTCTGAGCGCCCACCTGGTTTTACAGCCCCACAGCCGGCGCCCTTAGCAGCAGCCTTCCGAGAGCCCCGGCCCAAACCGATTGTGGAGACAAAGGCCCGATTGTGTCGGAGCCCAGAGGGCACCAGGAGGCTGCTGACGGCCCCACCGTTCCCAGGATTGGCTCCACGCGACTGGGAGCTGCTTGGCCCCAGCCCTGAGCACCGAATTGGGGTGCAAAGTTGAAATCTCGAACGTTTTCACGAGCAAGAACTCCAGCCAGGAATGGAGCAAAGAGCAATTCCGTTGGGGCGGGAAGCGACGCGGTTCGATTTGGACTTTCTCCTCTGCTAGCCTTTGTCTACACTGAGTAACATTCCCAAGCAAACCTTGGTTTGACTCAGAAACCAGCAACAGGACAGTTCCACAGCCCCCCCCCTCCGCCCCGTAATGTTTGGGAGGGACGTCAAACCTGGCCGTTCCCTGCCAGCTCCCCCTCAGGCCCCGGCCCCTGGAGCAGCTGAGCAGACGGGCAGCCCCTCCAAACAGGACATGTTCCTGCATGGCACAAAGGAGCCAGAACCCAGCTTTTGGGTCTGGCCCATGCCTCACATCTGAGCACCGGGCTGGGGCCAGCTTGGGAGACATGCACGGCCAATGTTTTGTGGTGTCTCCTCAGGGGACAGACACCAAACCCGGAGCCTCTGTTGGGACTTCAAGACCCATCCTGCAAAGACAGGTTCTGCCCGCTGGAGCTCAGACAAAGCTGCCTGGATACAGGCTAACGAACTGACGGGCAATTAACAATGTCCTGATTTGCAAAAGACTCATTAATTACCTAGCCAGATCTCTAGCTTGCCTGTGAACAATCTCGGGGTCAGACTGGACCAAAAGCTAAATGAGTCACCAGTGGGACACAGCTGCAAAAAAAGCAAACGTGATTCTGGGCGCCATGAACAGGAGAGTCGTGAGCGAGACACGGGAAGTCGTTCTTCCGCTCTGCTCTGCGCTGGTTGGGCCTCACTTGGAGTCTTGTGTCCAGTTCTGGGCACCGCAGTTCAGGAAAGATGTGGAGACATTGGAGAAGAGCAACAAGAACTGCTAACGGCCTAGAACACGTGCTACGAGGGAAGACTGAAAAAAATGGGCTTGTTTAGTTTTGAAAAGAGAAGACTGAGAGGGGACGTGAGAGAGGGTTTCAAGTACCTGAAAGGATGTCACAAGGAGAAGGGAGAAAAATTGTTCCCCTTGGCCTCTGAGGATAGAACAAGAAGCAATGGGCTTAAACTGCTGCAAGGGAGGTTTAGGTTGGACAAGAGGAAGACCTTGCCACCTGTCCGGGTGGTGAAACGCTGGAATAAGTTGCCTAGGGGGCTGTGGAATCTCCATCTCTGAAAATATTGAAGAGCAGGTTGGACACACACCTGTCAGGGATGATCAGACGGTGCTTGGTCCTGCCTGGAGGGCCGGGGACCGGACTCGATGTCTCTCAAGGTCCCTCCCAGTTGTAGGATTCTGTGACTCTTTGATTTACCCCGTGACCCATTAGCAACAACTCTTGTCAATCACACGCATCTTGCTACGACCGCACAAACCTACAGCTCCCTCCTGTGAAGCCAGAGCCAGGCTGCAACGCAAACCTCTCCCTGAGCCGACCGGTGTCACGGTCCATTGGCTCCATCTCTGTGTTAAGCCCTTAGTTAATCTCCCCAGCCCCAGGCAGTGTGGGGGGGCCCAGGGACCTGGGTGCATGTGCAGGCGTGGGGTGAGCAGCCAGAGGTGCCAGATCCCTCTGGGCCACAGGATGTACATGGAGCTGCCGGCGCTCAACACATGTGAGTCTCGGGGGAGAGTCCTGGCCCTACCCAGCTGATCACAGCTGATCGCCAGCTCAGACTCACCCTCCGGGGAAGTTCCCAGGCTCCTGGTGCAAAGCCCAGCGAGTTCCGCAGACCCGGGGTGCTTCCTTCCTCCGCCCCCGCGGACGGCGCTGGCATTAGCTCCCACATGGCAGAGAGCTTATCTGTGGCGTTCTTGAACAGATGGGCTATGTCTACACACCTTCCCTCTTCCACAAAAGCCTATGCAAATGAAGCGCAGATTAGCATATTGCCGTGCTTCGTTTGCATAATTAATTAGGAGCCATTTGTGTGCAAGGGGGTTTTGCGCAAAAAGGCACCATCTACACCGCGCCTTTTTGCGCAGAAACCCCCCTTGCGCAAGAGCCGTTCTTCCCGAAACAATGAGGACGAACGGTTCTTGCACAGAAACGATCTGCGCTTCATTTGCATAGGCCTTTGCGGAAGAGGGAAGCTGTCACGTTACTGAATCTGAGGGGAGCAGCCAGATCACTGATGCACCCATAAGTGGGGGTGCTGGCCCCAAAAAATGGTATAAAAGGGGGGCCATGTGGGGTGCTGAATAGAAGCTCACTGTCTGCTAATTCTATGTACGCTGGTCATGTGTTTGTATAATGTCTGTGTGTGCAATTGTTAGCATGTACTTGTATGGACACTGAAGATTTCCCTGCATGCGGTTGAGCATTGGGCAGGGCCGGGCCTGTGGACATGCTAATTAGCGAGGCCCTGTGGGACAATGGCACTCGATGGGCCAAGGACACACCTAAAGAATGGGGGGTGTCATCTGAGAGCTGCCAGCAGGGAACACAGAGATTGGCCTCTGGCCAGGTGACCTGCTGTAGCCAAGAAGAGACCAGGAAGGAGGGATAAATAGGCCATGTGGTGGACTCCATCTTGTTCTCAGCTCAGCACTTCATCCCAGAGGCAGCATTGCAGGGATCGAAGGCCCGGAAGACCTGTGAACCCATCCTGATCCTAGGATGTGCAACAAGGACTCTTAAGCCAGCAGCTGTGACATCTCTGCTAGAGCCTGCATCGAGGACTGGGAGATTCGGTGCATGTAACGTACTGTACTTTAATAACCTTACTCTCAGGCTTTTCTTTCTTGTGATAATAAACCTTTAGTTGTTAGATGCTAAAGGATTGGCCCAGCGTGATTTGTGGGTAAGGGCCAGAGGGTAAATTGACCAGGGATCTGTGGCTGGTTTCTTGGAACCGGACAGAACTCGTTTGGGGTAGGTGGGATTGGGTGCTAGGACCCCCCACCTGTGTATGAGGCCCGGGGCCATCTGGGGCACGGATATTGCTGGGGTGTCGGAGGGGTTTTGCTTGTGAGGCTTCAGGCAGGTTGCTGAAGCGCTCTGTGGGACTGGTTTGTGGCCTGTTTGGAGAGGTCACTGGTCTGGGGGCTGTAAGAAGCCCCGGATTGGAGCGATTCGCCCTGAGCGGACGCCCTCAGCTGTGCCCAGACACGGCCCGGTCCGTCACAGAAGCTGTGTCGACATAGCCCGTCTGTTCAAGAATGCCTCTGAAACGGTCCGAGCGAGGACCGCCCCGTTTGGCAGGCAGCTTCCTCTTCTCCTCACTTAAAGCAAGGTCGGGGTTTGGTTGTGGGGGGAGGGGTGAAGCTCCCCCCCCCCCCCCCCGATGCGTACGGAGACACAAAGTCGTATAGAAAAGAGACAGAATCACCAGGCAGTTGGAAGGGGCTGGCTGGGGATGCATCTCCCCCCGATTTGGGGCTGCCCTGGCCCTCAGCCACCCACCCCCAGGCACCCTTTAGGGAGGGCGGGGGGGTCGAAGTGCCCCCCACGTTCATACAGGACCATTGCCAGCTGTTCCCCTTCATCAGGGAGCGAGGGGAAAGTGCAGCGTTTGCCGCATTCCTCCCTCTGGCTGGGGAGCGCAGGGGGCAGATAAGCCCCAACCAGGGGACATGTCCCCCTCCCTCGGCTGTGCCCGCTGGAGCTGCAGCAGCCTTGGAGAGGCGCCTCTCTCCTGACCCCCCTGCTGCCGCCTCTCTCCCCGAACAGCCTGCACCCCGAACCCCCACCCCCCGCTCCAGAGCCGGGGACATTTTCATTTTGCAGTGCAGTGCAGTGGAGCTAAGGCCCAGTGCCGGCGGGTACCTCTGGTGCTACACACCCGGCGCTAAAAGGGGCAGCCCCCCACGCTCTAGGCAGCCCTGACATGCCTCAGACTACAGCACGTGGGTTTTAAATCAACCCGCCCCGAATCCCCTCCAGCCACCCCTCCCCCGTGTACATGCCTGGGCTAGAGAGGAGCAGACAGTGCAGGAGGGACAGTCACGTAACCCCCCAGGCTTCCCGGTGGGCGTCTGCCCAGGGGCCCACAGGGGGTTTGGTAGCTCACCGCAGGAAAGCCCGTCACCCCCCCCCCGGCACCAGAGCCCAGCCCCCTCCTGCACAAACCCGCCCGGGGGCTGGAGTCTCCCGCTGGGATTATTTGACAACCCTCCAGCTGCAGAGCCAGGCGCTCCCTTGCCTTGAGGCCGGGCTCCCAGGCGTCAGTAAGCGCCCGGCCAGGCCGCACCAACGAGCTGGCCTGGACCGGTCCATAAAACCCCCGTGAAAACACACCAGCTCTGCCGCAGAGCGGAGGTGCCCCCTCCCCGTGGGGCGGCTCCAGGGGGCCACAGTTCCCGGGGTGGGGCGGTGAGAGGGATTCTCTTCGCAGGGCTCCCTCTGACCTGCTGCTGGCTGGCGGCGGGGGGGGGGGGGGGGGGGCTCTTTGCCACCTCCGGCTTTGAACTCTCCTTCAGCTTCGCTAGTGGCAGTGCAGCAGCAGGTGGGAGGGCTGCACCCCCCTGCCGGGCCCCCACAGCTGGGGACGGGGTACAGCCAGCCTTGTGCTGCACCCCCCTGCCGGGCCCCCACAGCTGGGGACGGGGTACAGCCAGCCTTGTGCTGCACCCCCCTGCCGGGCCCCCCACAGCTGGGGACGGGGTACAGCCAGCCTTGTGCTGCACCCCCCTGCCAGGCCCCCACAGCTGGGGACGGGGTACAGCCAGCCTTGTGCTGCACCCCCCTGCCGGGCCCCCACAGCTGGGGACGGGGTACAGCCAGCCTTGTGCTGCACCCCCCTGCCGGGCCCCCACAGCTGGGGACGGGGTACAGCCAGCCTTGTGCTGCACCCCCCTGCCGGGCCCCCACAGCTGGGGACGGGGTACAGCCAGCCTTGTGCTGCACCCCCCTGCCGGGCCCCCCACAGCTGGGGACGGGGTACAGCCAGCCTTGTGCTGCACCCCCCTGCCGGGCCCCCACAGCTGGGGACGGGGTACAGCCAGCCTTGTGCTGCACCCCCTGCCGGGCTCCCCACAGCTGGGGACGGGGTACAGCCAGCCTTGTGCTGCACCCCCTGCCGGGCTCCCCACAGCTGGGGACGGGGTACAGCCAGCCTTGTGCTGCACCCCCCTGCTGGGCCCCCACAGCTGGGGACGGGGTACAGCCAGCCTTGTGCTGCACCCCCTGCCGGGCTCCCCACAGCTGGGGACGGGGTACAGCCAGACTTGTGCTGCACCCCCCTGCCAGGCTCCCCACAGCTGGGGACGGGGTACAGCCAGCCTTGTGCTGCACCCCCCTGCCGGGCCCCCCACAGCTGGGGACGGGGTACAGCCAGCCTTGTGCTGCACCCCCTGCCGGGCTCCCCACAGCTGGGGACGGGGTACAGCCAGACTTGTGCTGCACCCCCCTGCCAGGCTCCCCACAGCTGGGGACGGGGTACAGCCAGACTTGTGCTGCACCCCCCTGCCGGGCTCCCACAGCTGGGGATGGGGTACAGCCAGCCTTGTGCTGCACCCCCCTGCTGGGCCCCCCACAGCTGGGGACAGGGTACAGCCAGCCTTGTGCTGCACCCCCCTGCCGGGCCCCCACAGCTGGGGACGGGGTACAGCCAGCCTTGTGCTGCACCCCCCTGCCGGGCCCCCCACAGCTGGGGACGGGGTACAGCCAGCCTTGTGCTGCACCCCCCTGCCGGGCCCCCCACAGCTGGGAATGGGGTACAGCCAGCCTTGTGCTGCACCCCCCTGCCGGGCCCCCCACAGCTGGGAATGGGGTACAGCCAGCCTTGTGCTGCACCCCCTTGCCGGGCCCCCCACAGCTGGGGAGTGGGTACAGGCACCCGTGTGCTGCACCCCCCTGCGGTGATGTGGGGATCAACACCCTCGGCACCGCTCCCTTTGGGGCCGTCTGTGGGCGAGGCGAGGGTGGGTCCGTACAAACGCTTGGGGGGCTGGAAGTTTCTCACTCTGGCCTGTTACAGCCCTGCCAGCTGCACCCTGCTTGGCAGGGCTCGGGGGAGGGCTGCCTCCCAGGTCGGAGCGAGACACAGCTCCCAGGTCCCATGAATCACCCCCTTCCCCCCCCCCGTGACAATCCCCTGGCCTGCAGCCCAGGCCTGCTCTGGCCCCGCGGGGAGACGTGTTCGGAGGGAGGCGCACACAGCTGTCTGGCAGCCGGGTTTTCTTTTCAAAGGGATGAGTTCCAGCTGCTCCTGGGCTGGCGCCATTGAGGGGTCTCGGGGGAGCACGGGCGGGGGGCTCGGAGCAGCGCGATACATTCGTGATTACCTGGCTCAGGCTCAGCCCCCCCCCCAATATTCTTCAAAGTTCCCCAGCGGCTACCGGGCCCGGGCCAAACTCTGAGCGGGAGGGTCCAGGGGCTCCCCTGCGCCCCCCTCTGCTCGGCAGGCCTGATGCAGACAGGTGGGGCTCCTCCAGACCCCCGCTCCTCCTGCCATCCCTGCCCGTGGCAGAACTCCCTCGGCTTCCGTGGGAGCAGGACTGGCTCTGGCCACGCTCCTAGAGCCGTGTTCGGGAAGCCGAGGGAGTTCTGCCCGTGGAGTAAGGGGGCGCCCAGCCGTGCTGCCCCGTCCTCCCTGGACCCCCTTATCTCTGGCGACACATCCCGGCGGGGTGCGCCTCCCCAGGCCACAGCGGGCAGTGCAAAGGGAAGAGCCGGGGCGTGCGGGCCAGCTGGGGGGGAGCTTGTGAGGGTGGGGCACAGCCCCATTTCTGCTGAGACTTTTAATGAACCCCCAGCCTGTGCTCACACCCCCGTCAGGCCTCTCTCCCTGGCCCCTGAGTGCCTGGGGTGGGGCCGGGTGCAGCTGGGAGGCCAGAATGTGCCCAGGTTTCTGCCCAGACCCCCAACTCCAACGGGGCTGGGCGCGGCTCCCTGGCCTGCCCCTGCCGCTCAGCCCCCATAGCACAAGGGGCTGCCTGGCCTGAGACTCTGGGGACGAAGCTGCAGCCGGGAACGGTGCCGCTGGGGCATCAAGGCCACAACGCAGCACCCCGGCCTGCGTGCAAATAGCCCGGCCCACGTGGGGGGGGAGCTGCGGCAAAGGGGAGTCAGCGCCGAACGTGGCCACCTGAGTCAGAGAGAGGCTCCTAAACCCGAGGTCCCTTTCCCTTTGCCCCAGGCAGGCGTCCTTACGGCCCCGAGCCACTCGCTCCATCCTACCACGAGGAGCAAGGCTACACACAGACACAGACACACACACATACAGAGACAGACACAGACACACACACACGCACAGAGACACAGACACACACACACACGTACAGAGACACAGACACACACACACACACACACACGTACAGAGACAGACACAGACACACACACGTACAGAGACACACACACACACATACAGAGACACAGACACACACACACACACACACACACAGAGACACAGACACAGACACACAGACACACACACATGTACAGAGACAGACACACAGACAGACACACAGACACAGACAGACACAGACACACACACACACACAGACACACACACACACAGACACTGAGACACACAGACACACACACACAGAGACAGACAGACACACACACAGACACACACACGTACAGAGACAGACACACACAGAGAAACACACACACACACACACAGACAGACAGACACACACACACACATACAGACACACACACACAGACACTGAGACACACAGACACACACAGAGACAGACAGACACACACACACACACAGACACAGACAGACAGACAGACAGACACACACACACAGACACTGAGACACACAGACACACACAGAGACAGACAGACAGACAGACACACACAGACACAGACACACACTGAGACACACAGACACTCTCTCTCTCTCCAAATCTAGGAACAGGCCCCATCCCGCAGAGGCTCGGTCGGGGCGCAGGCCTTTCCCCGAAAGATCCCAACGCGCCTCAGTAACATGGGTCCCGGCCCCGCTCCCAAGGTAAATCTCCCACTGACCAGCGCGCGGGGAGGGTCTGGGCCTGGACATGTACGATGAGCTATGCGGGGGTCACCCGACCTGCAGATGCAGCCACCTCTGGGGTGGGACGTCGGCGCCCAACAGGCTGGACTTGGAGGCGCAGAGGGCTGGCGCCAGCGGCGGCGAGTGAGGAAGGAGGCGGGGGGCAGAGTGGGCAACGAGCCTGGAACGAGGCCAGGACTCCGGGTTTCACGAGATCCCGCGTGTCCATCAAGCCTTCCCCCCCCCCCCCCCTTGTTGGGTTGGTGTGGAAAGCGCCAGGCTCCTCCCAGGGCAGGGCTGTGACTGGCCGGCTCTGCGCCTGCTCCGGGCCCCTGGACCCAGCTGAGTTAATTCCCAGCAAGCACATTCAGCCCTGAGCAGGGCCCGCGCTGGCCCCGCACGCCCCCACTGCCACCCCCCATGAGAGGCCTCCTGTCCCCGGGGGGAGACTCCTGAGTCCTGGGAGGAAGTGGGGAGTTTGGGGGCTCAAAGGGGGGGCTGCATCCAGGGGGGCTCAGTGCCCGGATCTTACTGGTTCAATGTGACGGGGGGGGGGAGTTTGTGGTTTCAGGGAACAGCCCAGAGGTGCAGCCGGGGCGTCTGGGACCCTGGTGCCCCCCACCCTGCTCAGAGGACACGGCCGGGTCTGGCCAGAGGCAGACAAGGGGCTGCAGAGGGAACCCGGCGACCGGCCCAGCTGGCCCCAGCGAGGGGGGAACATTGGACGGGGGGCGGGGAAGAGGGGCCCAGGCGACCCTCTTACCAGGGGAGAGGACAATGGCCGGGGGAGGGGCTGTTGCGGGGCTATTGGAGGGAGCCGGGGGCTGTTTGGGGCTGAGGGCAGGGCAGGGCAGGCAGGACTCAGCCGGCTGCAGGGGAGGCTGGCGCGGGGCTGGGGCCAGGCCGACCGGCCGGAGGATCCGTCGCTGTTCAAAGCCCAATAGCCCCGCCTGTGCGGTGGGGGCTGAGTCGCTCTGGGCTGGGGGACAGGGGGCACCGTTCCTTCTGGGGGCGTCCGGGGGCCAGAGGGAGGGGACCCCCTGAGGGGGCTCATGGCGGAGGCAGGTGGCTGGAGGCCTGAGAGGCACCGACTGGAGGCAGAGGGGCAGACCCCCAGGTGAGAGGGGCCCCCCGAGAGAGGGTCACCGCACTGGAGTGGACCCCTGGGAAAGCAGCAGGGAGACAGCCCGGGACTGGAGGGGGGGCTCCCCAAGAAGGGGGTGCCGCACTGGAGAGGGGGGATCCGCCCAGGAGCCGAGAGGCCACACGTGGGCACAACTGGGGAGCCGTGACACCCACTTCACTGGCAGGGGGGGTGCATGGCGGAAGTGGCCCCCATTGCCCACGCCTGCCCCTCCCAAGAGGTGATCCGGCGAGGAAGGGCCCCCAGCGGGGGGGGGGGGGCGAGTTAGGGCCATGCTGGCGCCTCGCCAGAAGGAGCAGCAATGAGCTTAGCCAACGGGGCACCAGGACTCCATGCCGCTCCGAGCTCTGCCAGCCGCTCCCAGGGGCCCTGCCGGAACGCCTCCCTCCCGCCAACACGCCAAGAGCGGCCGCTGCTTTGGAGGCGCCGCTGGAGGCCTGGTTCCCAGAGAGGCCAGGCCGCTCCAGCTCCGGGTTATTCCCAGCGGAGTGGGGGGGCGGGGAAGCCAGGCCCCCGCCATCTCAAACGGCGCACCCAAAATCCACCAGGCACCAAACCGCAGAGGCCCCGTCCAAGACGGCTGCTCTTAGCCCTGCTCCTGCTGCCTCCTTTCCCTGGGAGTCGGCTGCTTGGCACATCCCCGGCGTGGGAGAGGAAACACCCCACGGGCCAGTCTAGGCCGGGCCGGGCCGGGCGTCTCTCCTGGAAGCACCAGGACTAAGTCAGCTTGAAAGGCAGAACCAGACCCCCCGGCCTGGTGTGTTGTGCCCTAGCGAGTCCGATGACCATGAGGCATCGTCCCCCCTCCGCGTGCCGTGCAGCACAGAACCGCCAAGGCCTGCCGGGGGGGAGGGGAGATAAACACTAGACCTGCGGTGTCACGTTACTGGATTTGGAGGGGAGCAGCCAGATCACTGCTGCACCCATGGGGGGGGGGGGTGTTGGCCCCAAGAATGGTATAAAAGGGGGACATGTGAGGTGTTGAATAGAAGCTCACTGTCTGCTAATCCTATGTACGCTGGTCATGTGACTGTATAATGTCTGTGTGTGTAGGTAGGAATCTGTAATCTGTGTGGATACTGAATATTTCCCTGCATGTGGTTGAGCAGTGGGCAGAGCCTGGCCTGTGGACATGCTAATCAGCGAGGCCCTGTGGGACAATGGTTCTCAATGGGCCAAGGACACACCTAAAGAATGAGGGTGACTCATACCTAAGGGCTACCAGCAGGGGACACAGGAATAAGCCTCGGGCCAGGTGACCTGCTGTAGCCAAGAAGAGACCAGGAAGGAGGGATAAAGAGGCCATGTGGTGGACTCCATCTTGTTCTCAGCTCAGCACTTCATCCCAGAGGCAGCAATGCAGGGATCGAAGAGCCCGGAAGACCTGTGAACCCATCCTGATCCTAGGATGCGCAACAAGGACTTTTAAACCAGCAGCTGTAACATCTCTGCTAGAGCCTGCATCGAGGACTGGGAGATTCGGTGCATGTAACATACTGTACTTTAATAACCTCACTCTCAGGCTTTTCTTTCTTGTGATAATAAACCTTTAGATGTTAGATGCTAAAGGATTGGCTCAGTGTGATTTGTGGGTAAGGTCCAGAGGGTAAATTGACCAGGGATCTGTGGCTGGTTTCTTGGAACCGGACAGAACTTGTTCGGGGTAGGTGGGATTGGGTGCTAGGACCCCCCACCTGTGTATGAGGCCCGGGGCCATCTGGGGCACGGATATTGCTGGGGTGTCGGAGGGGTTTTGCTTGTGAGGCTTCAGGCAGGTTGCTGAAGCGCTCTGTGGGACTGGTTTGTGGCCTGTTTGGAGAGGTCACCAGTCAGGGGGACTGTAAGGAGCCCCGGATTTGAGCAATTCGCCCTGAGTGGACGCCCTCAGCTGTGCCCAGACACGGCCCGGTCCGTCACATGCAGCGACGGCCCAATCCAGGCCTGAGCTGGTGGGCTGTGGGGCGGCTTGGGCAAGGTGCCAGGCTCAGGGAGGGGCCAGCAAAGGTTCTTGCCCCACTGGGACACAAGCAGAGAGAACCCACAGGAGGCCAGCGGGAGAGTCGCTGTCCATGTCAGCACCCCCGAAATCCTGCCCCCCCCGGGAAGAGGAGCGGGATGGAGGCCTGGCAGGAGAAACTGAAGAGCTTCCCACTGCTGGGCAAAGCAAGGCCCCTGCTCTGCCGGCCGCTTGGCACCCAGATTGCTGGGAAAGGCGCCCATGGCTTAGCGGCTCTGCTGCCTGGCTGGCGGAGGATTGTTCAATTCCAATTAGCTGCTGTTGCCCTAATGGGATCGTTCCCGCTGCCTTGCCCGTCGCCTGCCAGCCTTCTTCCGGGGAAAGGCGAGCGGAGACAGCTGACGGGCGAGGGGTGTCAGGAGTAATTGTCTTGAACGACTGCACGAGCGGCAGCAGGAAAAACACAGCGGCTGGAGAATTCCCACCAGGAAGCTTGATAAAAAACCCCAGAAGCCGGTGGAGTGTTTCTGAAAGTAATTGCTAGAATAATCAGTGGTGTGTGCGACAAAGGAGCAGGGCAGCACCGCGGGGAATCAGGGCACGGCTCCCTTAATCCTTCAGCCATTAAACTAACTGGCTTCTGCATGGAAGACGCTCACACTTGCAGCCGATGCAAAGAGGAACCCGGGTTCTCCTGCTCTGGAATGCAGCTGTTTACCAGCTGGCTCCGTGCGCGCTGACGAGGGCTGACCCAGGCTCACGAACCGATGGCACCCGCCCAGCCTGCGCACGCTGTCTGCAATGGGGGGCATGAATAATTGAAGGCGCCAGCGGAGGAAGAGAGAGGCAGAGATGGGGGAGGCGAGTGACGGGGGCGTACAATGCCGGAGCAGCTCCCTGCTGGGGGTGCCTGGCCAGGCACAAACCCAGGCCCAGCTAGCTCAGGGCAAAGCAGCGTAGGGCGAGAGGTGAGAGGAGAGCGGAGAGCGGAGCTGAACGGCCTCTTGCAGCCAGGCAGGCCGGGAGCCCATGGCTCGGGCATGCACCGAGGAGGAGGGTGGGGGACTAACTGCGCCCCCATCCCCCCGGAAAGGAAGAGACAGCAGGCACCCAGGAGCCCTAGTCACGGCCCATAACACCACGTGCAGAGCCTGGTGAACTGAGGGAAGATTTTCACTCCCACTCCCCAGTGCTGCCCGTGGGCAAGGGGTTCGAATATTGCCCCTCCTAGAGCCCGCTTTCGGGTTCACTCTCACCGCAGATCTGGGGCGCCTGGGCTGCTCGGCCCTCCCCCAAGAGCCTCCTGTGTCTCCCCTTTGGCTAGTGGCAGATGCGCCTCTCTGAAGCCATTTCTCCCTGTCCCAGAGGCTGCAAGGCCCTGTCTGGGCCCGCTGAAGACCTGGGGAGGCCTGGGCCTGCCATTCGACCCTGGCATGGGTGCTCCCAGTCTGACGTGCCCCTGGACTTGAAGCCTGGTTCCAGCCCCCCGGGCACAATGTTTGTCACTTCAGGGGGGCTTCCAGGGCTCTTCCCCCCTCTCTCCCAGCCGCTCCCGCTGCCGGAGCAAAGCCGCACCAGTGACTAATTAAATGATCAATCTCCAAGCTACTCACCAGCCGTGTCTCCAGGTTCGCCGCCCGCCCCGCGGCGCTCGGCTTGGTATTTGCCGGCCGCGCACAAGCCACGTAGGAGACACGAGCCACTTGGTGCCTGCGTCTCAGAGCCTCCCGAAAGGGCTCGCTTGTGCAGGAGGGAGCGGCTACGGAGCTGCCCCCGGTGCCCAGCCCTGGGACACGGCTCCCCAACGCACCCGCCCGCTC
Source organism: Pelodiscus sinensis (assembly GCF_052426305.1). NCBI lineage: Eukaryota > Metazoa > Chordata > Testudines > Trionychidae > Pelodiscus > Pelodiscus sinensis. Next base: position 35,294,510 of record NC_143068.1, read on the forward strand.
GAACCCCTGCACGCCGCAGCGACCATTTCAGACCGTGGCTGGCTGGCTGCGTTTCTGAAGGAGGCACTGGGGTGGCTCGGCCTCTGGCCCCCAGGGAAGGTGGCAAGCCCAGGAAATGCGCCGGGTTCTCTGGCACCAGCCCAAACGACATATTACACCAGAGTCTGACCACACGCTGCTGCCCAGCCCTGGCATGTGCCACCCCCCACAGCAGCACAGCCCTCCAGCATGGCGCCTGTGGTTGTGCCTCGGGGCAGGGACTGGCCTGCGCCCTGTGGGTGGCTGAGCCCCCAGAGTTTTGGGGGGCTCCAGGCCCTGAGCAGAGCCAGGGACAGAGCACAGACCAGGCTGCACCTCCCCCGCCCCGCCCGGGGATGTGGGAGCGCGTGGCTCGCCCCAGCGGAAGGCAACAGGCGCCCAGGGGGCAGGGGACCGAGCCTGGGGCAGCCAGTGGGAAGTTCGCGTGGAAAGCAGCCCGGCAGCGCGCGGAGCTGCCCGGGGAGGGGCTCGAGCCCCCGCCAGCTGGGAGGGGCCGGGCCCGGGGACCGGCAGAGCGGCCAAGGCGGGTTGGTCCTGCGGGGCGCCAGGGCTCCGGGCTCCGCGATGGGCTGACCAGCCCGCCCGCCCCCGGGCCCCGCTCGGAGCAAGGTCCCGAACTTTCCCCCGCTCGGCTCCCGGCAGAGCCGCGTCTCCCCGAGCTCCTGCGCCACCGACCCCCGGGCGCGCCCCCAAACCTCCGCACGCGAGCGCGCCCCCCGGGGCCGGCAGCGCCCCCTCCGCCGGGCCGCCCGGAGAGCCACCGCCCGGCCCGCGCACCGGCCCCGGGGTCCCCGCCCCGCCCGGGGGCGCAGGGCACGGGCCGGCACCCGGGGAGCGGCGGGCTCCGGGCGCCCCCAGCCCGGCCGGCGGCCCCCGCGAGCCCCGGGGGAAAAGGTACCGCCCCGCGCGCTCCAGCCCGCTCCCGGCTCTCACCGTTGGGCGCGGGGGCCCGCGCCGGGGCGCCCAGCTGCACGTAGAGCCCCAGGTAGTGGAAAATCCCCAGGGTCACGCCCAGGGCGCCCATGGTGCTCACGGCTCGGTCCGTGCGCGCCTGGCTCCGGCTCACATCGGGCTGCGCGGCCCCCTCCGCAGAGCCGCCGCCTCCCTCCGGTGGCCAGGGCGCGGTGCCGGGCTGCTCCCGCGCAGCCTGCCGGAGACTGCGGGACTCGTCCCTGCCGCGGAAGGAGCCGCGCTCGGTGGCGGTGCCGCGGCTCGCCCAGAGCCTCCCCCAGCCGGCGGAGGGATCCGAGCGCTTGATTTAGCATCAAAGTTTTTCCCGGGGTCTCATTGGCCGGTTCGGGCCGGTCCCAGCAGCGGGGGCTCCGGGGCGCAGGTCGGGGGGGGGGGGGGTTGCCGGGGGCGGGGCCAGCGTATCCCCCCCCTACCCCCCGCGAAAGGCCGCCTCCGCCCGCCCGGGGCCCCGCGCTGCGCTATTGCCCCTGCCCGTGTGGGGCACCCGGGGCCATCGCCAGCCCCTCCCGCGGCGGGGCCCCCTCCCGGCCCGCACCATGGACAGCGCCCGCCAGAGCCCCGCGCCCAGCACCACGGACAGCGCCCGCCCCGCGCCCAGCACCACGGACAGCGCCCGCCCCCAGGCTCCGCTGCGAGGCGTGGGAAGGGCCCCCAGCCCCGGGGTTCGTCCTGGGGGTCCGGGCCCGGCCTCCCCCAGCGCCCGCTGGCTCAGCCCGGGCTAACACCTAGGAGGCCGGGGCAGGGCAGCCCCCACGAGCTGCAGCAGGGCGGCGCCGGGAGGGACCAGGGCCCCCCCCCCAGCGGTACATAGGGGGCCGAGCCGGGATGACATGGGGGGGCTTACCCTGCCCCCCCTGCTCCCGAGTCACGGGGGGAGGGGGCCGGGGGCGAAACTACCCCGGCGACCAGGCCAGGCGGGGAGCTCTGCCCCCGGTGCCTGCCCTCCCGAGTCCCCGCCTCGCCCCGCGGCTGGGGGGCCGCTGCTACTGTCCACTCCAGGCCAGCTGGTGAAGCGGCTAAAACCCACCGGCTGCTGCCCTGATCAATCCGTTCGTGCCTAAGGCTCCTCTCGTTCTGCAGCCCCAGACCAACAGGGCTCCCGGCTGGGGCTATGGGAGGGAAAGGTCAAAGCCCGGCAACAAGGGAGTAGGCCCTGGGGCTCAGACAAAGGGGTCTGGACACGGCTTCCCGGCGGGGAGGAGAGAGCAGAAAGAGCTGTCAGGGCCGGCCCGCAGCTCTACAGAAGCGGGAGGGGGGGCACGAGTCCTGAGGGAGGGAGCGACAATCCTTTGCGGGCGGTAGCAGCGCAAACTGAAGGAGGCTGGTGATACAGCTCAGAGAGGAGATTCCCTGCTCCCCGCCAGAGGGGAACTAGAAAGTGGAGGGGACTCTAACCGAACCCCAAAGAACACTCAAGATTGCTGAAGAAACCAAGGCAGAGACTGGAGGCAGGAATTTATTGTTTTGCCTAAATGGATATAAATCAGAAGGTAGGAATTGTAGAAAATTGATAAGGGAAGCAAAAGGAGACAGAGACACCGATGGGCCAGAGAGTTAAGGAAAATAAGGAGACATGTTTGGGAACAGCACCCTAACAATGATACTGACGCATTAGGAGATAGATGCAAATAGTACAACTATGGCAGCTGTGTTCAAGAAATATTTATGTCTGAGGGAGACATGATGCATCCCGATGCCATATAACGCCGCCCTTCCCACCCCGCTAGCATCTCAGCATGAGCATGTCTGGCTAACTTGCACCCAAGAGTTTTAAAGAGCTGGCCGAGGAACTCACTGGACTGTTAACACTGATTTTCAGTAAGTTCGGGGGGGGGTGTCCAGCTCCCCAACCGGGGGCTTCCAGTTAGCCCCCTACCTCTGCGTTTAGACTCCGTTAGAACCCTGCTTCGGGAGCGGCTGGGCCCTCCGCGCTCAGTGATGTCGGAGCCAAGTGACTCTCAGCTCCTCCCGCCGCTTCCCGAGGGGCCTGCGGTGGATTTCGGGCCTGATGCTGGGCTCGCAGGCGGGACAGGCTTGGCCACGTGGGTTTAGTTCCCTTTCTGCCAGGGTTTGTGCTCACACCAGCCCCCGCCCCCTGCCCCACCTCTGCGCTCCCCCTCGTCCCCCTAGCGGCCGGTGGGCGCGGGGGGGCTGCGCTCTCCCTTTGAGTCACTCTCTGCCCGGGGGACGTGCTGCTCCCGCCACTAGGCTTTGCTGCTGCGGGGGCAGAGGGGCTGAGCCCTGGCTCCAGGGTGCGTGTCCCTTTGGGCAGAGCGAGCAGAGGCACAGTCTGGATCCCAGACCTCGGCGCAGGCTGGGCCCCGCCCCCGCGGCCCCGCAGGGAGTCGAGTAACCGATAACAAAGGCCCGTCGGTCGCTGCCGCAGCCTCCGCGCATCCCACCCCCGCGCCCCGCCAAGTGCATTTGTGCGCAGGCTGCCCAGCAGCGCGGCTCAGTCCCCGCTTGCGCCCCCGCTGCCGCCCTGCATTGAAGCTATTAGGAGCCAGGTGGGCAGGCAGCCCGGCTCGTTCCGCCTGGCACTGGGTCTGGGGGCTCACCCCCCCACCAGACAGACGCCGGGTGGCAGGCCACAGGGCCAGGAGGGGAGCTGGGTTTTAAACTGGCTCCCCTCGCGGACCAGCTCCGGCCTGGCCCCCCGCGCTGCTGCTTCTGGGACAGAACAGCGCGGAGTATCTGCCCCCCCCCCCCCCCAACTGATCAGAATCGGGCCCACGCGGAGGGCGGGGCCTAGAGCTCACGTGGGCGGCTCGGGAAAGGCCCGAAGCTCGCAGAGGGGCCGCAGGCAGCGGATCAGGTGTCTGCTCCGAACTTCACCTCTCTCGCTCCGGCTGGGGGCGCGCCTGGAGGCGCGGCCGGGTCAGACCCCCCCCCCCCCCGCCGCCTGTCCAGTGGGCTCGGACACACGCGGGGTTCTCCGCCCAGCGGGCTCCGTGTCAGCCACCTCTGCGATCGCCCGCGGTCTGGCTGCGGGGGGGCTGGGGGGCAGCTTGGGGCGCGCACAGCTCCGCACCCCGCCGCCTTCTCCACGTGCCGGGACCAGCCCTAGGCCAGGCCCGGCAGCCGCCCCTGCCCAGCGGGGAACGGAACATTCCTCGGGCCCTGTCGCAACCCGGCTCCCGGCCCGCTCCCCGCTGGCTTCTGCCGCAGCTCGGCCGGCTCTTGCCGGAACTGCGCACCGGGGCGCCCCCGCTGTGTGTCCCCTCGGGTCCTCCCTCCTCTCGGCCCTGCAGCCAGCCCCTCCCTGGGCGTCCCCGCTCGCCGCAGCGCTCTCCTGGGCCCGGCTCCGGTCGCCTCCCTAGCACCCCGTGGCCGTGGAGCGTTGGCTGCCCCTGCCAGCGCCCCCGCCCGGGGAGGGGCGCCCCGCGAAGGCGGGAGCCTGCAGTCGTGGCACCAGCAGATCTGCCCAGGCCGGAAGGGGCAGAGACACGAGGCTCGGCCCCGCTAGCCAGGGGGCCCCGCGACAAGAGCCCGGCGGGTATGATAAGCCTGCGGCCGAATCAACCAAAGCCCTGGCCAGCGGCTCCGGGGTCCTGCTTCTGGCAGGGGGCCGAGCGTCACGGAGCCAGACTCGGTACTGATGGAACCGCTGCACGCCCCGGCTCCGCTTCCTGTGGGTTCTGGTCCCGCCAGGCGCCCTTGGGCAAGCCGCGGCAGCCCCGTGCCTCAGTTTCCCCACCTGTAAACCCTCCTTTGTAAAGTGCTTTGAGCTCGCCCGAGGCGGCGCTTTCCCTGAGCGAGACTTTGGGAGTCTCCTCCCAGCAGGCCGGTGCCCCCCTCTCGAAGACCGGCCGGGATCCCTGGGCCTCGGCACTGAGAGCCCAGGCCTGGGAGGTGCCCAGCGGCTGCGCGTCCCTCGTAATGGCCCGCGCTGCGCAGGAGCGTCCAGCGATCCCGTTGAAACGCCTGGCGTCCGCTCCAATCGTCTCCGGCGCAGGCCAGGCCAGGCAGCGGCAAGGGGTGCGCGCTTGTGAGCTGACACTCGGGCCGGACGAGTCCCCGCTCCAGGAGGCTTCCTGGCTCCGGAGCAGCCTCGCGGGAAGGGAAAGAGCCAACCTCCGTGCACCAGGGGCACGCGTGCACATTTCACTTTCCAGCGCTCACTAGTGAACGGGCCCAGGCCCCGCCCCGCGCACCCCAGGGGATGGACGGGCGCTGCCGCGTGTGAACAGGCCCCTTTCCCTGCGCGCTCGGGGCCGGGTTTTTCAGGCCCGCGGCCGCGCTTCCAGGGCTGCTCGGAGCGAGAGCGGAGCCCCGGCAACCCGCTGCCCAGGCCGCGGGGTTCCTCGCTTCCTCCCGCGCCAGACCGCCGCCCTCGCCATTGCACGCGCAAAAACGGCTTCTGCCCGCACAGCTCACCTGCCCCACGGATGAACAGCAAAGCCATTTGCATATGTAAATCAGGCAACCAAGAGCCCCGCCGCCCCTCGCGGAGGAAAGCGAAAGCTTTGCGCGCGCAGCACTGGAGGACGCCTGCTTGCGCGCGCGCATCTAGTTGTGCGCGCACGAGTGAGCGCGCAAAGCTGGAGGCTGAGTGGGAACAGCTGCGTGTTGGGAGGCGCGCGGAGGGCTGGGGAGAGCCCCGCGCGGCCGGGGCCCAGCACCCGCATTAGTTCACTGCCTAGGCCGAGGGGCCCCGCATCTCACCCTGGCGACGACTGGATCCGTCAGCCCAGTCTCAACGGAACCGACCTCTGCGAACAAGCGGAGCCGCCCTCGGCCGGGGCAAGGCAGCGCGGCTCCATCTCGCGTGGGCGCACGAGGGCTCAGCGCGGGAGCCTTTCGCCAGGCCCAGGCTGCACCCCCACGCGAGCCCGCGCCCCTGAGAGCGGCGCCCTCCCCCCAGTTCCCTGCCCACGGGAGCGTCCGGGGTCCCCCCTCCGGCGAACCAGAATCGCTGCGCCCGGGGCGGCTGGTCTTGCAGCCAAGACTTGGGCAACCTGGTCACATTCCCCGCTCGTCTCCCGTGTCCTTGCGTGACCTTGTCCCCCTGCGCCTCGGTCCCCGCGGCGGCCTGGCCACAGCCCCGGCCTCCCGGGGCGCACGGAGAATCGGTCCCCGCAAAGCGCCGCACCCGGCGCGGAGCGAAGGCCGGAGGCAGCAGCTGCTCCAGGATCGCGTCTTCCAGGGGCAAAGCTCCGCAGCTGCCCCGATCTAGCAGCGCCGGCTCCCGGGCAGCTGGACAGAGACGGGGGGGGGGCGCGTGGAAAAGGAGCGTTTCCGGCTCCGTCACTTCACTTGCTCTTCTCCCGCGCCCCGTCCAGCCCGGCGGACACGGGCCGGGCCCGGCCCCAGACCCGGCTTCGAAGGGCCGGAAACCAGCCACGAGCCGCCCCGCCCCGGCTCCCGCCGCCTTCCCTGCTAGAGCCTGCGGCGCCTCCACGCAAAGCCCCGGCCCAGCGGGGACTCCAGGGCTGGCAGGAGGCCACCCAGCGGGCCAGGCCCTTCTCTCCGGGCACCCTGCACGGAGGAGCGGCCCGGCCCGGCCCTGGCTACGCGGCACCAATGGGGAGCTGAGTCGGGCCAGGCCGCGTGTGGCGCACCCAAGGCGCACGGCGGAGCGGGGAGACCAGCAGGCGCCCCCCAGCCTCCACCGTGGACCCCAGTCTCCAGCCTGGGCTAAGCCCGGATCCCCTCCCCTGCTCCAAAGCCCTTGGCCCAAGACCAGAGCCTGCACCCACCCCCTCCCCCAGTCTGGTGCAAGTGAGGGAGGAAGGGGGCTGGAGCGAGCGGGGGAAGGGTATTGGGGTTGAGGCAGATCGTGCGTTGCCCCTACATTGAAGAGACCTTGTGGGTAAAAAGGTTGGAGCCCTCTGGCCTAGGGCCCCGGCCGCCCCCACCCCTGCGGCAGACGCTCGCTCACCTCCCATGTCTCCACAACGCGGCTCATCCATCATCTTCCCTCTAATTCACTTCCACTTTGCCTCCTCCGGCGGGTCTGTGCAACCAGCGACGGGCCCGGGGCCAGAGCCAGGCGCAACACACCGGCCTCGCGGGGAGAAATCAGCTCCCAGCTGGGCACCAAGCCGCCCATGGGGGGGGGGGGGGAAGGCCTGCCCCACTGCCCGGTCTTACCGGGGCTTAGGCCCCTGCCCCAGCTCAGCATCCCCCACGCAGAGCGCACGACTGCAAGGAGCCCAGGGCCGGAGCAGACGACCCCCATGACCTGGGGATTTCACTGCCAGCCCAGGCTGGCTGCCCACTGTGGGGCACGAAGGGCGGGTGCACCCCCAAGGGCACGGCTGAAGCCAACGCAGGTCTGGCCTAGCTGGATCCGCATCCTCCATCCCCCAGCAGGGAATGCTCAGGCCAGGTTCTGGTCCAAGCACAGCTCTGACCTTGGCCGAGTCCCCAGCTCTCCCTGCCTCAGTTTCCCGATGTGCAAACAGGAGTGATTCCTACCTGCACCACAGGAGTGTGGCGAGAGGCCACGTGCCAGCACCTTCCACAGCCAGGCCACGGCCCTGCAGCCTGCCATTCCCGGGCCCCCAGCCAGAATGCCCTTGGTCTGCACAGCAGGAGGCTCAGAGCGGCCCAGGGATTTCCAACCCTCCCCCGGCACATGGATGAGGATCTGGCGCTGGCTGCCTAATGGGACAGGAGGGGAGGGGCCACAGAAGGAGAGGACAATGCAGATCCATTTCCCCGCTACCACCTCTGGTCCTGGTGGCCCTGGGGTCAGGGCATTCCCATGTGCAGGCAAAAGACTGCACCCCCGACTTGTAACCCAGAGCCCCAAAGCCTCTTGCCCCACGGCTCTGGGCTGGGACTTAAACATCTCCAGGGATGGAGATTCCACCCTCTCCCTAGGGAACCCAGCCCAGCGCTTCCCCGCCAGCCTAGGGAAATCGTTTTGCCTAATCTCCACCATAGACCTCCCCCCCTGCAACTTCAGAGCACTGCGACCAGGGGCTGCTACCAGGGAGTTTCAAGAGCTCTCCAGGTGAAGGCGAATAGAATACAGGACCCTTGAGGCAAGTGGCTGGCTGTAGCGTGGGGGTGTTTGGGGTTTACGTGCTAGTTGCCCAAGACAGCGTGTGCTGAACTTGTGCTCATCTGTGTGGAGATTCAGGTGCTGAGCGGTTTGTGTGAAGGGCCCTGTGCTGTGGGCTGGAAGCTGTGAGCTTCTTAAAGAGGAGGTGAAACCTAGGGCCCTCTGTTCATTGGTCAAGCCTTAAACAGGGGTAGGGGCAGCAGGACAGCCAGGGCTTTATAAAGGCCATGACTAAGCGCCCAGGGACAGCTAATGGGGCTGGAGGGGGAGCTGGACGGGGCGAGGGACATGTGCCATTCTTGAAAACTAAAATAAAATCAAAACTTCCTGATTTAAATAGTCAGGGACCCACTCAATACCCTAGGTAGCTGTAGGGGAGAATGCAGGCAGCAGCAGAGCGGGGGGTTATCCCACGTAGCATGAGATACCTGCCCTGTGGGCAGGAGGGGTGTGTGCGCATTTGGTGCAAGGAGCCCTGGCCCTCAGAGACGCACACCGGCTTTGGAGGCCAGGGTGTCTGACCTGGAGGAGCGGAGGGAAGCAGAGAGGTAGGGTGATGAAGCTTTTCTAAACTAAACAAGCCCAATTCTTTCAGCCTTCCTTCATAGCTCATGTTCTCTAGACCTTTCATCATTCGTGTTGCTCTTCTCTGGACCCTCTCCAATTTCTTCACATCCTTCTTGAAATGCGGTGCCCAGAACTGGACACAAGACTCCAGCTGAGGCCTAACCAGTGCAGAGTAGAGCGGAAGAATGACTTCTCGTGTCTTGCTCACAACACTCCTGTTAATGCCTCCCAGAATCATGTTTGCTTTTTTGGCAACAGCATCACCCTGCTGACTCATATTTAGCTTATGGTTCACTATAACCCTAGATCCCTTTCTGCTGTACTTCTTCCCAGACAGTCGCTTCCCATTCTGTTGTGTGAAACTGATTGTTCCTTCCTAAGAGTAGCACTCTACATTGGTCTTTATTAAACTTCATCCTGTTTACCTCTGACCATTTCTCCAATTCGTCTAGATCATTTTGAATTATGACCCTGTCCTCCAGCGCAGTCGCAACCACTCCCAGCTTGGTATCATCTGCAAACTTAAACACCCTCTCTATGCCAATATCTAAAGCATTGATGAAGACATTGAACAGAACCAGTCCCAAAACAGACCCCTGTGGAACACCACTTGTTATACCTTTACCTTATGTGCAGTGCTGGGGAGGAGCCGGTGGTCATGGTACATGTAGGGACCAATGACATAGGGAAGGGTAGGAGACAGGTTCTGGAGGCCAAATTTAGGCTGCAAGGAAAGAGATTGAAATCCAGGACCTCTATGGCAGCATTCTCTGAAACGCTTCCAGTTCCACGCACAGGGCCAGGTAGGCAGGTAGGGCTTCAGTCTCAATGCATGGATGAGACGATGGTGCAGGGAGGAAGGGTTTAGATTTATAAGGAACTGGGGAAACTTTTGAGATTGGGAGAGCCTATACAGGAAGGACGGGCTCCACCTAAACCAAAATGGAACCAGACTGCCAGCACTTAGTTTAAAAACTGCTCTACGGCCTTTTTAATGTTAAGGGCTAGGAGAAAGCCGATGAGTGCGGAGGAGCACATGGATTGGACAGAGACATCGCTTAGGGGAGGGTCTATTAATAGAGATTCTCTACGTTGTAGTCAGGAGGAGAGGATGGAAGTATGGCTCAGATCCAATGAGACACAATCAAATGAAAGAGTCTGACATCAGGAAATGGAAGACAGATAAATAATGACAAATTATTAAAGTGCTTATATGCAAATGCTAAGTCTAAATAGTACAATGGGTGAACTAGAGTGCCTAGTTTTAAAGGAGGATATTGATATAATAAGCATCATAGAAACTTGGTGGAATGAGGACAATCAATGGGACACAGTCATACCGGGGTACAAAATATATCGGAAGGACAGAACAGGTCATGCAGGTGGGAGAGTGGCACTATACGTGAAAGAAAATGTAGAATCAAATGAAGTAAAAATCTAAATGAGCCAAAATGTTCCATAGAATCTCTCTGGATAGCAATTCCATGCTCCAATAATCAGAATATAGCAGTAGGGATCTATTACCGACCACCTGACCAGGACATGATAGTGACGATGAAATGCTAAGGAAGATTAAAGAGGCTATCAAAATAAAAAAAACTTGATAAAAGTGGGGGATTTCAACTATCCCCATATTGACTAGGTAGATGTCACCTCAGGACGGGATGCAAAGATGAATATTTCTTGATACCTTCAATGACTGCTTCTTGGAGCAGCTGATTCTGGAACCCACGAGGGGAGAGGCTGTTCTTGATTTAGTCCTAAGTGGAGCACAGGATCTGGTTCAAGAGGTAAATATAACTGGACCTCTTGGAAATAGAGACCATAATGTAACAACATTTAACATCCCTGTGATAGGAAAAACCCCTCAGCAGCCCAATACTGGGACATTTAATTTCAGAAAGGGGAACTACACAACAATGAGATTAAACAGAAATTAAAAGGTGTAGTGACAAAAGTAAAATCTCCGCAAGCTGCATGGAAGCTTTTCAAAGACACCATAATAGAGGCCCAACTTAAATGTATACCCCAAATTAAAAAACAGAGGAAGAGAACCAAAAAAGTGACACTATGGCTTAAAAACCAGGTAAAAGAAGCAGTGACAGATAAAAAGACATCTGTTAAAAAGTGGAAGTCAAATCCTAGAGAAGAAAATAGAAAGGAGCGTAAACTCTGTCAAAATTATGTGTAAAAATATAAGAAGAAAAGCCAAAAAGGAGTTTGAAGAACAGCTAGCCAAACACTCAAAAAGTAATAGCAAAATGTTTTTTACGTGCATCAGAAGCAGGAAGCCTGGTAAACAACCAGTGGGGCCCTAGGACGATCGAGGTGCTAAAGGAGCACTCAAAGATGATAAAGTCATAGAGGAGAAGCTAAATGAATTCTTTGCTTCAGTCTTCACAGCTGAGGATATCAGGGAGATTCCCAAACCTGAACCATTATTTTTAGGTGACAAATCTGAGGAATTGTCCCAGATTGAAGTGTCATTAGAGGAGGTTTTGGAACAAATTGATAAACTTAACAGTAACAAGTCACCGGGCCCAGATGGCATTCACCCAAGAGTTCCGAAAAAAACTGACATGAGAAATTGCAGAACTATTAACTGTGGTTTGTAACCGATCCTTTAAATCAGCTTCTGTACCTAATGACTAGAACATAGCTAATGTGACACCAATATTTAAAAAGGGCTCTAGAGGTGATTCTGGCAATTACAGACCAGTAAGTCTAACGTCTGCACCGGGCAAATTAGTTGAAACTATAGTGAAGAATAAAGTGGTCAGAAACATGGATGAACATAACTTGTTGGGGGAAAGTCAACATGGGTTTCTGTAAAGGGAAATTATGCCATACTAATCTGCTAGAGTTCTTTGAGGGGGTCAACAAACATGTGGGCAAGGGGGATCCAGTGGACATAGTGTGCTTAGATTTCCAGAAAGCCATTGACAAGGTCCCTTACCAAAGGCTCTTAAGCAAAGTAAGTTATCATGGGAGAAGAGGGAAGGTCCTTTCATGGACTGAGAACTGGATAAAAGACAGGAAACAAAGGGTAGGAATAAATGGTCAGTTTTCTGAGTGGAGAGAGGTAACTAGTGGTGTCCCCCAAGGGTCTGTCCTGGGATCAATCCTATTCAACTTATTTATAAATGATCTAGAGAAAGGGGTAAACAGGGAGCTGGCAAAGTTTGCAGACAACACTCAACTGCTCCAGGTAGTTAAGACCAAAGCAGACTGTGAAGAACTTAACATCTCACTGAACTAAGTGATTGGGCATCAAAATGGCAAATGAAATGTAATGTTGGTAAATGTAAAGTAATGCACCTTGGAAAAAATCCTAACTGTATCTACTATGTGATAGGGACTAACTGAGGAGGGATAGCTCAGGGTATGTCTACACTACCCCGCTAGTTCGAACTAGCGGGGTAATGTATGCATACCAAACTTGCTAATGAAGCCCAGGATTTGAATGTCCCGGGCTTCATTAGCATAAAGCCGGCTCCGCCATTTTTAAAAGCCGGCTAGTGCGAACCCCGTGCCGCGCGGCACAGGCCAGATAGTTCGAACTACGTAGCCATTCCGATCTATCTGTACACCTCGTTCCACGAGGCGTACAGATAGTTCGGAATATCTAGCCCGTGCCGCGTGTAGCCGCGCGGCACAGCGTTCGCACTAGCCGGCTTTTAAAAATGGCGGAGCCGGCTTTATGCTAATGAAGCCCGGGAAATTCAAATCCCGGGCTTCATTAGCAAGTTCGGTATGCATACATTACCCCGCTAGTTCGAACTAGGGGGGTAGTGTAGACATACCCTCCGTGGTTTGAGCATTAGCCTGCTAAAACCGAAGATTGTGAGTTCAGCCCTTGAGGGGGCCATTTAGGGATCTGGGAAAAATCTGTCAGGGACGGTGCTTGGTCCTGCTATGATGGCAAGGGGCTGCACTCGATCTCTCGAGGGCCCTTCTGTGAGATCTGTATATCGCCATATTATAATTCAGCTACAACTACTCAGAGAGAGATCTTGGAGTCACTGTGGATAGCCTTAGTGGATGTTTTCAGAGAACTACGTCTACACTGTGTGTTTTGCTGGAAGAGGCAAGGCAAATGAAGCACAGATTAGCATTTTCCCGTGCTTCATTTGCATCATCTTTTCCGATCTGTTTTTTCACAAAGATATGCTGTGTGGACTTGTCCGTTGTGTGCAACCACCCTGCCCCCCCAAGAGGCATAAGGATCTTGCGCAAAACAGACACGTCCGCACTGCATGTTTTTGTGCAAAAACCTCTTGCGTAAAAATGAATCGGAAGAGATTATGCAAATGAAGCGTGAGCAAATGCTAATCCACGCTTAATTTACATTTTCTCTTCTGGCAAAACGAGTAGTATAGACATAGCCTCAGTGCTCAGTGGCAGTCAAAAAAGCAAATAGAACGTTAGCCAGCATTAAAAAAGGGATAGTGAGTAAGACAGAAAATATCTTATTGCCTCTGTATAAAACCATGGGACGCCCACATCTCGAATACTGCATCCAGATGTGGTTGCCTCATCTCAAAGACAATATATTGGCATTAGAAAAGGTTCAGAAAAGGGCAACAAAAACGATGAGGGGTTTGGAACGGGTCTCTCATGAAGAGAGATTAAAAAGACTGGGACTTTTCAGTTTACAAAAGAGGAGACTAAGGGGGGATATGATAGAAGTCTATAAAATCATGACTGGTGTGGAAAGAGCGAATAAGGAAAAGTTATTGACTTATTCCCACAATAAAAGAACTAGGGGTTACCAAATGAAATTAATAGGTAGCAGGTTTAAAATGAACAAAGGAAGTTTTTCTTCATACAACACAGTCAACCTGTGGAACTCCTCGCCAGAGGATGTGGTGAAGGCTAGAACTTCAACAAGGTTCAAAAGAACTAGATAGATTAATGGAGGTTAGGTCCATCAATGGCTATGAGCCAGGGTGGGTAGGAATGGTGTCCCTAGCCTCTGTTTTCTGGAAGTGGGTAACAGGGGAAGGATCATGTGAGGATTCCCTGTTGTGATCCCTTCTCCTGGGGCATGTGGCATTGGCCGCTGTCAGCAGACAGGACACTGGGCTAGATGGCCCGTTGGTCTGACCCAGTCTGGCTGTTCTTATTGCTCCTTGTTCTGTCATCTGTCACCACTGAGAACAGCCTCTCTCCAGCCTCTTTGGACCCCCCTGCAGGTAGCTGAAGGCTGCTCTCAAATCCCCACCCCCTTCTCTTCTGCAGACTAAACAAGTCCAAATCCCTCAGCCTCTCCTCGTAGGTCATGTGCTCCAGCCCCTGAATCATTTTGGTTGCCCTTTACTGGACCCTCTCCAATGTGTCCAGATCCTTTCTGTAGTGGGGGCCCCCTCCAGCATATCTACCTCTCCCCAAACTGTGTCATCTGCGAACTTGCTGAGGGTGCAATCCATCCCCTCAGCCAGGTCATTCATAAAGATGTTGAACAAAACCGGCCCTAGAACCGATCCTTGAGGCTCTCCACTAGAAACCACCAGCCAGCCAGGCATCGAGCTGTTGATCAGTACCGGTTGGGCCCGACAGTCTAGCCAGCTTTCTATTCATCTTACGGTCCGTTGCTCCAATCCATACTCCTTTAACTTGCTGGCAAGAATCCTATGGGAGACTATCAAAAGCTTTGCTAAAAACAAGGTATATCCCATCCACATATCCCAAGGTATATCCTTCCCCACATCCACAGAGCCAGTTACCTCATCATAGACGCTAATCGGGTTGGTCAGGCATGACTTGCCCTTGGTGAATCCATGCTGACTAGTCCTGATCACTTTCCTCTCGTCCTAGTGCCTCAAAATGGATTCCTTAAGGATCCCTCCATAATTTTTCCGGGGACTGAGGTAAGGCTGACTGGTCTGTAGTTCCCGGGATTGTCCTTGTTTAAAGAGGGGCCCTACATTTGCCTTTTTCCAATCATCCGGGATCTCTCCCGATCTCCACGAGTTTTCAAAGCTAATGGCCAAAGGCTCCACAATGACATTTGCCAGCTCCCTCAGTGCCCTCGGATGCATTCAATCGGGGCCTAGGGATTTGTTTATGTTTAGCTTTTCTAAATAGTTCCTAGCCTGTTCTTTCCCCACCGAGGGCTGTCCACCTCCTTCCCATACTGCGTTGCCTGGTGCATTAGTCTGGGAGCTGACCTTGTCCGTGAAGACAGAGACAAAGAAAGCATCGAGTACTTCAGCTGTTCCACATCATCTGTCACTAGGGTACCTCCCTCATCCAGTAAGGGCCCCACCCTCTCCTGGAGCTGATTTGGCTCCGGTGCAAGTCGGAGCAGCCTCGGGGGCGACTGCCCAGGGCCGACTGTGCAGCGAGCTGGTGGCGCTCCGAGGGGCCAGATCAGAGCCCAGTGGGGATTATCCATCCTATGGCTTCGTAACTCCACTCTCTGCCAGCACCTGCCCCCTCCGCATGCCCCGTGAGAGGCAGAGATCTGGGCTTAGCACCCTACGTCCTGCTCCCCCCTCCCCCGGGGCTGCAGGCCCTAGCTGCGGCGCTGCGCTAAGGACAGCTCTGATCTTGCCTCTCCCCCGGGGCAGGGGCCGTGTGTCGTGGCTTTTGGTGGAGCCAGCCGCCGAGTTGGGAGAGCTTGAGGAAGAGTCTCTCACCCGCCTTCCTTTGGGGTCTCGTGTTTCCCAGCTGGGCGGCCTGGACGCGCTGGGCTCTTTCCTCTGAGAACAGCCTGGGTCTTCCAGGGCAGCTCGCCTGGTGGGACGTTGGTCTGGCTTTGCTTGGCGCTTTGTGCACCCCCAGCTCACTCTACCCTGGGAAGCCAGCACTCCAAGCCCTGGGGGTCTTCCCCTTTGCTTGTCGCAGTAGAGTCACGCCGGTGGTTTAAGAACGCCGGGAGCCAGATAACAAGCTCTGTGCTAATACCTCAGTGCCATCTGGAGCCCTCTTCTCATCCATCAGCGGGGAGACAGGCCGCCTGCTCTGTGCGCAGACGCGCTGCCATTGTCTCGGCTAATCCCCATGCGCCTCTCTCACCTGGGGAACGGAGCGAGGGAGCTGCTGGATTCACTCCCCTCTGGCGGCCCAGCGCGGCCTCTTTGTGCTTCCACTGTCTCGGCTGCTGCCGCATTGCCCCGAGCACGAGCCCCCGGGCTGGCTTACGGGTCAGATAAGGGTGCTCGGTGGCAGCTCGCTGCCTCGGCTAACAGCCCAGCAGACAAGCAGAAGGCGGGTATTGCCGCTTGAGGGGGTTTCGGCTCGTGTCAGCGGCATGATAAGGGCCCCGGTTTGCTGGCCGAGCTCGTGTAGCCGCCCCCAGGCAGATCTCAACCTGGGACCTCAGTGGAGGAGCCTCTCCAGCCTGAGCTAGAAGCCGGCTGGCGCGCAGCCTCGGCTGCAGAGCTCCCTTGTTCTTCTCTCTGGCTGCATGTGGGCCACGGGCCGCGCGTGGGGCAGTGGGTTACACCAGCACAGGGGCTGAGCAGAGGGAGGAGGGCAGCGTTCCACTGCCCCGGCCCCAGCGCTGGCTTGACTCCGGCATAAGCCGGAGCAGCCTCAGGAGGCCGTTGCAGCAGCATGGGACAGGCAGTGCACTGCAGGCCTCATGCCCCAAGCTCCCACCCCACCTGGGAGGCAGAGGGGGCCAGGCTCAGCCATCTTGCTGCCTCTGCACCTTCTCCCCCCCCCCCCCACCCCGTGGTTCTCAAGAGGCTGGTTCTGACATGGGTACAGCCCAGAACCAGCAGCTGGCCCCCACTTCCAAGCAGGAGGGCACATGGGTCACTGGCCGAAAGCCGGGCAGGCCCTAGGAGGCAGCCAAGGCAAAGCCCGAGCACTGACCTGCCAGTCCCCTGCTAACATTCGCTCTGCTCACCCCCCGCCCCCCATGCAGCCAGGGAGGGCATCTGCAGGCACGGGCGCCTGGGGGAGGCCCAGAGCACAGGCACCGAGGGGGGCACCGAGGGGGGTCTGGAGGGACAAGAGTCAAGGCAGGGAAGAGAAATTGCCCCATGTGACCAGCCTGAGCAAACAGCTGGCTGCAGGAATCGGCCACGGCGCTCTCCGCAGCCGGGGAGGGAGCTGGCAAATCGCCAGGCGAGCCAAAAGCCCGTTCCGCAGAGAGGCTGTTGGATAAAACGGGCCCTGCCGGGGCGCCCAGCTCCACCAAGGGACGCCAATCGGAGACGCCTGTCAGCTCAGCCCGCTCCAGCAGCGAGACGGGAGAGCAGCCCCAGCCCGGCCGCAGAGCGGGGGCGAACCTTGCCCCAAGGCAGCAGAGGCGAGCGGTGCGGCTGAGCGCAGAACGTGCCCCTTGCTTGCACCCTCGCTGGCTGGACGAAAGGCACAACGTGGGCCCCCATGCACGGAAACAGCCCGTCCTGCTGATCTGCGCACGTGGGTCCCTTGTGCGAATGCAGCTGCAATAGCCGAGTGCAAATTTCATGCACAATTGTAGATCCAGACTCTACCAGCTGGCCTGTCGTCAATGCGCCGCATTACTCTTCGCTGCTCCCCACATTCAAAGCCAGGCCCCCCTTGCTCCCTTTTTTAAGCACGCGGCTCTCAGGGTCCGGACTCCTCGTTGCTCTCTGCCCGCCTCCCCCGGCTCCAGCTCACCTCCTCTTGCCCAGCCCCTACCCGTGTGTTTCTCTGGTGAAAAGTGCAGCTTTGGGAAGGAGCCAAATGGCTGCCAACAGGCCACCTTCCTGCAGGCGAGCCCAAAGGCCAGGTCCTCACTGGCTCCGCAGCGGAAAGGGACGAATTCCAGGGGATGGCGGCACCAAGAGCTGGCGCCGGCCCTGGAAGGATCACGGGACAGATCCTCTTTTACAAGCGGGTGGAGGAGGGAGGGCGGGAAACAGGCAAAAGGGATCATATCTGCACCACAAACAATCACAAACACAGCTTTGTGCGGCTGCTGCCACCCTGACTCCCATGCTGATCTGCTGCAGAACGGCTTTCAGGCCCAGCTGGGCAGCAGCGCCTCCTGAAGCCACGACTGGAGGGAGCCTTTAAGCGTCCCCGACAGTACATTTTGTCTGAGATGGAAATGAATGCTGCCAGCATGCAAATCTCTCTAAATTAGGCATGGCCCAGCTTGCAGGAGCGCTGCTGTTTTGTGATGACCGTCATTATCTCTAGCAGCACAGAAAAGGAAGCAGGAATATTCCCAAAAGAACAGCCAGACAGGGCCAGGCCAAAGGTCCATCCAGGCCAGTATCCGGTCTGCCAATAGCAGCCAGTGCCAGGTGCACCAGAGGGAGTAAAGAGAACAGGGAATCAAGTGATCCCTCCCGTCACCCATTCCCAGCTTCTGGCAGATAGGCTAGGGACACCCATCCCTGTCCATGCTGGCTAATAGCCATTAATGGACCTAACTTCCATACGTCTATCTAGTTCTTTTCTGAACCCTGTTAACGTCCTGGTCTTCACAACATCCTCGGGCAAGGAGTTCCACATGTAAACTCTGCATTGTGTAAAGAAAAACTTCCCTTCGTTTGTTTGAAACCTGCTACCTATTCATTTCATTTCATTTGGTGACCCCTAGTTCTTATGAGTAAACAGCACTTCTTTATCCATCTTCTTCACACCAGTCATGATCTTTCTAGACCTCAATTTCCCCTTAGTCGTCTTTTCCCAGCTTAAAAGTCCCAGTTTTATTAATCTCTCCTCATATGGAAGCTGTTCCATACCCTGCCCCATGTCCGTTGACCTTTTCTGAACCTTTTCTCTTTTCCAATTCCAAGATGGCTTTTGAGGTCAGGTGACCGAATCTCTGTGCAGTATTCAAGATGCGGGCATAGCATGGATTTAGAGAGGCAGTAAGATCTTCTCTGTCTTATTCGCTATCCCTTTCTTAAGGATTCCCAACTTTGTTCTATTTTCTGACGGCCACTGCACACGGAGTGATGTTTTCAGAGAACTATCCACAATGACTCCAGGATCTCGCTCTCTCTCGATGGCAACAGCTAATTTAGACCCATCATTTTGTATGTCTAGTTGGGATCTTTCCCGATGGCCATTACTTTGCATTGATCAACACTGAATTTCATTTGCCACGAGTGGGCTGTGCCCAGGAAAGCTCTGATCCCATCTGCATGTTTTGTTAGTCTTTAAAGTGCTACCAGACCATTGGTTGTTTTTTAAGTTCATCTACCATTTTATTGGCCAGTTCTGAGCACGCTGTTCGTGGCTCTTTGCACTCTGCCTTGCCACCTCTCTGTTTACCCCTTTCTCCAGATCATCCAGGACTGTGTTGAACAGCATTGGTGCCCTGCGTACACACGAATACCTCTCTCCATTCTGCTTCCTTTCACTCTGTTTCCTGTCTGTGAACCAGTTTCCAAGCCATGAAAAGACCTTCTCTCTAACCCTAGGGCAGCTTACCTTGCTTAAGAGCCTTTGGCGAGGGACCTTGTCAAAGGCTTTCTGGAAATCTAAGCACCCTCTGTCCACCTGTCCACATGCTTGTTGACCCACTCAAAGAATGCTAGTCGACTGGGCACGATTTCCCTTTACAGAACCGTACTGACGCTTCCCCAGCAAGTGATGTTCATCCACGTGTCAGACGACACTGTCCTTGGTTTCAACCAGTGTGTCCCGCACCGAAGTCCAACTCACCAGCCTGTCACTGTCGAGATCCCCTCTGCAGCCCTTTTAAAAAACTGGCATCACATTCGCCCTCTTCCAGCCATGCGGTGCAGAGGCTGATGCAAAGGACAGGTTACACACCACAGTTGGGAATTCTGCAATGTCCCACCCGAGTTCCCTCAGAACTCTTGGGCGAATGCCACCTGGGCCTGGTGCCTGACCACGGTTTAACGTAACGCTCCTCTCACGACACTCGGGTTTGGCACCCACGCTGAGCGGCTCAGGTTTGGGAATCTCCCTCCCACCTCAGCAGGGAACAGCGCTGCAAGGAATTCGTTTGGCTTTACACTGCGCCTGCCAGGGTGTCTGCTCCTTTCTAACGCCCACGCTTAAACAAGGCCCGGGCCTCTCCGACGCGGTGCGGAGCCGCCATGGCAGGGTTTGGATCTCTGTCTGGGGGTTTTCATTTGGGGTTTACGTTTCAGCTGAGCCTCCGTTATGGAGGCTTTGAAAAGTTTCCATGCTGCCTGCAGGGATTGCGCTCGGCTCAGCAGCCTCCTGTCCCAGCTGGGAGCCACTGCTCAGAGAAGGCCTGGCTTTGGCAGGCTGAGATCTGGAATTGCACAGCTAGCGACGGGGGCAAGCGAGAAAGGGGCTGTGGCCAGCTTCTCGGCAACCCGGCAACCCACCTGCTCCTCCCGTGACTCCCAGCCCAGCGCACCTAGGGCCTGCCTTTCCACCAGCACCCAATTCACAGGTGGAGCCCGAAGCTGAGCCGTCTGTGCAGAGCAGGGGCTGAAGAGGCTGGAACTGGCAGGGGAGCTGTGGAAACACTTTCCCCTCCATTCCCCGGGCCTAACCCCTGGGCAGCCCAGGCAGGGCACCGTACACCTGCCCTGGAGAGGGGCCGGCAGCACGGGGCACAGGCACACTTGTGTCCAGGGGACTTACCTGAGACCAGCCCACGTGCAATATCCCTGAGCAACGGTGCCCATGGGGGGTGTCTCGCTACCCCCCGAGCTAGCCAGGCTCCCCTCTGCTCGGCTCCTCTCCTGCAGGGCTCTGCCGTGGGGCGAAGCTGCACTAGTGCCCGGCCTGCGCACACCCCGCAAGGAAACGCCCAACGAGAAATAAAAACATCGACTTTAATGGCTCCGAACCAGTGGAACTGCTCCCCCAAGGAGTCACTCTCGCGGGGCCAACGGCGCGGTGCCCTCGCGCCCACCCGCTGCCTCAGAAGTTGTCCAGCAGCTCCAGAATCCGCTTCTGCTCGCTCTCGCGGAACTCCTGGTTCTTCCCGTCCCCGATGTTCTCGGCGTACTCTGTCGAAGGACAAGGACAGCCCTGAGCCGCCACCGCCGGCACTCCCCATGCGCGGCCTGCCCTGGGGCGTTCGCACCCGCGCCGGGCTGAGTCACCAGGCACAGCGCCGGCTCATCTGCCTGGGCACAAGCGCGGCCGATAATCGCTTCCCACGGGCGGGGGCGCCGGAAGAGGCTCGTCCCCAGCCACCAGCAAGGAGCCAGAGAACCCCCCAGCCTGCCCCTCCGGAGAGGAGACCATGCAGGACGGGGGCCCAAGCCGCAGTCACCAGAGCGGGGTCAGTGCCGGGAGCGGCTCACCCTGCACCTTTGCAAACCAAGAACCAAAGGAGCATCGCAGGGAACGGGCGGCTGCCGCCTAGGAAGGGGTTTTCCAACAATAGAGCAGCTCGTGTTCAGGGCCCGGAGGGCCAAGCCATGGCAGACAGCTGTGCCAAGCCTCACTGCAAGAGCCCTGAGCCGGCTCATGCACACCAGAGCAGGAAGCTCTCTGCCGAGGCCTCGGGGAAGCCCTTCCACACGGAAGCTGCCAGTCTCTGCACCGAGACGCTGGTGCCACCAGCCCTTGAGCCGTGGGCCGGAGTCCAGGCGCGGGGAGCACTGGCGGGCCCAGGTCCCTCCCGCACCAAGCTGAGAGCAGCCCTGGGGGCAGGCAGCCGGCTCTGTCCCCCAGTGTCCTGCCCTGCCGAGTCGCAGAGGGGCCCCAGCCTCCTCCAGTCCTCTCCCTTCAGGCCCCTTCCTGGCCTCTGCCGCAGAGCAGGAGGCACAGCCGAGCCGGAGCACAGCTCCGCTGGCTCTTCAGGGCTTGCTCAAGGGAAAAGCGCCCAGCAGCTGGCTCAAGCGTAATTGCTCCAGGGTCGCTGACAGCTCCCCCCCGCCTGTGAGATCTCCAACGTTCCCAGCCCCAGCACTGGCCCCTCCGAAGTGTTTGGTGAGCACTGCACGGCCTGCTGGGAAAGGGCTCCTGGCCCACGGACGCTACGTGGAACAAGCAGACAAAACCAGATCGGAGCCTCTCCCGGTTTTCACGTGGCGATCGGGTGGGAGGGGGGTTTGAACGGCTGTTTCCCCAGCGCTGTGCGCGTGGCTGCTGCACCGGTGCAAAGTGCCTCAGACTGGACTCTGCCCCGTGGCCAGCCCTGCAGAGGCTGGGCTGGACGCTGGAGCCCCTAAGATCCTCCAGCTTCCCCAGTGCCCAGCTCTGTCTCCCCCTGAACAGCTGAACCAGCAGCTCTCTGTAGACAGGGCCAGGGTCAGTGGCAGGGCCAGGCCGGCAGCCAGGAAGCTGCACTCAGCCAGGAGAGCCCTGAGCAGTGCTCTCCACAGCTCAATCCCGCCCCCCAGTACCAAGGCAGCTCTCGGGGCCAGTCCACCCTGCCATGGTGCGCAAGGACCTGCAGCCTGAGCCGGGTGGGGATGAACAGCGGAGCCAGCCAGCCAGCCCTTACCAGAGCAGCCAGCTGGCGGGACAAGTCGGGGGGGGGAGGGTCCGGTGGGTGATCAGCTCTGCAGCCTGCCCTGCGGCTCGATTCAGCCTCCCAGTGACGCTGGCGAGACGGGCTGGGCCGGAGCCGGGGCGCTAGAGCCCCCAGGGCTCGGCTGTCACGTGACCCGAGCAGTACGAACTGCAAACCCGATACTGGCACTAGGAGGCAAATGGCACCAGCTCCCTCTCCCCAGCCGTGGGACCCCGTGCAGTCTGCCCCAGAGCCAGGCTCATACCGCTGGGAGCAGGAGGCCGGGCCGTGGGGCCAGGAGAGGAGACTCCCCTGCACTTCCGGAGTGCGTAGCACGCTCGTGCTCAGCTCAGCTCTCAGGCGTAAGGGCCACGCCTGCAGGAAGTGCTCCGGAGCCGCCTCCATCACCGGGGCCCGGCACCTCCCGTAGATGCGCCTCTCCCCTCTACGCTACAGCCACCGCCGCCAGGCCACGGCAGAGCCCAGCAAGCGCCAGGCCAGCGACTCCTCCCCGCTTCCCAGGGCTCGCCGCTGGGCCGCCAAGGCATGCCAGGGGCTCTGGGGCGCGGTGCCAAGTCTGCGCTACCTCGGCCCGGTCCCGCTCCCTGGGGGACTCACCCTTTATGATGTGCCGGACGATTTTGATGGAGCTGCCTCTCATGTTCAGAATCTGATGGACCCTCTGCCGGATCTGAGCGGGAGAGGAGGGGCAGACAGACAGACATCACTGCCGGCCCCGCGGCGGGGAGACCCAGGCCCCGCCTCGCCAGGAACGCCGCGTTTCCTCGGAGGGCTGCGCCACCCAGCTACCTGGGCAGCCCGCTGCTCTCACACAGGCAAGTTCTGAAAGGCTCCCCAAAGGGGCTGCAAGGGTGTGGCCAGCCCAGGCCACAAACTGCCACGGCCTGCAGCCTGCCATGCGCGGACACAGACGCTTAGAGCCAGTGCACAGGAGACCTGGGCGGTGCCACCAGGAGCGCTTGGGAGAACTGGCAGGCGTCGCGCCTGGGACTGCCGGTCCCGCCCCTGGCGGGTCCAGGGGACGTGGTGGTGAACACGCCCGTTGGTGCGGCCACGGCTGCTAGCCCTGGGGCAACCGCTCTCCTGGCCGGGCAGTGGGAGCAGCTGGGGGGGGCTCAGGGCCGTGCGGGTCCGGGCCGGCCTGGCGCTTACCTGCGGGACGCTGGCATTGCAGATCTCTGCCATGATGTAGCAGATGAGCTGCAGAACGAAGAGACCGGCGTCCAGGCGGCGGAGGTAGAACTCGTCCTCCGTGTCGTCGTCTATGATCTCGCCCTGGCGCACCATGTCCTAAGGGCGGCACAAGGAGGAGTCAGCAGGCGGCCTCTCCCCCGTATCGCTACAAGAGAACCAAGCAGCCGGCATCTCCGCGCTCTCCCTCTCGAGGGGTTCTCTGCTGTGCCGGGCGTTCCCGCCAGCCAAGAATCGCCGGCACGGCCCCTAAACCAGGCTGAGGCGCGAGAAAACGGGGAGGTGGAATCTTTAAAGCAAGATGGTCCCAATTCCACTTCATAACCATCCCCCCTCCCGGACCCTGCGCCCCAACCCCCTACCCCGAGCTCCCTCCCGGACCCTGGGCCCCAACCCCCTGCCCCGAGCTCCCTCCCGGACCCTGCGCCCCAACCCCCTACCCCGAGCTCCCTCCCGGACCCTGGGCCCCAACCCCCTACCCCGAGCTCCCTCCCGGACCCTGCGCCCCAGCCCCCTACCCCGAGCTCCCTCCCGGACCCTGCGCCCCAACCCCCTTCCCCGAGCTCCCTCCCGGGCCCTGCGCCCCAACCCCCTTCCCCGAGCTCCCTCCCGGACCCTGCGCCCCAACCCCCTTCCCCGAGCTCCCTCCCGGGCCCTGCGCCCCAACCCCCTTCCCCGAGCTCCCTCCCGGGCCCTGGGCCCCAACCCCCTACCCCGAGCTCCCTCCCGGACCCTGCGCCCCAACCCCCTACCCCGAGCTCCCTCCCGGACCCTGCGCCCCAACCCCCTTCCCCGAGCTCCCTCCCGGGCCCTGCGCCCCAACCCCCTACCCCAAGCTCCCTCCCGGACCCTGGGCCCCAACCCCGAGCTCCCTCCCAAGCCCTGCGCCCCAACCCCCTTCCCCGAGCTCCCTCCCGGGCCCTGCGCCCCAACCCCCTTCCCCGAGCTCCCTCCCGCTCCTGCCCTGCGCCCCAAACCCCTACCCCGAGCTCCCTCCCGGACCCTGCGCCCCAACCCCCTTCCCTGAGCTCCCTCCCGGGCCCTGCGCCCCAACCTCCTGCCCTGCGCCCCAACCCCCTACCCCGAGCTCCCTCCCAGGCCCTGCGCCCCAACCCCCTGCCCCGCGCCCCAACCCCCTACCCCGAGCTCCCTCCAGGACCCTGCATCCCAGCCCCCTTCCCCGAGCTCCCTCCAGGACCCTGCGCCTCCTCCATTAATATTCTGGAAAAAGGCAGCCCTTAGCCATTTACCATATTTTTGGAGTGCCCCCCCACCCCCCCGCGACAGAGCTTCCTTCCAAAGCCAGGCAGCGCCCTTAGTCAGTCGATGGGACCCAGAGAGCAACCCGGGGCCTTCGCCCTCTCGCCCCCGGCTAAGCACCAGGACCTGGAAGCAGAGCTCTGTCCCGGCTGCCGCAGACCGTGGACGTCAGGCCCAGGCAGCAGCAATAGGCAGGCGAAGCTGCCAAAGCAAGTCCTCGCTCTTCCCTAGCGTGGGGCGTGGAGGGCAAGGGGCAGCCACCAGCCAGCGCGGCCAGAGGCTCCCTCCTGGGCAGGGCCCTGGGGCGGCTCCCTCGGCTGCCAGAGAGACCGGCTGGAACTCCGCTCGCACGCGACCCCTCATCTCCCAGGAAGCAGTGGGGCAGGCCCTGTGGGCGCTCTGCAGCGCGTGATTGATTAGGCAGTGGGGTGGCAGGTGGGCACACGCCAGCGGAGCAATATTTCCTCATTAGCGCTGTCGCCAGCCAGCGCGCTCCACCTGCAAGAACGGCCTGTGTGTGTGCGTGTGCGCGCGCGTGTCTGTGCGTTGCAGACAAATACACACACAAGGTCACAAGTGCCACAAGCTGCTTTCGGCTGCCAGCTCCTGGCTTTCTGAGCCCGCCTCTGCCCTGCAATCCCGGGCAGCACCCGAGTTGCCAGGTGGACAGTGACGCCTTCGCCCCATTGCAACCCCTGAGCGGGGACGGCATCCCCCAGCAGGTGCAGCGGGCACGGCCCCTCTCGGAGGCGCTCGTGGGACCAGAGCAGGCGTGCTGCCAGGCCAGCATCAGTGACAAGTACCAGGGCCCTCCAGAGTCCTGTAGTGGTGGGGGGAGGGGGCTAACCTCTCCTCCCCCTCCCCAAAACAGACCAGACCAGAGGCTGAGTCCTTACCCTGCCCTTGAGCGTCTTCCTCCAGGATCTCCTCTGCCCCAGCCCGTGTCGTGCCCAGGCCCCAAGAGACCCCTCCCCCCGGTGTCAGTGCCTGGCTGGACTCACTGTGCCCACCGGCAGACCAGCAGTGGCCCGGTGAACACAACCATCGCCCACAACGGAGCCAGGTCACAGGCAGGAGCGTGGCTTCCTGGCACACGCCTGCCGGAGAGCTCGCTCTGCTGCGTCCCAGTCGTCACTCGCTGCCACCCCACCGAGCCAGACTACGCCACGGCAGGGCAGAGCTCCCCACTAGGCGGCGACAGGCCCGCGCAGCACGAGGGGCAGGTCGGTTCAGCCCGGCAGGGAGGAGAGCTTCCCGGATCACAGCCAGGCTTCCAGGCCAGCCTCTCCCCCACGGCCAAGGGGAGTTCCCTGGTAGAGTGGAGGAGGGGCCATGCAGGGGGCCGGGGCGCCCCAAATGGCAGCTGCCCACGAACTCGCTGTGCCCCTGCGTGCAGCCCCGTGCTGCTTGCCCAGATGCTCCCCCACCCGGCAAGGGCTGCCGCGCCAGTTCTACTCCACCCCGGCTGGAGCTGTTGCCATTTGAGAGTCTGGGAAGAGCAACCAGAAGGATGAAAGGCCTAGAGAACGCGAGCAGGGAGGGAAGCTGAAGGAACGGGGCTTGGAAAGGAGAAGGCTCAGGGGGGACACGAGAGCGGCTTTCAAGTACCTAAAAGGGTGTCACAAGGAGCAGGGAGGAAAAATTGTTCCCCTCGGCCTGAGGACGGGACAAGCAGCAAGGGGCTTAAACTGCAGCAAGGGAGGTTGAGGTTGGACATGAGGAAAAACTTCCCACCTGTCAGGGTGATGAAACACTGGGATAAATTGGCGGGGGTGGAGTCTCCATCCCTGGAGATATTTAAGAGCGGGTTGGACAGACACCTGGCAGGGATGGTCTAGACGGTGCTTGGTCTGGCTGTGAGGGCAGGGAACTGGACTCGATCACTTCTCGAGGTCTCTACCAGCTCTAGTGCTCTATGATGCTCAGGGAGGCCCTGCTGGGTCTCTGAAGCATCCCCGGGCCAGAGGGCCAGGTCGGCCCTTTTAATGCTCCAAGTTCCATTCACAGCAGCTCCTCCCTCGCCCGCTCCCGCCAGTGCTTCACTCCCACCCTGAGCACGGGTGAGGGGCGCCGAGCGCCAGGGCTGCCACCACGCCGGATTCACTAGGCCCCCAGCACAGCTCGGGGCAGGCCAAGCCACGTGGCAGCGCCTGGGAGCCACGGCCACAGAACGGCCGTTCCCAAACAAGCCAGCGCGTGGAGCCCAAGGGTGGAAAAGCAAAGCCAAGCGCAAGTCGAAGGGCAACATGAGAACCCAGAGACTCCTGACGTCCAGCAGCCCCTCGGTGTGCAACGGCCCCTCCGTCTCCAGTCACACGGCCGGCGGCCCGGGCTCCCCGTCACTGACCGCCAGTGTCCAGTCGGGGAACATCTCCAGGACACACCAGTCACCTGTGCGGATCCTAATCAGTTCTTGGTAACGAAACAGGCACCAGCCTAGACAGGCGGACGTGGCCTCCCCGTTTGCTGTCCCCAGCCCGGAGAGAAATGAGCCCTAATACGCAGTGGGTAGGGACACCGGGCATGCGGGCCAACCGGAGAGGTGTGTCTTTCCCATATTCTCCTCAAAGGCCGCCTCCCTGTGTCGCTGCCGGAGAAGAAGGGATCCGGAGAGCGGCGTGCGGCTCTGCTCTTGACTACGCAGGAGCAGCAGGGAAGACGGCTCGTCCCTTGTCCTGCTAGACCAGGCCTGCCGCCTGAGGGATTGCTGGGTACCAGCAAAGGAAGCAGCCACAGCTCCCGAGGCACCGCGGGGGCGGGGGGACGTACGGTGCCCAGTGCCAGTCTGAGTCTCTTCGCCACAGCCGCCCTCGATGTTCGTGTCTGGCAGAACCCCGCCGCCGAGCCGCCGTTCCACTCTGCCTCCCGCGGAGCTCCCGTCCAAACGAGAGGGAGATGCCATTTCCAATCCGCTGCCCCCAGGCACTGAGGTGCCCCTCGCTGATGGGAGAAGACAGCGAGAAGATGGGCTCCTGCGGCACTCCAAAGAGCCCCCCTCTCGCTAATGAGGCAGGACTGACAGGCTCAAACCTGAGGCTGACGGATCTGCCAGTACAGCGGAGGCAGCGCCCATCTCCGGCCAGGCGGGCCTGAGTCACCCCCTGCCCTTCCCCGCAGACATCGCGCGGCCCCTGGTCCCAGGAGAGCGAGGCTGGCGGCGCAGCGGGGAGCACACCCACTCTGCAGGTCCGGCTACAGCGCTTCCAAGGAGATGCTCCCCCCCGGCGTCTGTCGGCATGGCGACGTCACCTCCCCGGCAGCATTCCTCCAGCCTGGCACCGTCTACCCCGGGGCTCGGTCGGCAGTGCTGCTTGTGGCAGGGGGTCCCGCCCCTCCGAGGGGGCACACAGCTGAGGGGTCCCGGGGGAAAGCAGGCCCGAGTCAGCACTGAGCAGCCTCAGAAAAGCGGGCGCGACAAGCCAGACCTGGTTCCAGCACTTCGGGCACAGACACGCAGCCGCTGCTAGGCCCTGGATGCTGCACGGACTGTGGGCAGGGACCCGAGGGAGGCTGGAAAGGGGGTGTCTGAGGGGCGTCATGCATGCGGGACAGCAGGAGCACGCAGGGACCGGGGTGCACGTCAGTCGGAGGTCAGGAAGGAGCCGGGCCGAGTGCAGACTTGCAGCCCAACGCCCAGTGAACTGGAACAACGGCCCCCCCAAAAGGGGGGAGGGGAGACGGACAGTGCTACAAACCCCGAGGCCCGGCATTCTGCCCCTCCAGCCCAGCAGGCCCTAGCTGCGCTGCTGTGCCGCGTGGCCTAGGGAGCCTTCCCAGCCCTGTTCAAGCGCCGGCTCAATGCACATGCCCTACGGCCACGGTCGCCAATGCAGAGCCCCGCCGCCTCGGTGACAAGGGACGCGTCCCCCAGCAGCTTCTCATGTGGATTTGCCATCAGGTCCCGAGAGGCAGGACTCGGGGCCGTGTCCGGATGCGGGTCACAGTTTGTGCTGTGGGCAAGAGGGCAGGCCCCCCGCCAGGGCACGCCAAGGTAGCAGCCACGCTCTCAGCCGTGCACACCAGAAAGCAGCCTCGCCGTCTCTTGGGACGTTTGTTCAGGTCTGCTCCCGGCCCCTGCAACCGAAGGGCTGGTCACTGCTACCACGCCCGGCACCTCCCTGGACCCAGCGAGCAAACGCACCGGGCAGGCCGGGCCTCCAGACCCCTGCAAGCCCAGCCGGAGAGCTACACAGCTCCCCAAAGCAGCTCCCGGTGCAGCAGGAGAGCGAGTGCCTGGGTACACGAGGCAGTCAGCAGGCTGCACGCCCACCAGTGAACACAGGTACAGGCCTCCCACTTCCATTAACCCCTCGTTCGCTCTGGCCCGCAATTCAATTCCAGGCAGTTCAAACACCAGCCTCGCACATCGCCCGCTACGCTACCCAAACCTGCGGACCCGGCCTCGGGCCCAGCTCCGTCCATCTTGCCCTTGCACGGGTGGAATGGCTTAACGGCTGCACAATTAGCATGTCGTTTGGGAGTCATTAGCACGCAAGGGATCTGTGTTAGCACTGCACTCAAACCTGCCGAGTGTCATTCTCGGTGGAACTAAAAAAATCCATTAAACCGTCTCGTGCCTTCCCCTCCCCCTTCCAGGGATGGCAGTGGCTGCTGCCGTCTATAACTGCACCTTCGTGAGGCAGCGCCAAGAACCGGGGGCTCTGCAGCTCCTCCGGCCGCGCACGAGCGGACCAAACCCAGGCACTGGGATTCGCTGGGCTTCATTTGCTAGAGTGGCGGGCGAAAAGCACCAAGTCCTGGTACGGGCCAGGGTCTGCACAGACCCGTATTGCCTGGGCTCCCATGGCAGGGAGGCTGAATGCTGCTAGCAGCAGCCGATCCCTTTCCGCTGAGCGGAGCCTAGAACGGTCCCTGAGCTTGCTAAGCAGGGAATCCCGGCCAAAGCAGAGGCAGCCCCGCCTGGCGGAAGGGCTCTGGCGCCGTGGTGACCCGAGTGGCAGGGCACAGAACCGACGGGCCAGGAGGAAACAGCCCGAGCCCCCTGTAGGGGAATGGGGCTGCTAAGCAGAGCAAGTGGGTACCGCCAAGCCCTTCCAGACCGCAGGGCCCACGCTCCTGCTTTGACCTTGGCGGTGGGAGCCCTGCGCGGACACGTGTATCCGTAGCGCGGCGGCCCCGGGTATGAGCGGAGATCCGCAGGGCTCTAGAGACAGCGCTGGAAACGCCTCACGCCAGGCAGGTGAGCAACACACTCGAGCCAGACAGGATCCTCCACCACCGCAGAGCCTGGTCCACTTGCGCTGGGCCCCCGCTCCCAGACGCCAGCTAAGCAACCCTGCCTCGGTGGGGCCCTTCCTCCTGGAGCCTGTTACAGCCACCCCGGCAGGCAGCGCCGCCCTCCCCACGGCCAGGGAAAGCAGGAGACACCGAGTGTCGGGTTCCCCGGTCGTAGGGACCACCTGCCCCTCCCGGCCCGACCCCCAGCCAGACGCCACAAGTGCCCAGGAGAGGGCTGAAAGTAGAAGCCGCTGGGAAAGCGCGCTCCAGCCTCAAGGCCACGTTCTGTGAGCTTAGCGGGAGGCGGCAGTCAGGACGCCCGTCTCCGGTGGTGCCCATGCGGGCGGCGTGAAAACAACCCCTCGCCGGTGACGTCCGCGCCCCCGGCTACCCGTGTACAGGCGGGGCGCGTGAGTCGGCGGGCCATCCGCGCGTCTCGACTCCTGGCACCTTCTGCTGCCGCGGGGTCCCCGCCGGCGCCTCCCTTGCCCTCGGCATGCTGGAGAGTGCGGGATGCCGTGTACTCCGCGGCGGCAGAGACCGGCGCCCCGTCACAACAGGCATTTCTGCTCCTCCCAACCCCTCCCCAGGGGAGAGCCGCTTACCCCAAACCGTGGGGCGCTCCCGCGGGGGACTGGCGCAGCCTTTTCAGCAGGATGGGAGCCGAGGGGCAAGCGAGGCGGCAAAGAGCCGGGCACAGCCCCAGTGGGAGGGGCCTGCCACGGAGGAGTGGCAGCTCCAGGGAGCGGTGCAAGCCGCAGAGCTGAACTATGGATGCCAGTGGCAGGGGCCGATCAGCCCTTCGCGGGTACGTGTAGACGAGGCAAGCTCTGTGCAGCTGAACGCTATTGCCTGCCCCCTCGGCGACTGAGGGACCCTGGCGCACTAAGAGACAGGCCCCTCTCCTGCCAGGCCACGTGCCGGCTGGCTGCTGCCCTCACCCCCAGGGCAAAGGGGACCTGCAGGTGCAAGATGCTCAGTCAACAGCAAACAGCCAATGCGGGGCGGGAGGAGGCCGAGGCCCCAAAGAGCAGCTGCCCTCACTCTGCTAAGCACCAGCCCCGTCCACAGCCCTGCTCCCAGCACCCTGCAACCCGCCCCTCCCCCGGATAAATCGGCACTTGCTCCGCTGGAAAAGGCGGTGGGGGAGGGCGGCAAACGCTAATTTGCGAGGCTGCCGCTGTCTGCGGGGAGCCAGAACGCTGGTGGCGGCCGAGACTCCCTTCCCCGCTCACCCGGTGCCTTTCTGAGCAGCCGTGACTGAGCACGGACGCCCTGCAGCTGTTCCCCAGCGCTCTGGCCTCGGCATGGAGACCAGGGGGGAGATGCAGCCTGTGCCATGCAGAGCCAGCTCCTGTGCCTGGGGAGAGCCCCGGCTGCAATTACCTCCCCTCCGTGCTAATCAATTTCACACCCTCCTCCGTGCGGAGGCCGATCATATTGCGAGAAGCCGGGCAAACTCCCCCAGTCCCGCAGCCGCTTCCTGACTCCAGCAGCTCATTCTCCCTGGCAGGGTCGTCGGTTCCAAGACCGTCCTACACGGCACCCGAGCTCACAGCACGCTGAGCCACTGGCCGGCGGACACAGGTTCTTGGCTGCAGCCCCATCTCCTCCCGACAGACGACCCCGCCCAGCTGATCGGAACGCCAAAGAGGCGGGCAGGCGGCCTTGAACATTACCATGTAACCGTCACGCTGCCTTTCACTCCCTCCCCCCCAGCTGCCAGCCCCAGGAACGCTGCAGGCTGGTAAAAGTGCACGCAGAGAACCCCAGGTACTGCTGCCCTAGAGCTGTGTGTGCGGAACGGCCCGGCACCGCTTCCTGCTTCCCTCGCCCCTTCTCTCCCTCCGCAGGCTCAGGGCGCAGAGTCACACACGCACTAGTGCAAAACGCTCTACGCCGGGGCCCCGCGCACGGCGGGAGCGCAGCCGAGTCAGTGACACTTGTGTTTCCAAGTGGCCCTGGCTAGCAGGCGGTGCTATCACAGCTTCGCTGGCCCGTCAGGACAGGAGATTTCTCTAGAGAGCTCTGCCAGGGCCTGTGCTTCCGCTCTGCCTCTGGCCCTGATTCGGCTGCGGTGCGTCTGCCGCTTACCCAGAGGTCCTGTCGTCCCTGCCCACTGGCAGCACACTAGCCAGCCCCGGGCACCGCCCTGTCCCAAGGGCACCCCCCCCAGAAGGCAGCAGGGCAGGCAGCTGTTTGCAGGGCAGGGCGGAGGAAGGAGGGGACACGCGCTGGCAGCACCTGGCTGCGGGACGTACGTGCTTCTCTCCTTCGATCTTCTTGTCGGCCGCCTGCATTGCATCCAGGTATTTGAAGTGCAGCTCCATCAGCCGGTCGACCTACGAGGGCAGGAGAGGCAGCGCTCAGGGAGACTCGCTCCCTCCCACGCCCAGAGCAGCCGCGGGCGTAGGCGAACACGGTGCCACACCCCAGGCTGCAGCCCCAGAGCAGAGGCATGAGAGCTACAGCTGCCCCCTCCCTAGCCCAGTGCAAGGCCTTTCTCCACGGCAGCCCCCAGCTGGGGAGAGCCTGCTGCAAGTGCGCGGAGGTGCAGGGCCGCTCACCCCAGGGCGGGCGGGCTGGAGAGAATCCCTGGATGCTTGGTAGGGGCCTCTGCTCCCCTGCCAGGAGCATGCCCACGGCCATTCCCAGGTCAGACGGACGAGGCCCTGGGGCATTCACGACCCTCTCGCTCTCCCTGGGGCACAACGGCTCAGTGCACCGCAGCCTGGCCTGGTCAATCCAGGTGACTGGGATCGCTACCCGGGACCTGGCTGGGTTTCAGCGGCTGTCGAGTAGGGATGTGAATGGCTCACAGTCAACCGGCCCGGCCTGGGTGCAGTGGGCCCGGCCACAGCGAGGGGCGGCTCCAGCCCGGCTGCCCTGCCCTGTCACCCCACTTCTGACGGAGTTTCCGATTCCCACGGCAGGAAGTGGCTTGCCAAAGCTGCTTCTTTGCAGCGGGCTGCCCTGGCCGTCCCCTCGGCGCGGGAGGGTGAACCGCTCCACAGAAGGGGCGAGGGACGCACTAGCCCAGCCAGCCCGAGTAACTAGCGTATTCCCGCGTCTCCCTGCTAGTGGCAGGGCTGGTGGAGGTACAGCAGCTGAGATCCATTTTCCAGGCTGGCCCGTGGGCCGCGCCACGCCAGGGCCCCGGCCCTGTATTCCCACGGAGGGCGCGCGGCTGGCCCGCCGGCACACTGACCTTCTCGCTGTCGTTCTCGGTGAACTTATTCAGCAGCCGCGTCCTCTGCTGCCCACGCAGGTTCCGCAGCAGGGAGGCCAGGATGGAACAGACGTGCTCTGGGGGAGAGACACGCGGGTCAGGAAGGGCAGATCATTTCCTCGCTCGCACAAGAGGCACCTCCCGCTCCCGTGGCAGGGGCGCTGGGCGTGGGATGGGGCAACGGGCCCCCAGGTGCCTGGGCTCGCCTGACAGCCGGAAAGGCCTCTGGCGGCTTGTGGCACCTTCTGGTGTTAGGCTGAGCCTGTCTGGGTGTCGCCCTGCTGTTAGGAAAGGGAGGCTACAAGCTAACCCCAAACCCAGCTCCGTTCACCTCCCCTGGCTGGGCGCTTGCCAGCGTCTTTCACTCGTCCCTTGGCACTTCCACCCGGGCCGGGGGCCGCGGCTGCTGCTTTCCCAGCCAACCGCTGCTCTGGACACAAGCCAGGCTCCCTTCCGAAGCCGGCGCGGCCGGGCCAGCGACCCGTCCGTTACCAAGCAGGGAGCAGTTGTCAGAACACCGCTCCAAGGCGGGCGCATGCCAGCGCGTGGCTCCTGCAGAGATTTAATTGGCATTAGCCAGAGCAAAATCTTCAAACAGATCTCGTCTGTACAGACACTCCTGCGTGCGGAACACAAATCCAGCGCAACGCGCAAGGAAACACCCGCAACACGCCTGCTCCACAGCCCTCCAGACTCCACGCCGGGCCAGCGGCCCCCAGCCCAGAGAACACGCAGCGCTGGAACTGGGCGACCCCCCATCACGGCGACCCCCACTAAATCCGGGTCTGAAGGGACAGACTCAACTGCCTCAGATGTGCACAGTCTCTCTCTGCGGGCCTCCTGGTGCTCTCTGCAGAAGAGCTATCCTGCCGCTCCGCCGCAAAGCGCCACGCCCGGGGGAGCCGGACACTCAGCGAGGGGACAGCCCGGCGCCGCAGTGTTAACTCTTCCATTCTTTGTAGATCCCCTTCCCAAGCACTTCACTGGCCCAGCGGGATCCCCGCCCGAGAACCCGGCTGACAGGACACGGTGGCAGCCTCCCAGCCAGAGCCCGACTCGGCAAAGCACTGGCCACCTTCCATGGGAACTGGGGTCACTCCACGTCTCTCAGGCAGGGACAAGCTCCGGTCTAGGCCGCTCTGCTTCCAGGGGGCATCGTGGCTCCCATATGCGGGTTCGGAGGCCCCCAGAGCTCCATTAAGTACAAAGGCCCATCCACACGCAACCCCGGCCTCGCCAGCGTTCGCTCGCACAGGGCCTGGTTTTCAGCCTGATCTTAGTCTCTCGGTGGGTCTCTGTCTACTGCGTACGTGGCCCTGGCTGAAAGACTCGCCGTGCCAGCGTAGCCACAGGGCCTGGGCGAGCGGCTCCCTACAGATCCCTTCCAGTCCGACAATTCTAGGACCAATTCTGTGGCTCTACGTCTATTCCAAATAACGTGACCAAACATCCCAGTTCCTTTCTAGCCAAGCCCTCCTCCTGCAACGGCTTCTCAGCCCCTCCTTCCCTGGCCACTCTCCTGCCCATTCACACGCTGCCCCGGCTGACTGTTGTGCTGACACCACCTGGATTCACACTGATCTGGGGGCACAAGGGGGGGGAAGATGTGGGGGGTTGTGGAAACCACAGCAGCGGCCGCCCGCTGCACTGACTTGCACCCACCCCGCTCTGGGGACGGGCGCTTGCGGAGCATGCGCCAATGTCAGAGATGGGGCAGTGCCCCTCAGGGCCAATCCAACCAAGCACAAACCCTGACAGCTGTCACGGCTCCGGGGCCGTCGCTCCTGCTCCCCCCGCCAAGAGACGCAGTGCTCTGTGGCGCTGGCGCAGAAAGAACCAAGCGCCATTTCTCTGCTGCAGGGCACTTCCAAAGCACCCCCCAGCTCCGCTCCATCCTGCGACAGGAGCCACCTGAGCAGTCCGCGTGCCCGGTCCCAGGTGGGACCCTCCCGTTGGCAGCACAGGTTATCTGCATGCCGCACGGGCAGCCAAGCCGCCACACGCACCACCCAACGGTTTCATTAGCTACTAATAAATGTCGCTTCCCCGGGAACAGATTTCTGCCGGAGGTGGTGTCAATTTTTCAAGCGCCAAGGAGATGGGGGGAGCTGCTGGCAGGGAGAGCAGAGGAGATAACAGGTTTATCTGGTGGCCAGCCCCGCTCAACTGCTCTGTCATTTCGACAGGATAAACCGGAGCTGAAGGATGGCTCTGGAGACGCCAGCGCGGACTGTGCGAAGCTGACTCCCTGCAGCGGGGCCTTCGGCACAGCAGAGGCGAGCGCACGGCAGCCGCTAGATCAAATCAGCTGTCTGGGCAAGAGGAGGACGAAGAGCCCAGCGTGCCATGAGCCCGTATTTCCTTAGAAGGAAGAGGACGTGCAAACAAGCCGCCAGCGGCGTAGCAGTTTGTGCTGCTGGCTTAGACATGAGCATTTCCAGCATACGATTGGGTGGGGCCCCCGGAGGAGGAGGAAGATGCTGTTGTACTGGGCTGCCTGATCTTTTCTTTCCTCCCCCACCCCTCAAAACACCCTGCTCCCCTTTGCCAGGCTTATTCTCTCCTGCGTACCTGTCGGGGGTGTGGGCAGCAACCGAGCACCCAGCCCGTTTTTCCAGGACACAGATACGGTGGCCGTGTCACCGAGGCGCCCTAGGGCCGGTCTACCCTGCTGCCGATTGAGAGACCAGAATGGCCTTGTGTCTAACCTCCACAGTGCACACCACGGGGGTTCTGCACCACGCCGAGTCCTTCCAGAGGAGAGGGAGTGTGTCTGCCTTCGAGACCCACCCGGGCTGGATTTCAAGACCCTGAAGGACGGACTCCACCACGTCCCTTCAAAGCGAGTGGCTAGTTCCCTTCCCTGCCAAGAATGTCATTTCCCGTCGGAGGTTTTCTGCCGTCAGTTTCCAGTTGTCGGATCTTGTGCCTTCTGTCTGGTAGAGTTAAGAGGCCTCTCTCGTGTAGGGCCAGACGCACAACGACCAGGTCACTTGCTACCTTTCTCATGGATAACCTAAAGGGGCGCTCTTCAAGGCACAAGGGCCTTGTTTTCAAGGATGGACGCTGAATTCCAGCGCCGATGTAACAGACCCCACACTTCCCTCTTCCTCCCAACAGAAACACCCACTTGGAGCTCCCCCGCTCCGGGGAGCTCACATCCAGGCAGTCACGTAGGAGGACCAGCTTGGAGCTTCTCAGTCACCGATGTAGGGAGACACGCAAGGGCACCAAGCCGCCGTAAGGACAGTGAGTGTTTGTTCTGTGGAGACCCGCCCGCCCGGTTCACTTTCCAGACGTGCTCCAGACTCAGGGACGCGAGGTCTGTGTTCCGATACAGGACCTGAGCGCACACTCGCCAGCGGGCGAAGGGTCTACTACGGGGAGCAAACTCACGGACGTGAGCGGGCCCATGGCGAGCACTAGGTCGGGTCCGGCCTCTGTGCTTCCGCTCCCTCCTCAAACCATGGCAGAACTATTCTCCAAACCCAAACCATCTTGCGTGGCTATTTCTGGTGAACACGCGGCAGCGCACCCTGCAACCCAATCAACCGGCACGCGGCTGGCTCCTCCACTACAGACCGTGCTTGGCCTCTCTCCCGAACTCGGCAGGTCCGTTACTCGCTGAAAGCCAGGTGTGTGCGGCTAGTGACAAGCACTGGCCCAGAGCCACCTGCCTTGTGGGCACACGCCTGGCGTGGCAGGGCCCTGCAGCACCACACCCCTCACACCACGAGTAGGGGATCTCAGCCCGGCTCCGCCTAGAGCGAGGACTCAAAACTGCTGCTGCTTTGAGACCAAAAGAGAAACCTCAGGCCGCCTCCTCCCTCCACAGGCCATTCCCGCCCCCCTCGGCCTCGCCCACGGCCCTCAGGCTCCATGGATCCCGGAAGCTTTGCAAAGCCTGCCTGGAAAAGGTTGGGGGGAGGGGGGCAGAGGCCAAAGCTGCTACCTGCATCCTTTTGTCACCTCCCAAACAGGCCGAGACGCTTTTCTCTTGGGAAAGCACCAGACCCAGAGCCCCAAAAGCCTGGTCTGCCTCAGGAGGAAAGGGCCCTCCCATCGGTAGCCAGCCCAGACACACCGGAGGCCACAGAGCCTCCTGGCAGGGCGAGGAAAACAGCAGCTCGCCGCCTTCTCTTCCCTGTGGCCTGCGAACGCCTCAAAACCAGCCCCTGCTTTCCCGGGGTAGGTGCATCCTGAGCCTGCAGGAGGGCCAGGCAGCACCGGTCCCCAAAGCGTCTCCTCCGGACTCTCCCGGGAGCCTAGCAGGCGGCTTGTCTTCTCCAGCGGGCGGGCCAGGTGTGAGCAAGCCACTGAGGCCCAAAGGCCAGGCCTTGGTTCCTTGGCCTTTGTTCTAGGCAGCTCATGTCTGGCACACGTCTCCCTACCCCACCCGGGGGTGTCCTCAGCCCGGCATCGCTTCAGAGCCTCGCCGGCCTCCCTGCGCCTGCCTAGGCAGGAAGATTTAGGACGCGAGCAGTGCTTAAAATACCCTAATTAGATTGATCTTGACTTCAGCAGTGGCTGGCTGGAATATAGATGAATCTAGCCCACGGCTGCACCGGCAGCTGCAAAAGCAGGAGGGCCTGTCAAGCCAAGCAACAACATTACCCTCTGCCTGGGCTGTTATTTCCCCCTTACGCTGCGTTACACGGGGCATCTGGCGAGCAGAGCTGTGCACGGACAGTCCAGGGGAGCAGCGATGCAGATTGAACAGGCGCCCTGCCACAGGCCGACACAGCTGTACACGTTGGGGGGGGGGGGGGGGAGGCCAAGAGACGGGAGCCCTGACTTGGTGGAGGAGGGAAAGGAAGGGGCAGGCCAAGGACCCTCTGAGCACTGATCTGTGGAACAAGCGGGATCAATCTGAGCCCTTGAGATGGTTGAAAATCCAAGGGAGAAGGCGCTAGGACACGTCCGCTCACGGCGCCTGGAATTCTAGGGCAGTGCTGGGCAAGTCTACAGCCGGCCCTTCTAGGCTTCTCGTGCGTTGATTTATGGGAATTCTCAGCACTTGCTGGAGCCCTGCAATCGCGACTGGGGAACGGCAGCACAAAGATGAATTACCCAGCACACCTGAGGGCCTTGCTCCATTTCACTGGGGGGTAAAGTGAGGCCCAGAGGGCCGGCTGTCCGGGCACACGAGTGTCTGGAGCCAGGCAGCTGAGAGAGCCACATGGCACAAACCTGCAGCCAAGTCAGTCAGAACAATCTCTGGATTACAAGAACGCTCAACCACCAATCATCTTTAAAACTAACTGGGGGGCGGGACCCTCCTCTCTGGGGGTAGGCAGCCCCGAGTCTCACCCCCCAGCCACCAGGCCCCCCACGGGCAGGCCAGCCCCAGCTCTCTGTCCCCCGGCCGCCAGGGGCTGGGCTGGGCTCTCTCCCTCTGGTCACCAGGGGCTGGGCCAGGCTGGGGCTCTCCCTTCTCCCACTGGGAGGATCCAAGACCACACCAGCCCTGCCACCGGCCCCAAGACTGCCCCAGGCCTTTCACCCCACTCAACCCACTCTTCCGCTCCACGGGCACCAGCTCTTCCCCTCTGCCCCCAGCCCTGAGGCCACCTAGCTCTTCCCCCTGCCCTTCCCATCCCCCAGCCCTGGTTCTTTCCTCCCTCCAGCCGCCGGGGGGGGGGGGAAGGGAGGGCAAGGCTGGCTCCCCCCCCCCCCGACCTAGGGGATGTGTGAGGAAGGCTGGGGTGCGGGGAGAGGGTGCGGCTTCAGCCCCCCGGATCACCACAGAGGGGAGACCCCTTGGAGCTAGGGTTGCCAGGTGTCTGGTTTTCACCCGGACTGTCTGTTATTTGGGTCCTCCATTCAATAAAAAAAACAACAATGTGAAATGTCCAGTATTTCCTGTTTCCCCGGGGAGGGGGGGGAGGAGGAGGAGTTTCGGTATTTTTTGTTAAACCATCTGGCAACCCTACCGGGAACACTGGGAGGGGATGGGGAGGAGAAAGGGCATGTGGTGTGCAGCTTCTGCCCCTCCCAAGCACCCAGGCGGGGGTGGGGGGGGGGGGGGAGAGAAAAGGCTGTGAGGCTCCCAGGCCATATGACTTGCGGCTTCAGGCCCCGCATGGCAGCCGAGCACTGGGGAAATGTGAGGGGAGGAGGCAGACACGACCCAGAATGACGTGATGAGTGACATCCCTCTGTCGGCCCACAGGGAACCCTTTTTCTTTTAAATATATATAGACATTAAAGCCTATTTGAAACCCCTAACTGAAAACACTAAACTAGGACTCGCTCACGTCGGAGGGTCCCATTGTGCTCCCAACAGTTGGTGGCAAAAGCAATCAGTCGGTGCAATAAACGTGTTTCAAGACTCCTGTCGCAGGTATTCATTTCGGCAGACCGCGGGAAAAGTATTTTTGCTGGTTCCCAGATGATGTTCAGTTAGAAGAGCTTCTCTCTGTCAAGTTAGTTTTTCTATCGTATTTTACCCATTTCATGCCCTGGGAATTTAGTCACGTGGTCGATGCTCATTCTAACGGGTGTTGCTACATCTCAGTGCCCGTTAGCACGGATCAGGAGAGCACTCTCAATAACAGCGCTAGTCCTCCAACGGAGACTGAAAAGGTGTCACTCTCATTCTCTGCTGTTTATGATGGGGTAGCCTGGCGAAACACCCACACTGCAGGCATCGGTCAACTGGAAAATGGCTGGACAGCCGCTAAGATTGTAAAAGAAATGATTGTGAAATAACCTGACACCTGGGCACAGCGAAGGCGGTTTACTTTGCGGGGCTTGGTAGGAACATGCCCCCAGTGTGTGACAATCGGACGCGAAAGGAAGAGATTGTTTCCTCTCCGGCTGGGCTCACTAGCCAACATGGAGCTCATAAGACTTGCTTCCCAACAGGCCCCCCAACCCAGAGAGGAGGCTCTTGCCTCTCAGCTCAATTTGTTTCCCTCTGGTTTAACCCAGAGCTTTGCGGATTTTCAAACCAGCAGCTTGCTCCCAAGGCACCGGTTGCTCAGCAGCAGCAGGCCTCTCGCCCCCGGGGGATTCTAAGGCACCCGGCAGAGCTCGGCTTTTTGGCCAGGCGAATACACTGCCGTCTTCGGCTTGCTGGCATTTAGGAGCGTTACCTGCTCTGGTTCGTTTTGATGTTCTGGGCCCACGTACCTGGAGGAAGAACAGTGTACCCCATCTACCTCACATTTCCATATCTAATACAAAACTCCCCTTTAAATCTTCAGCATGCAATCGCCGAACTCTACCACGTAGATATCCCGTGCCCTGCAGCTACCAGGCAGCCGTGCATCTTGCTGCCAGATCTGTCCAGAGATGGAAGAGTCAATCCTCCAGCGATGACTCGCTGCTAGAACAGAATTCCTGAGCCTCCTTCGCACTGAGTCCCACTCGAGCACCTTCCTCGCCTTGGTCGAGAGTCGAACCATCTTCCTAACAAAGCAGCCCCCTTGCTCCTGATCAGTCCCCCTCCCCTCTGCCTGCAGACAGGAGTGCAGGGAACATCTCGTTTAGCCTTACGCAGCCTGAGAAAGGCCTTTCCCAACCCTCCCGGCACAGGAAATCATGCACAGTATTCAGTCATCTACCGGGAGGCTCATCTGGATTACACGTCTACAGGCAGCATAATCCTTCATCAAGAGGATTATGGCAAATAGCTAATCCTAAAAAACAAATACAAAGTGTCTAGTGGAATTAACCTTTTCCTGTAAAGCCCATTTCTCTTCCTCTCTCTTCCCTGTGTCCCAGTGATCTCAGACAAGATCTGGAAAGGCCTAGATAACCAGGTCCAAGAACAGCAAGACCCTATCTGCAACAGGGCAAACTCTCAACACACTGCTCTTTAGATAACAAGTAACGTGTTTAAGAAGCTGACAAGCACCAAATCAACGGAGTTTTATTTGGTACGACGCTATAGCAACTAGAGAGGGCTTCTCAAATAAAAAAATTCTCCACTTGGGAGGAGGCGGATGTGTGCCCTCTCCCCTTATCCCAAATCTTCATTATGATCGGATACAAAAATGAGATTGCATGAGCACAGTAGTAGACAGGACTGCAGCGACTTTTTCGCAATAGTAACATTGGAAATGTTCCACTGTGATCAAATATACTCAGCGTCTCCCCCCACACAGCCTGAAGACTACTACATACACTATTGTCTTTACTTTTAAGCAAGGCAGAAGAAATTTGTCTTCATCAAAGGCAGTTTTGTTTGTTTGCAAAAGATAATACAAACAGCAATGTCATTGATACTGGAATGCCATTGGAATTGAAGTATCAACAAAATATCAAAATAATAAAATGCACCAAACTAAGCAAAAAGATAAAGTCCTGAAAGATTCATCACATGAAGGCTAACAGCTTTGCCTCGGTGGGATTGAAAAGTCTAAACTCAACACTATGCTAGTACCAAGACAGGCGCACACAACACAGTTCAAAGGAGTATGTTTTAAAGCAGCCACAGGCTTCACCAAAATACGATAATAATGGTAGGACTGTTGGATCAGGAAACAACTCTCAGTTACTTATGACTGTGGCCCAGAAACATCAGTGTTCCGGTGGGTACTGGCTCTCTCACAAGTGCTACTGAGGAATGGGTTTTGTACACTGTCCAGTGGCAAAGCATTCACACAGGGTCAGCGTTTAAAAGGCAATGAGGCTTTGACGTTCAGATGTTTGAAGAAAGATACAAACCACTGCACTGCAAGGTGTGAGCGTCTAGATGCCGTCTCAATTGCTCTCTCGTAGATCTGCTTACAGCACGGAGGCCAACCAAGTTAACTTTTGATGAAAATAGATTTTTTTATTATGAAATTACAGTACAGGTTGAACCTCTCTAATCCGGCAATATCTATGGTCCGGCACAATTTTAGTTAGTTGGAGGTCTATTTATCGTAGATGTGGCAACGTTTCCCACACCCATAACGAGTGTTTACAGCCACCAGTCCTGGCTCTCGGTGCTCTATGCTGTTCTTTAGCTCTGAAGAGCCACGCACGCAGCGGAAGTGCCAGCAATGCTGCAAAGGGTAAACATGGTTTTATGTTTTATCTACTTGTTTCCTTGTGCCAATACAGTACAATCGTGTAACAGCGCTAACACTCCGTTATGAAGAGAGCTAACAAGCCTTGGCTAGGCACAAGCTTATTAAGGTATCTCAGGACAGTCGGTCGTAATTAAGCAGCTGTGCAAGCACTCTCTCATTTATTCACCTTGGTGAAATGAAAATAGACCCCCCCCCCCTCCTTCCTGCAATATTGACCTTCCATGGTTCGGCAAATCCTCTTGTCCGGCACTGGTCAAGAGAAGTTCAACCTGTAGCTAATGCTAAGGCATTATGATGATGTTTGATTTTGACCCCTCTTCCCATGCCCAGACAAAGTAAAAATGTCCTTCCTGTTGAGAGTTTGCAGCTGTAGTCTCCCACTGGAAAAGAATCTCTCTGTTTGGAGCCACGCGTCAGGTGGGGGATAAAGTGCTTATGAACAGTCACGTGAAAAGCGACTGCTCATCGGTATCTGTAAGAATCACTCAAATGCTCTTTTGAAGCGTCAGGGCTTGGAACAGCTCCCTGTGTAACTGTTCCTGACTCACTCCAGTTGTGGACACTTCCAACGTGCTTTGTTCCTATTGATCTTCAATCCACTTCCGAACACAGTTACACAGGAACAGGCCATTTTACTCTGGAATAAGAGTCCACACACAAAGCTCTTTTCTCAGGAACTAAGAACTCCCCGCTGTGTTGTCTCCAGCCAAGTAGTGCACAACATTGTTTTCTCGAAGCAATTTAGTTTCATGTTATTTTAACCATGTGTGCACTGCGCACAGCAAGCGATGACAGAGGCACGCCCATGCCAATGTGGACGACCAAGGCACATTTCAGAGGCTTTACGGTGCCCATGCCATAGGGGTGCTAACGGAATCACTGATACACCTGTAGCGATATCACAGCTACTGGACAATCCAAAAAACATTCTTGGGGGCTACACAGGGACGCGTCTCTGAAAATCTACTGAAAAGCAAGAGCCTGGTCACGTTTTCCAAACATCTCTTTTTCGCTCATTGTCAATGACAAAGCTGCGTTTCCATAATTCCTCTAGTTTGCGCTTTACGACCTCAGCGCTTTCCCTCAGTAATCAAAGTTCTGCAGCTACTAAACTTCCCTCTTTTGGATACACTGTATGATAAAGGGCACCCCCATGTCTAGCTGGGCATAGCGTGTGTGTTTTACACTCCCCCAGTGCGTGAGCTTTCCCCATGGCCCGGGTATCCCCGGCTCTTGAAAGCGTGTCCACAGGAATGCTGACACGCAGAGGTTGCCCAAGAGTTACAAGGCGAGCTCGCTGGCTCCCCGCCAGCAGACTGCACACATTTTTGGCTCCCTCGGCGACAGCGTGAGCAACTCACTGTGGGGACGTATCCCACAGTGCCCGGCGACACCACCTGTCACTAGGCATTGTGGGAACACGGACCGGGCCACCGCATATCTCGGGACTGGGCAAAAGACCATCAGGCACTGCTGCTTCCCAGCTATGCAGGGGCCCACGGCTTCCTTCCACACCCCTCTTCCACCCAACTCCTCTCCTTGCCGCGGGCGCCAGCATCTGCAGGGAGCCCAGGCCTCTCCCCCGCGGAGCCCAGTGTTGGGAGAGCACCGCACTTTGCAGCAGTTACGCCTGAGGCTGCGCCGGAGGAAGACGCCTCGCAGGCGGCAGACGTTCTGCGCGAGGTGGACAGCAGCCCCATCTTGCCTCTGTGCTCCCGGGCAGACGGGCACTTCTGGGCTGGGAGCACAGTGCCACGCGGGGCAGCGGCTGCGGGACGCTAGGACGTGGTAAGCAGCCCTCCTGAGCTGCGCGTCAAGCTGGCCCCGGAACCGCGGCACACGCACACCAGAGCGGCGCTCTCGGCAGCAAAGCGCGGGGGGGGATTGCCGTCTGGGAAGTGGCAACCTCTGTTGCTACCAGACTCTTGCAAGTCAGCTGGAGTGGGGAAGTCGACCGCTGGGGCTGCAATCTGCCTGCCCAGGTCCCAGTTCCTGTGGGTCCCTCTCCCCACACACAGATCAGGTCCAAGAGCTCTGTGGTGCTCCAGCGGGGAAGAGGCCAGGGGAGCGCTCCGTGCAGCAGGAATGCAATGTAATGTCCCTGGGATGCAAGGGAAGGGCCGATTGCTGTGTGCCTGGCCGCAGGGCAGCAGAGTTCAAAGCGCTGAGCAGAGCTGCCTGGGGCACTGCCTGAAACTTCCCGGAGACCAAGCCGCATGGAAAAAGCCTCCTGTGTCCATGTGGCACAGAAGCCAAGGGAAGGAAACGTTCCTCGTGGGGCGGAATGTTCCGTCAGCGCGGCCGGGCGCTTGGCACAACACAAGGCACGCTGCAGTGCGCAGCCCGTCCCGGCTGTCAGCTCCTGGCGACAAAGCGTGGCCGTCCGGCACAGCGAGGGATTCGTGCCCCCACTCCTTGAAGCAAGGCCCGCTCACTTCTCCCCTCAGCACCGAAAGGTAAGTGGGCAAGCGGGTGACTGAATAGCTCCACTTGCACACGGGGCCAGCAGCTACGAAGGGATACACGCGGGGCCGAGAGTCCTAGAGTCACTTGCAACAACGGGGCCCCTCGGCGCACACTGCAACGCGTCCGGCCGTATGCCTCAGGGAGCCCTCCGCCCCGTTAAGAACACAGCCCGCCATAGACACCCCAGGAGGCCAAGCTTTGCCGGGGGGTCAAAGCGTCAGGCCCAAGGGCAGGGAGAGGCCAGCGCAGTCATCACTGGTGTGACCACAGCACCAAGGAGCCCTGCTGTGCTGGACAC
Organism: Pelodiscus sinensis; assembly: GCF_052426305.1. NCBI lineage: Eukaryota > Metazoa > Chordata > Testudines > Trionychidae > Pelodiscus > Pelodiscus sinensis. Next base: position 35,339,180 of record NC_143068.1, read on the forward strand.
ACTCGCCCCAGACAGGCAGAGGAGCACAAGGGAGCGAAGGAGACAAGGCTGCTCAGGCTGATGGGCAGCGGTCTCCGCAGCCAGGCGGCCTGGCCACCGCAGGCATCACAGAACAGGAGTCTTAAGGAGCCATAGATCTCAAGTCCCCCGGGAGGCTGGAGCATGGGGCAGTGGCTTACCGGGAAGGCAGGGCAGGAGCAGACAGACCCCGGGAAGCTGTGCCACGCCGGAGGATGATGCACACCCGGACAGTCGCTGATCCTGGGCTCGCGCCCCGGCTCACTCCCATCGTCTCTGGAGACCGTCAGCGCGTGGAGAGCACCACGCATCTCGCACCACCGATCAGCAAGGGGAGCCCTGCCCCTCGGCACGGCTCGTGTCCCCGGCAGGCAGCGGGCGATCGACGGGCCAGGGAAAAGTAGCACAACAACAGGAAAGAGTCTCACCTTTTAATCCGGTTTAACGAAATGCCTGCCAGCAAGCGGCTTAACGCCGTTCTTACCATGGAACGCCATCTACCTCTGCTCACTGGTTAAGCTTCCACAGCAAGGCAGAAAATCCCTGTCACAATTTCCAAGCTCAGGAAAAACAAAATGGAGAGAAACCCCGTTCCCGTGTAACACGTTTTACCAGGAGGCTTATTTCAGCCCCTCAGATGCGTGCGAGATCCCTGGCCCCAGGACGCTTGCCTGAGACACGATGCAATGGGGCGAGGGATGCACTGGAGGGCAAAGGACTCTGCAAAAGCCACCGCACCACACGACGGAGCAGGAATTCTCATCGGTGCCTGTCTGATTTGGCTCATTCCTGAGGCCAGCAGAGGAAGTGGGGTCTAGGGAAGGCTTTTAGTCAGCAAGGACAGTGGCCTTTGGACCAGCTCAGGAAGAACCTCGCAGGAACAAGGCAGAGAGGCAGACAAGGGAGTGCCCAGGCGGCCCTGTCTGCAGAGGGGCGTGGGAAGTGACCCCGCAAGGACAAAGGGACACAGGGTCTTGAGGGGGAGGGAAGGAAGTCCGGCTGGGTGCACAAGGGACGAGAGGGCCGTGGCACAGGGTCGGCTGTCACTGTGATCAGCTGCTTTTGGTGCAGGCTGGGCTGGGGCCCAGGGCGGAGGAGAGGACGCTTTCACCACCTATGGCAGGGAAAGGGAAGAGCGTAGAGATGCTGCAGAGAAGCCTGAGCTGAGCCGCCCCCCGCCGCCACAGCGGAGCCCGGGCCAAGCCCTAGAGCTTACACTGCCGGTCCCCGAGGGGATGTGGTCACCGCAACACTCCTAGCAACGAGCATCCGGCGCCCCCGCCCCCGCCCCCTTCCATTGTCAAACCCACAGCCAGGCTCTGCCAGGCGCCCTGGCTCCTATTCTGACCCGCGTCTGACCAGCTCCCGCGGCCGCAGCCACCCGACCTCGGGCCAGGACTGACACACCGGCAGGGGAGAGCCCCCCAGCCACCCTGCTGCTGCACGAGCCCTGGATCGGCACCCCACACGTGCACTGCAGGGCCCTGAGCGTGCCCCAGAGCCCACGCGCGGGGCACTCGAGGCAGCCCGGCCCCGAACAACAGCCCAGAAAGGAGCGAGGAGCGAGGGCATTCGCACCGGCACAGCACTCGGGTCGGGTCGCGTCGCTGCGGTGAGCTCTGGCAACGCCCCTCAGGACAACGGCCCGGCCAGCTCCAGGGGAACCCGCTACAGACCCGTCGCCAACACCTGCCCCGCGCCGCCGGCCACCGCTGGGCTCCGGGAAACAGGGCTCTCCAAAACCACCTGGACTCAGCCTCTCCGGGCCTCATCCCTGCAGCCCACTAATGATCTAGAGCAGGGGTGGGGAGCTTATTCGGCCCACGGGGCTCGGCCCTACCCCCTCTTGCCCCCGCAGCAGCTGAGCTCACGGGGGGTGGGGAGGGGGGAGCCTGAGCTTCGTTGGCCCACAGGCTCTGCCTGGCGGGGGGAAGAATCACAGCCGGCGGGGGGCGATGCTGGCAGGGTGCACTTCCCTGCATTGTGTGGAGCTACCTGTGCCCTGCCCGGACCCGCGCCAGCTAGGGGACCCAACTCCCTTCCTCATCCTATGCACGGCTTTCTGCCCCACACTTCTACCCCCAACCTCCCTCCCTCCCTCCCTGGCCCCGCACCCCCTCCCTGCTCCCACCCCCTTCCTCCCTCCCACACCCTCTGTCCCTCTCTCCCAGGTCCTGCACCTCCACCCCCCTGCCCCAAGCCCTGCACCCCCAGCCCGCCTCCCTGGCAGCTCTTTCCTGCACACTAAACCCCTCATTTATGGCCCCCCCACAAAATCCACTAGCCCCCGACCCTCTCCCTGGGGTTAAGCTCTCGGTGCCTCCCATCACTCCTGTGTGGCTGGGGGCCCCGTCTGAGGGGTTTTTCCCTCCTCCTCACTTGGGGTGTGTCTAGACTACATGCCTCCGTCGACGGAGGCATGTAGATTAGCCAGATCGGAAGAGGGAAACGAAGCCGCGATTAAAATAATCGCGGCTTCATTTAAATTTAAATGGCTGCTCCGATCTGCCGATCAGCTGTTTGTCGGCAGATCGGGGCAGTCTGGACGCGATGCGCCGACAAAGAAGCCTTTCTTGATCGACACAGGTATGCCTCGTGAAACCAGGTTTACCTGTGTCGATCAAGAAAGGCTTCTTTGTCGGCGCATCGCGTCCAGACTGCCCCGATCTGCCGACAAACAGCTGATCGGCAGATCGGGGCAGCCATTTAAATTTAAATGAAGCCGCGATTATTTTAATCGCGGCTTCGTTTCCCTCTTCCGATCTGGCTAATCTACATGCCTCCGTCGACGGAGGCATGTAGTCTAGACACACCCTTGGAGGCCAGGTCAGTGAGGCTTGTGGGTTTGGGGTGGTTGGTTTTTTGCTTCTCACTTGTGTGTCAGTGTCCCCGACCCCGACCCTCTCCCCTGATCCAGAGTGACGAGAACTCCCCTTTCCCCAGGGCTCAGAGCTCTGCTTGACGGCGCACTAGCCACAAGACCGCCGCCCTTTGGCAGGCAGACAGGCACTGTTCACAGACTGAGGAGGGAGGCCAAGTGACTGGCCACCCCACAGACGAAGGCCCTGGCACACGGCTCGGCACAGCGCCCAGGGAGCCCCCAAAGGGAACGAGGCGGGTGCTATTGCCTGCGGGGAATTGCCTACGATGCCAAACCAGCCCAATGCACCAGAGCCTCACCTGAACCCTCCCTACGGCACTGTCCACAGACCCAGGGACAGGCTCCTCCTCGCCCCCGGCTACGGAGAACACGGGGCACCAACACGGAGCCTGCCCGGCCTCCCTGGGCACAATGCCTCAGCAGGCCTGGCACCGAGCACCCTGCCCACCCCCGCACACGCAGCTAGAAGGGCAGCAGCAGGCCAGGCCCGCATCCCCTGTCTGCTCATCCCCCCGCTGTATTCACGATGCAGAGCTCATCTCCACAGCTATTACAGCCCAACATGCCTGCCAGGAGCTGTCTTGCCAAGCCATTGCCTTCATTAATATCATGTTATCAACACGTCTAACGCTGGTGCGCTAAAGCAAATGTACTGTTACCAGCTCACCACTGGCACATTTTTCAGGAGGAAAACAGCTGCTCATTGAATCTGTCGCGTTCCTTCCCCACCACCCAGACTCCCTCTCCAGCACAGCCCAGGGCAGGCTCCCAACCCCCGCCCGCCTCCGCGGCTGTTCAGCACTGCTCTTGGGAACCAGTGACACGGCGACCCCGACTGCAGATGCTGGCGCTGGTCGGTGAGGGGCCTGGGCCAGGAGCAGGGAACGGGACGCTGCCTCGGAGAGGGCGTGGTATTCGCCAAATCCAAGGGAAGGATGCGAAGAGCAATGAGAGAAAGACACAAGCCAACAGCCACGCTTCTGGAAATACACCGGGAACCGGACCCTGCCAGGCAATCGAGGGGCCAACGCAGCACTCAAGAGGCTCGCTGTGGGGGGCTACGCGACCCCTTTGCGGCAGAGGTTGTGGGCGAGAGCCGCACATCAGAGGGTTCTGTGTAGGTGCCAAATCGGAGCAGCTGCTCAAGACTGAAGTGTCAGTAGAGGTGGCGTTGGGGCAAGTTAAACAATAAGTCACTGGGACCAGATGGCATTCACCAAGAGCTGGAAAGGGACTCTCGGGACCGCGGCGTGTAATCCGCCACTTCAAGTTTAAACCAGCCTGCGTACCTCATGGCTGCAGGGTGGCTAGTGCGACAGATTTCTTGAAAAAGCTCCAATTATATGCCAGCGAGCTGAACTTCAGAACCAGGCAAAATGGTTGAAATGACAGTAAAACAGACACATAATTAAGCATGAGATACTGGGGAAGAGCCAACACGGCTTTCACAAACAGAAATCACGCCTCACCAAACTAGAACGTTCTCTGAGGCCATCAACAAATTCATGGAAAAGAGTGACCCAGTGGGTATAGAGCACTTGATTCTCCACCAAAGGCTCTCGAGCAAAGCAAGCTGGCATGGGGTAAGAGGGGAGGTGCTCTCATGGATCAGCAACTCGTTAAAAATAGGAACAAGGCGTAGGAATGAACAGTCAGTGTTCACGAAAATAGCAGGGTCCTCCAAAGAGCCGTACTGGGACCAATGCTGCTCGATACATTCCTAAGTGATCGGGAACAGTGATGAACAGCCAGGGAACAAAATTTGGGGATGACATAAAATTACACAAAATAGCTAAGCCCCCAGCACATTGCAAAGATTTACCAAGGGATCTCACGACTGAGCAACAAAATGGCAGATGAAAGTCAATGTTGATACATGCAAAGTACTGCACACTGGAAAATAATCCCAACTATACAGACAAAACAATGCCGTCTACATTAGCTGTTACCACTCACGCAGCTTTTGGAACCATCATCGCTAGCACGCGAGGAGATTAAAGAGAGACGACGAAGTGAGGACATGCTAGGGGTCGATCAAATCACACACGATAGGAAGAAAGAAACAGGGAAGTTTCCCACTTAGTGTAACTCAGAAACTAGGGGTCACCCAACGAAATCAATGGGCAGTAGAATTAAAACAAAAGCAACGACTTCTTCCTACAACACACAGTCACACGTCACTCGTTGGCCTTGGATGTGGTGCGGGTCAAAAGAATAACCAGGCTCAAAAAAGAATTAGCAGAGCTAATGGAGGATAGGCCCATTAAGGACTATTGGCCAAGCTCCCTAGATCTCCAAGAGCCAGAACCTGGGACTGGACAACTGGATCGATCTCCATATTGCCCTGTTCTGAAGCATCTGGCACTGGCTCCACTCAGACAGGACACGGGGCTAGGTGGGCCAGCGTACGGCCACTCTTACGTCCTTAGTGTTCGGCGGCCAGCCTCCGCAGCATGCTACAGCAACTCAGGCTGGATTTCAGATGTTGTTTCAGACGCTCGTACTCCTCCCTGGCTCTGCCAACAGTCTGAATGGCTCCTTGGAGAGTTGTGCTACGAACCCTCTGGTACAGAGCCCAAGCGTCACTGTCAGTTTTTACAGCTGTCCCTCAAGATGCATCTCGGCTATACACCGCATCCGGGGGGGAATGGCAACTGACAGCAGCAGGAGGAGACTGGGCCAGACCCAGGTCTGGAGCACTCCACTGAAGCATTCTGTGCAGCAGGGTTCTCCCAGAGGAAAAGGGAAACAAAGAGGAACTTTTGCTGTTACTAGTTTATTTCTGCAATGCCTGATGTTCATTGAGCCACACTTCAATGCTCAGCGCCATGCAAACCCTGCTTTGGAGGTGACATTTGTGGTTGCCTCATTACTCTTTTCAAAAGAGTTTTGCATCAAAGAGACAGCTCTTCAAACAACAGACGCATGCACACATCTACACCAGCTTAACAACAGCCCCGCCGGAAACGGACCCGCTCCGAGCTGCTGGCACTGAACGAAGCAGAGCAGGTCCGTGGACAGCGACGCCTGCCCAACGTCACTACACAGGCCGGCGTGCGTGTTATGCTGCTGGGGAGGAATGAAACCTGCTGGTGTTTTATTCGTAACCCCCGAGAGGGCGTCTCAGCAATGCACTTCCCCCTCCCCCCGCACGGTAACAGGGCCGATGCAGGCTGAGTCCTACCTTCATGTTCCTTTTCAGTTGTTCCAACCTTTTTGATCTTCTTTGGAGACTTCATGAAGAGAGGGAAGATAGTCCTGAGACCCAGGATGTCCACAAACTTGTGGCAGTTGTCTGTGCCCTCGGGTCCAATCATGGCATGGTCCAGTACCTTCAGAGCACTGCTGCGGGAGATCTTCTTTTCTCTGGAAAAGAAAAGGGCCACGCTAAGGGTCAATGATGCACAGAGCTATGGAGCGGAGCGTTATTGACATCACCACAGCCAAAACAACGGACGGGGGAGATACACAAGTTCCTCCAAGCGCCTTGTTCTGCAACAAGCAGAAACGTGAACTCCCTGGACCGCTCCCTCTCCAGTCAGCGAGGGCAAGGGCGCCGCGACACACCCTTCCGCTGTGACCGAGCGCTCTCCCTCCAGAGGCTCTGACAAGGGGCTGTACAAGAGCCCGGTGCTTTGCGCTGCACCACGCGCTGTTACACTGCACAGACCAGGATTCAAAGTCAGTGCGAGGTCAGCTGAGAAGACACGAGGAACCTCAGCTCCGTTGCTGCTGGACAGGACTCCAGAGCACGAAAGCAGGGGCGCCTGCTGGTACGATCTAGGGACGCAAGCGACTAGCTGGCCCCCAGACAAGCACCGGCGCGGTGGGGGAGGGGCAGGGGAGGCAGAGGCGCAGCAGCGAAAGGGCGCAAGCGGGGGACCCAAGAAGCCCCCGCATCCCGACTGCTGCGCCTCTCCCTTTGAGCTACATTTCAGAGAGCGCCATGTATTCCAAAGGGAGAGGCGCAGCAGTCGGGCCCCACGCGAGCGGGAACTGCCGAGTCCCCCTGCGCCCCTCCACGAGCTGCCCTGCCCACGGCTCTGGTACATTTCAGAGGGAGAGGCCAGGGGGATAGCGAGCGCCCCCCTTATCGACTGATCGAGTAGTCGATGGAAATGACATGGGCTACTCGATTAGCTGATGAACTGAAACCGATCAGCCCTAGCGTGAACTGACCCCCCCCAAATCCGCCATGTACAGAGGCACACGGAAAAGACACCTATTTGCCCAAGCTTTCCCACAACAGCACGCTCGTTTCACAGCCCCGCTCGTCCGAAGAGACTAAACCACAGGGACCAAAGAGAATAAGGCGGCTCAGAGCAGGGAGGCTCTCGGGTACTCGAGAGAGGGGACCACATGCATACCCGGAGAGACGGACGTACCACAACTGCACTGAAAACGCAGCGGCCTTGTCCAGCCTGACCCCCAAACACACCAGCTCTCTGACACACACCTGTGCAGCGCTCAGTTACACGCCAGGCGCCTTACAACGGTTCCACACCAAGCTCTCACAGTGCAGGAGGCTTGCAAACTAACCTCCCCTCCCCCGAGCTGCAAATCTGGCTCTCGTTCTGAGGAGACACTAGAGCAGGGGAGGGGAGCCTCAGGTCCGGGGGCCACATCCACCCCCCAGCTTGCCTGAATCCAGTCACCGAGGCTCAGGGATCCCCCCACGCTGGTGCTCCAGCCTCCTGCCACCCACCCTCCGGGCTGGAGCACACAATCTATTAGGCCGAGCCCCCCCGGTGTGCGAGGGGAATGTGGGGAGGGTCTTTCTCCTTCTCAGTCAGGGGCTTCTCACTTGTGTGTGGCCCGACTGACTCTTCTGGGCGTCAGCGGCCCCTGAGCCCAGCCCTGCACTACAGGCACGTTTAAGCACCTGCATCTCCTAGGTTCTATTTACTCTAATCGCACCCTAAGCACGTCAGAGCAGGAGCATAACTTGGGAGAAGCTTCAGCTGGAGGGGTGGAATCCCCCACACAACGTCCCCATTAAAACAATCGAAGAATAAACTCACAAAGGTTCCCCACACAAGCCTACAAAGCAACTGCTCCGGCTAGCGCTGAAGGAACAGACTTTGCCACCCAGGCCAAGCCCCCGGCGTGGCCTCTCTGGCAACGGTAACAGCGGCAATAGCGACGAGCACGCTCATCTCTTGCTGGCGGCGGGGAGGTCCGACAGCAGAGACAACGCAGCCCCCTGGAATCACACCCTGGAGGGCAGCTCTTTGGTTGAACCGCAATCGCAATGCTCATGCTTGGGCTTCACAGAGCACGAGACCATCCAGCTCGCTATCCTCTGACAGCAGCCAGCATCAGCTGCCTCAGAGACAGGTGCAAGACCCCCCCAATGCACCAATACAGAACAGTATGTCCACAGTGGGCCTGTGAATTAGCGGTCGTCCTATGCCTGAGGCACGCCATTCTATGGCCCATCACCCTGCCGAGCGTCACTGGGGCTAGTTCCAATACCCCGACGTGTCTTTTTAAAAAACATTCTGCCAAGACCTTGGCCTTACTGGTGCTAATTATGCCCGGAATTAAAAACAGAAGAGCGCAAATTGAGATCTGGGGGTTCGATCTTTCCCTGCCCTTCCCACTGCAAACCCTCCCACGCATTCGGGGTGTAAGTAACAAACAGCTAGAGTCCTCTTTTTGGCTGAACAGCCTAAGCAACATTTTCAGAGGGAAGTAATTGCATATTGATCAGCATTTAGGCAGGTTGCTCCGAGCTATCTCTGGAATATTCATTGGATTTAAGTTCAGGCTTTTACAGATCAATAGCTGCTTGACTGGACTGTCTAGGGTTGATTTTATTTGAAATATTTATTCTGCTGGAGGACAAGTAGTTTATCTTAGTCTCATCTGGGTTTATTGAAGTATCTTTTAGCTGAGCACTAATTCAAACACAAGCATACGTGCAGCCCGCCAAATAAAGAGTGATCTAGGTTTAAAAGCCCAACTCCATTGCAGAGCCTGCCCACTGTGCCGAGCACCCGTCGGCTTCCTGCGTTGCTGCTGCTGGTGTCAGAAGAATCCTTTGTAAAGTCTATTCCGGTAAAAGCAGAGTTGCCAAGGTTCCCTGACCCCCACATTGGCACAAATGGAAAGTCGATTATCACAAGCCCTGGACCTATACATCACCCTGTCTCTTCGGAGCAGGGTTTTCTAAAGCCACTCAATCCATCGTAGGCATGCACTCCCCCTCTGCACTACTCCCAGGTTAGAGTATGCGGTGGGCAGAGAACAGCCTCCTCCCCCAGAGCTGCAGGATTTTTAACAGCAGCACTTACTGGCACAAGCGGCCTCTTGTGGACAGCAGATCCAGCACCCCACTCGTTGCCCGCATCTACCAGGCCTGGATGGGCTTCACAGTCGCCTTTCGCAAAGGGTTTAATGCTTCACGTTTGTCGTTTCCCCACGAGCACCACGAGCAATAACTATACCACAGCACGCTCTGTTCTGGGGCCTCAGGACCCGAGCACTTTGGTATTCTCTTAGGTGCAAGCCTGAATATTCGCAGCTACATTTGCCAACGCTCTGCTCCGGGCCTCTCCGGGAGCCACTTCCGGAACTGAAATTAAGTACGTTCTTGTCTTCCCGGCCCATTTCCCCCCATTCAGGAATTCACGCTGGTGTATTTATTTCAGCCCCAGACAGCACTCTGTGATGCAGCGAAAAGGCTGTGAAAAATTCAAACGCACACTCGACCAGGAGTGGGCAATAACTTTTGTTGGGGGGGACGGGGGCCCACTCCAAGAATCTGGAAAGTGGTCGAGGGCTGTGCTCTTCCGTGATATTAATGGAGGAGGTGGGGGTCTGGGATGGAGGTTGGATGCTGAAAGGAGGCAGTTGTTACCTGGGGCTCTGGACTGGTGTGCTGGGGGTTGGACTGTGACCTAGGGCAGTGAATTGGGGTACAGGAGGGGGTGCAGGAGCTTGGGCTGTGAGCTAGGGCAGGAGGGGACTGTGATCTGGGGCAGGGGATTGGAGTGCTGGATCTGGGAGGGGATATGGGTACAGGAGGGGGGCAGAGGTCTGGGGAAGGGAGTGACTGGGGTGCCAGAGGTAGGCTCTGCCAGGAGACTTACCAGCCAGCAGCTGTTCCTGAATCAGCTTCCCTGCCTGCCCCACCCCCGCACAGGCTGCAGCCATGTGCTCTGGAGCCCCTTATGCTTCGTGGCTGCCTGTTATTGAAACAGGCAGCTCCCACTGGTCAGTTTCTGGCCAGAAGCCAGCCAATAGGATTGTGCTGGGGGCGGGAGCTGCTCCTAAAGCTTTCCCCACTCTCCTTAGGACTCCTTAGGTGTGTTGTTGTTTTTTTTTTTTTTTTTTTTTTAAGAAAACCCACCCCACGGCCACGTTTCTGAGCAGTGGGTGGGTAGGGTGTGGCGAGTGGGGAGCCTGCCTGGGGCTCCCCACAGTGTCCGCGGGCCAGATCCAGTGGCTTGGCGGGCTGCACTGGACCCTCCGCACACAAGGCGCACTCCAAAAGTCTATTGTGTTCACTCACTGCGTCGATGACCCACACGGGGGTCAGACAAGAGCTTCTTGCTCCTTCCCCAGCCCAAGGAGCAGTACTGCACAAGCATCCAGGAGCATCAGCGCTTTTACACCGGGGACTGGCCACTCCCGGAAGCAAGACGTGCTCGCCAGGCCAACGGTCAGACCCTGCGAGGCCAATGCCAGGCCAAACGTCTGTGCTTAATCAGAACGGTTCGGGGAGACGACTAATTCTGAGCTCTGTAGGGCTCGTTGGGAACAGCAGGCAAGCCAAGCCACGCCATGAAAGATGCACCTTGCCAGGCTACAGACAAGCTGCGTGGAGCCGTACACATGCAGTCGCGCTTGTCTGATGTGCCTGGTATTGCTCACGCTGCCCTGGCTTGTGCGGCACAGTTGGAGTGCTTTGTGCAGGCTAAGGCAAGCCACTGAGCATTTCTTCAGACTAGAAACGTCTGTCGTCCATGCCACGGACATGTCTGTGCACCACCTTTGCTGCATTTGTCTGTGCGCGCACGCCTGCACTGCCAGTTAATAACCACGACAGATTCACTTTATTCTTGCGACACACAGAGAGCCCTCTCGACACGTCCCTGGGGAACACGGCGGTCGCTGCTTGTCCAAGCCATACCAGGCTTTCACACCAAAAGCAATAACCTCGCGGCAGTGTTTTCAAGGAAGCTGACAACACAATTCAGGTTTTCTCCCTTTGTTGCCTTTTTAAATAAATGGAGCCGGCTTTGCTCCAGGCAGCGCCTGAGATCCCGCACTGCACCGAGTGCCTCCTGGCCTGCAGAAAACGCAATTGTGCTTGCAGAGAGACTTTAATTGAATGTGACATTTCTGAGCCTCCTGCGGTGGCTACCATCTTGCTGATAAATTATCTCATTCATGAGAGGCAGCCCACAGCATAAACAAGGCTCCACGCCTGGGCACAAGGTGCATCCTCAAGCAGTCCTGTCCCCTCTGTGCCTCCCCTGCCTGAGAGCTCGGCTCCGGGCCGCCGGCCACAGCCTCAGGCACCCCTTCGTCCAGACTCGCTGCATGCAAATCAGTCTACCCCTGCCTCTGCATGCCAGCCATCTGCCCCCTGCCAGGCCTTCGTCTCCTCGGCAACAGGCTGCCCATCTGCCCGGGCGCACGCAGGGCCCTGCCCACCGCAAAGCCCCTCTGAAAACCACTGCCCGCTCCCCTTGCGTTTCAGGGCTCAGTTCAAAACCGCCTTCGTGAGTGAAGCTGCCTGCCCGGCCTGCACCCACTGCTTCTCCGCCCCCCGAGCAGCTGCCCACGGTCCGCACAAGAGGTGGGAACAGCCCTCGGGGGCACTCGGCTCGGATTCGCCCCTTCACTGCCCCAGCCCAGCACTGACCGGGGGTTCTGGTTACTGGGCCAGTGGGTGGAGGCTGCACCAGGCCTTAAGGGACGTGAGAAAACCCTCTCACACGGGCTGCCAGTCTCCTCTGCGGGAGCACACCCCGTCGGCAATCTCAGCGTGAGCAGCCCAGCCGCTGGCACGCCTTCGCCGAACACGGGAATCTCTTGGGTCCGCTCATCGAAGGCCACCGCGCTGCCTGTCTCAGTAACGGAGCAGTGACATCTGCGACAGACCTGCCTGGGAGCACTGGACAGAGGGACCCCTGCCCCGGGGAGGGACCCGGAGTCACGCCCCCGAACATGCCGACACTGCTCTTCTCTCACCCGGGGAAGGACACGTTTCTTAGAACAACCTGCCCCTCACCTTAGTAAAACAGAGACGGAGAGGGAGGGCACCCTAACTCACTGCAAACAAAGCCCGCGCGAACGGAGTGAGTTCCCAGTACTCCTCCCTGGCCGGCTGAGACGATCCCTCAGGGAAGGGGTGTGAAGCAACCAACTGGAATGCTGAGTTCTTTATTTCCAGGGCTGCCCTGCAGACCCCCGTAGATCTCACACACGCAGACGGCGCTGCAGGGAACCCTCTCGGCCTAGGTCACTGCTCTCCCCAGAGGAGGGGGCTGAGGAAATCCTCGGACCAGCCAGCTGGAGCCCCGGCACGTTTGCTCTTGGGAATCGCTCCAGGGAGGTCTCCAGGCTTAGAGCAGACACTGCTTTGCCATCTGCGAAGGGAGGTGAGGAGTGTCTTCTGCCGCCCCCTTAACTGCGCTGGCGAATGGCCCGTCGTGGGAGGAGGCGTGAGTTCTCAAATGCCGGGGCACTCGGATTCCTCCTTCCTGGCAGACCCACCCCCCGCAGCACCACTCCCTCCAGCGCGTCTCCAGGGCACTCCGGCTGCTACTGCTCATTCTCCCTCACTCACCTCTGCCGCCAGACACTGCACGCAGAGCGCCAGCCAGCGTTCTGGGCTCCACCTGGGCTAACGCACCCCCGGGCCAGCACCACGGCCTTGCCACTCTGAAGACCCGAGTGGCGTAGTCAAGTCCGACCTCTGCAGCTGTGCGCGGCCTGGCCCCGCCCCAACCGAAGAGGAAGCAGCAAGCTCAGGAGAAGTCCAGCGGCTGGCACTCCTAGCAACCAGCAGGCACTGGGACCCAACTCAGGGCACGAAGAGCTTTCAGCAGAGGTGCAGTAAGCGCCATTGACTGCGTGTGCCGCATGCGCTTTGCTGGGTGAGGGCCAGGCCTTGCTCAGCTCTGCACCGTCCTGAACACTGAACAAAAGGCCCCTGCGCTGCGGAACACGCACTCAAAGACACGGCCACAGCGCAGACAGCCGATGCTCGGGTTCTCCTGCACCCTGAGAGGGAAGGAATGGTTTGACCAGTCGAGCCGGGTCGGATCGCAGCCCCCAGGAAGCGAAGGAACAGACCGCATAGGCCCACTCGGTGCCCTTACCCCTGACCTGCAGGAACCATTCTCCGAACTTAGGCAGTGATTGCTCCCTCAGAAATGCGCAGCAAGGGGACAGATCATTGCCCGGTGCTGTGGTGGTCAGGGGCGATGAACATCTGTCCAGACAGAACACCAACTCCTGCTGCCAGCTCATCCAAACAGCCAGATGCCAATGAGGTCTGGTTACTGTTGGCCTGTTCTGCATTTGAATGGTTCTAGGCTAGCGACTCCTGCTCCAGCTTGGCTCGGTCACTGCTCTGCTCTGCCCCGCCCCACTCTGGCTGCAGCAACCCCACAGCTCTGGTGGTTTAACTGTGTTTTGTCCTTCGCTGCTCCTTTATGGCCACTAAACAAAGGAAAAAAAGTGTCAAGGGAAACATTTTCCCTTGTCATAATTTTCCAGCTGGGACCCTAGTGCAGAGGACGGTAAACAGCACAGTCCAAAAAAGGGAAAAAAGCCATTAAAAACCCAAATGCTAATTCCCACCCACGTGACACCAGAACGCCAAGTACTTAGTTCTGCAAGACTAGACTAGCTGCTTAGTAGTAGAAAAAATTGAGAGGCAGGGGGAGCTTCTCCCTTGTCCTTGGCTTTGGAGCTTTGCTTTAATTAGCCTTAAGAAAACACAGCGTTCCTATCTGAACAGGCCAAATTTCTGGTTATTTATTCAGTTCCCCACTGCTGCACATTACCGACCAGACGCCGCAGGAATACATCATTTCTCACTGGCGCCTGCGAGCCAGCCTCCACAGGCAGCTCGGCGCACCCAGGAGAGATGGACAGACCGCCTGCTCCACGCGCCACCGGCAGGACAGAGCACACACGTCGCAACAGCGAAGGGGGCCTGGGGAGTTAACGTGCCACCACACGGGCAGGGGTAGAACATTCATTTAGCCCACTCCACAAAAGCCGTTTCACCTCAGTTCTCATACAGAGGCTCCTACGCGCCAGGGCAACCAGCGCCGCGAGGACAACAGCCGGAGAAAAGGAAAACTCCCAGGTCAGAGGCCCTTGCAAGCTAGAGTCTGTCTTTGTGGGAGGCCACATTCTCGGGGTCAGGGGCTGACTGCAGTGCCCTTCCACCTTGCTGTCTGCCCAGGACAGAATTCTACTCGCACCTGCCAGCAGCGACGTTATTTCAGTGATGCCTCACAAGGGGAAGTCACAAAACAAAACACTAACCTGAGCGGAACATTCCCAGCTGGGATCCTTATACCCGCCTACCAGGGTGAGATGGATGGACACGCTCTCACTGAGATACGAGATATGAGACGGGACTGGATGGACACACAAGCACAACACTCACCACCTCTGCCTACATCAAAGGGGAACATTGTGCTGAGACAAAAAGGCATCATCCCAAAAGAAACGTGTCCTACAAAACCCCAGGCTGAACGTCTCTAGTCAGCGCCCTTGTGACCTGACCAATATCGAACCAGAGAATTTGCCGAACCATGGAAGGTCAGTATTGTCTACCAGCTGGAGCACATGACCTATGAGGAGAGGCTGAGGGATTTGGGCTTATTTAGTCTGCAGAGGAGAAGCGTGAGGGGGGATTTGGTAGCAGCCTCCAATTTCCTGAAGGGGGGTTCCAAAGAGGCTGGAGAGAGGCTGTTCTCAGTGGAGGCAGATGGCAGAACAAGGAGCAATGGGCTCACGTTGCAGTGCGGGGGGGTGGGGGGTAGGTCTAGGTTGGAGATTAGGAAAAACGATTTCCCTAGGCAGGTGGGGAAGCGCTGGGCTGGGTTCCCTAGGGAGGGGGTGGAATCTCCATCCCTAGAGGTTTTTAAGTCTCAGCTTGACCAAGCTCTGGCTGGGATGATTGAGTTGCGGTTGGTCGTCCTTTGGGCAGGGGGCTGGACTGGATGACTCCTGAGGTATCTTCCAGCCCTGGGATTCTACGAACACTTCCACTGCTCAAGGTATTTCAGACCAAAGCAGACTGTGAAGAGCTTCAAAAAGATCTCACCAAACTAAGTGATTGGGCAACAAAATGGCAAATGAGATATAATGTGGATAAATGTAAAGTAACGCACATTGGAAAAAACAACCCCAACTATACATAGAATATGATGGGGGCTGATTTAGCTACAACTACTCAAGAGAGCGATCCCGGAGTCAGTGTGGACAGTTCTCTGAAAACATCCACTCCGTGCGCAGCAACAGTCAAAAAAGCAAACAGGATGTTAGGAATCATTTAAAAAGGGAGAGGGAATAAGACAGAGAATATCTTACTGCCTCTATAAAACTAGGGGACGTCCACATCTTGAACACTGCGTACAGACGTGGTCGCCTCATCTCCAAAAAGATCTATTGGCTTTGGAAAAGGTTCAGAAAAGGGCAACACAATGCTGAGGGCTTTGGAACGGGTCCCATATGAAGAGAGATTAAAAGGACTTGGACTTTTCAGCTTAGAAAAGAGGAGACTCGGGGGAGGGGCGGGGGATAGGATAGAGGTCTATAAATCATGACTGGTGTGGAAAAAGTGAATAAGGAAGTTATTTACTTATTCCCACAATATAAGGGGTCACCCAATGAAATTAATAGGCAGAAGGTTTAAAACATCAAAAGGAAGTTTTTCTTCACTCAACACACAGTCAACCTGTGGAACTCCCTGCCAGAGGTTGTGGTGAACGCTAAGTCTTCAACAGGGTTCAAAAATGAGCTAGATAGATTCACGGAGGTTCGGTCCATCAATGGCTATTAGCCAGGTTGGGTAGGAATGGTGTCCCTGGCCTCTGTTTCTCTGGAGGTGGGTGATGGGAGGGATCCCGTGAGGATTCCCTGTTGTGTCCCCTCTCTCTGGGGCACCTGGCCCTGGCTAGTGTTGGCAGACAGGACACTGGGCTGGGTGGGCCACTGGACTGACCCAGTCTGGCCATTCTTATGTTCACTGTTTGCTGGGCTCTTAGGAGGCGTGTAGGGGTTAATTAGAGCTAAATAACAGCCCAGAACACAGAGAGCCAGGACTGGCAGCTGCAAACCAACTCGATGGGACTGTGGGAAACTTGGCCACGCCCATGAGAAGGGGACGCCCAGCTCATTAAGATCATGCCGGATCAGACTGTACCAGAGTAGAGAGGTTCAACCGGTACCGGGATTGATTCCAGCTGCATTTCCCAGCCAGCTGGCCAGTAGACTCCACCCAATGTGTTTCACTAGCGGCTGCACATTTTCCACCTCTTCTTGTGCCAGGCGGGTTGCTGGTGAGGATGGGAGTGTGTGTGTTCTTAGGTTTTTCAGGAAAGAGATTTGTAGATCTGAGACGGTCCAATAAAGCAGAGGGAGAAAAGAAGGGGCTGAGCGCGAGGGCAGAGACGCCTGTGCACGAGGGGCAGGAGCTGCTGGAGTTACGGAGAGTGAGGATAGGAAGACGTAGCTGTACCTGAGCATGAGGTTCATCAGCTGCAGCCCTTCCCCTTTCAGGAAGCGATCACGGTTGGAGCTCAGCATGAGACAGGAGCAGAGCGAGTCAAACAGGTTCTCCATCATTTCCTGCTCCTCAGCTGTGCTGGGATTGTGCCGTTTAAACACCTGCATGTCAGTGGGGACACAAAGGGAAGTCGTCCTCACTTGGCGGCACTCAGACACCGGCGCACACAGACATGAGCATTTGGCACTGCAAAGCTCCGGAGTCCACCTTGAGAACGACAGCCCTACGCACGCCTGCAGCTGGGACGGTGGCAACCACACGCTTGTACGACCACTCATTGCGCTGCTCCCCCCCCGCCAGCTGGCAGGACTGAGGCTGCTGTGGCCATGTCCCAAATGGCTGCTAGCAAATGGGATCAGACCTAAAGCACGCCGGAGAGCGTGCCGGAAAAGTGAAAGCAGGTCGGCTACCTGACCTCCAGACTAATGAGGAGACAGCTGATTAGCAGAGGCATAACTGCTGCTGACTGTGTACTCCGGTAACCTCCTCTCTGAACTAGTTGGCACGTGCACTAGAGGAATCCACAACCACTTGTAACAGCCAATGTACCACACATATCCCCGATATTCACGTGTCTCTCCTGACCGCCTCCCAGCCAATCTCCGCCCAACCATGCCACACAGCTGGGCGTTTTTTCTTCTGCCCCCCAAACACCAGCCCTCCCCTCTGGTCACTATTCTCCTTGGTTAACTCCCGGGATTCCGGCAGCAGCTAAGCACTCAGCCCTGACTCCATCCCTTAGACGGCAAGGAGGCCAAGCGGTCTAGAGCACGGAGCAGAGGATGCCGGGACACGTGTGTGCTAATCCTCGCATCAGCGCCAGTTCTGGAGGTGGCTTCAGGGAAACCAGGAACTGGGGAGAGCCCCGCTGCCGGGGAGGGGCGAGCCGGACTGAAGTTTGGGAAGTGCGGGGGGTGCGCCGAAGAGCGAGCGTTGCAGTGCTACCACGCCCGCAAGCCGCCAAGACAGAGCGGTGCCTCGCAAGACCATGCGCTTCCCTCCCTGCTCTAGTTTTGCTCCAGCCCCAATCAGCGCGGCTCTCAATGGCAGAGCAGAAGCATATGAATTACTCACAGATAACTGCTGAAGCAGCACATCGATCCCGTCCAGCTCCCCGAGCAATTCCCTGTTGTCTAGAGGGGGAAAAAAAAAAAAAGAGAGGAAAAAATGAAGCTAACTGTCAGATTTTACAGCCGTCTAACACTGATCCATCAGCAAACAAAATCAATACAGTCTGACAGAGTACAAAAGCTGCAGAGAGAGACAGACAGCCCGGGGAAGCCAGAGGCAGCAGAGAGCGCTGTCATGAGCCGAAACAAGCCTGATCCTACCCTAACAGAATATCAATACCAGGGCATCGTCTCACCGTCGTTGTTCTGGAGCAGAATGGCCAGCACCTCGCTGCAGTACAGCTTGTTGGCATCGAACGGCATCTTGGCCTGTTGGAGAAACAAGGCTGAGAACCCCGGCAGGCACCGCTCCGGGTGCTTATGTCGATTTCTAGAACGTGCTAGTCACACGGGCAACAATTAACACAAACAGCGATCGTCTCACAATCTGCTGATTTCACAGCATCACGGAAAAATGAATCCTCCTCACCGACTTAAAAACATCAAACCAACTCGGATTCCTCCCAGGATCCTCGGGGCAGAAGCTTGTGTGTGTTTGGCAGGGGGCTTGGCTGCTGAAGGAGGCTTGCTTCTAGAGAGCACTGTTCTGACAGGTTTTCCATCCCGCCCCCCCCGAAGCGGAGGCTACAGCTAGGTGCGCATGCATGTATCCTCGCCCCGTGGGGAACGGCCACGCCCACCTCCCCAGGCACGGAACGAGGGCACGGCAAGTCACAGCAAAGCCACTCAGCGGCAAACGCTGACCTCGCACGCTCTGACACGAGGGCCTGAGATGCACCAAGCCCGGCAGCTCGCAGGACTCTTGCATGGCCATGGCCAGGCCCACCAGTGGGAGGGGGAGCGCCCTGGACCCCTTTGAATTGCCGCAGGAGTGGTGCAGTGCTGCTCTGCATGGCTCTGAGGACGGGAAGGGAAGGGGAAGAGGCGCCGTGGTCCAAGTGGTGCTGGGGACTGGCCGGCCCCTCAACCACACCCCCCCGCCCAGGAGCCCACAGTGATTATAGGCCCCGCTGAGGCTGTAGCGATGCTCTGGGTCTCGGCCTTGTACCTTGAACTAACACTCTGGCCTGATGAAAGAGAAAAGGCTGGGAGGCTTTCTTGGAAGAACGATGAGACCCCTGGCCTGGGACCAGGAAGTGCAGTCAAACCCCCCGTTTTGCCTACCAAGGGGTGTCATTTGAGGGAACAGACCAGACAAAACCAGCTGTGAAGCACTCCTGCGGGGCCCTTGGCTAAAGGTGTTTACAGAACAGGCAGACCCCTTTTCCTTTCCACTGCCTGGCTAGTCGTCTTCCCTTGCACAAAGAGAAAGAAGTAGCAACACAAAAGGGGTTAGGCTTCCAATAGTGTGCATCACCCTCCACTCTGCCTGCAATACATAGCTACCTGCAGCTTCTCTAAGGGGGCAGTCACCATGCAAGGCGCCCCCTGGGCCACCATCACAGTCTGCCGCCACATTAGAGAGGATAAAACAGACTCCATCAGGTGGCAATAATGAAAAGCAGGATGCACCGAAGAGCCCAATGTTCTGTTTAGACTAAGCCTTTTACCCAGGAAGATCCCAAAGCACTCTACAGGCTGCAGTTCTTAATACAAGTCAACCTGTGGAACTCCTTGCCAGAGGATGTTGTAAAGCCTAGGGCTTCAATAGGGTTCAAAAGCGCTAGATGAATTCATGGAGGATAGGTCCACCAATCAAGACGGGCAGGGATGGCGTCCGCAGCCTCTGTTTGTCAGAAGTTGGGAATGGGTGACGGGGGATGAATCACTTTATGATTCCCTGTTCTGTTCATTCCCTCTGGGGCACCTTGTATTGGGTGTGGTCCAAAGACAGGGTACTAGATGGGCTTTCAGTCTGACCCAGTAAGGCCATTCTTAGGTTATGTTCTTGTACCAATCACCTGCCAGCTCTGGAGATGGATCATGGCAGCAATCGCGGGCCCTCTGTAATAGTATCCAAGAAAAGCCATGCATTCCGATTCCATGGCATGCCAGGCACTAGGGAACACCGCCTTATCTACAGTCTCACTCACACTCACACTCACACTCACACTCACACTCACACACACACACACACACACACGTTTGTATAGGGAGGAAGTGAACCCTAACTTCTCCCTTGAGCAGGAAGGCGTGCTGATGGACAGATGCAATTACCAAGCTAGAATGCAGCCGGGAACCCAGAGCTCTCACAGCTTTCCTCTCCCAGAGGACCTCTGCCCAGAGCCTCTGTTCTAAACCTCCCCCCGAGGATGGGACCTCTCCCCCACTGCCGCACTGGCTTCATGCTCTCCTCCCACAACAGCACTGCCTGACTCACCACCCCCACATCCTGGGCAGCGCACGACTCTGCTTGCAGAGCCTGGATGGAGACTCCTGATGCTTACGCCAGCCCAAGACCTGCTCCCGTACAAGCACAGCTGTTTGCACGTCAAGGGGGACGCGCTGGGCTCGTAAGAAGCCAGACGGACCTGCTCTGGGGAATAAGGCAGCAACGTGCTCTCGAGGGCGGAGATGCAACTTAGCGGATGGAGGGGGGGGCTCGCTGACCAAAAGCCCCCCCAAAGCAGAGAAGCTATTTCCCTCCCACCCTGCAGCAATGGGCGGAGGCAGGCACGGGTCTGCCGGGCAGAACCGTTCCCATCAGCCACGCGCTGCCAGAAGCAAAGGTCACAGGATGAAATGTCAGGCTTGCGAACCTTCCCGCAATGCCAGCTGCAAACAAGAACAAAGGCCGCCTGTCCGTACCGCACTCCCACCCCGCAGAAGGAAGACAATGCCCGCCTCAGCCCAGGCTCTCCCGCCTGTCAGCCTGCACGTGTGGCTGCACTACCCTGGGGAAGCCAAGTGGTGATAATTTTGCTTCCCTAAGTTTTTAAGTCTTTCAGCTGTCAGAGTAATTGCATAGCAGAGAGTAGGGCTGCCTTCTGTACATACCTGACTGGAATGCAATTAGATTCTCCCTTTTTTTTTTTTTTTTAGGCAAAAGAAACATAATTATGTTCCCACCTACAGCCTGGAATTATAGGTTACTTCTGCTAACAACTGTGAGGGCCCAGAAGAACACTGGCAGGCATATGCAAGCAGGGGAATGCATGCTGCGGTTTCGTTACCTTTTGATGACAAAGGGTTGTGGGGGAGGGGGTCGGCGGGGGGATACCGTGGCTAGAGGTGCTACCTTTCAAATAAGACAAAGGCAAGGACTTGACCCCGGCATGCATACAGCATATGAATGGGGCTGTTAACCCCCAAACCCAAGGAGCCACCAGACCAAGCAGTTTTCACCCAAGAAATCTTCCGCCCAGTTACATCTGTTGGTCTTTTGGGTGCCCCAGGACTCCTCATTTTTCAGTAAAAATGTGAGTTACAGAAACGCCAGCAGGCTGAGACTCGGCCAGGACACTCCCCTACAGAGGTGGCAGGACACCAAGCACAGTCTTCCACACAAAAAATTCAAGAGGCACATTTTCCAGCCTGCAAGAGGAAAGACTGGCCATCACAGGTGCTGGGAGTGGAAGGGAAGGAGAAATTCAAGGGAGGTGAAATCTGCATTAAATGGAAGAGCCAACACCAGTCCTGGGCCTTTGGTACTGACGCCAGATAGCACCTCCAGCACAGCCGACTCCAAGCCACTGGCTTGTTGCTTATTATTCAGCTACGTTGTGAGAGATGAAAGGGTACTAAACTCACCTTCAGTCTCTTGAGCAGCCACTGCACGAGGCCCTGCTGTGCAGCCTCCGTGCACATCTCTGGCCGGAACTCTGCCATGTTCTCAACAATTGCTGACAAGAGAGACACAGAGCACAGTCTGAGACCATCCTGCTTCCACTTGTGCTCCATCCTCTCCCAAACAGGCACCTCGCCCATGGCCACTCTGTCCTGTCAGTTTCAATGTCCTCCCCGGGGCCACTGCTCTTGTTTCAAAGGCTTATTTGTGAAACTTCACCGGTAAAAAATGAAGAGTAACAGCTACACTAGGCAGAGAAGTGCCTCGATTTTCTCATTTCCATGGTGATCTCGCTCAGACCCTGTGTTACCAGCTCCTGCTGGGGGAGCCGGAGTTAGCAGCGAACTACCATTCCCTCCTCCTGAGCCAGAGCTCCTGCACCATCCTGCTGAAAGGGGCTGAATTACAAAGATTAGTTCCCACGCAGTGATGAGAACAAAACAGCCCTGCTGCCAGTCTCCTATTCCTCTGGCTCTCAAAAAGGATGCAGAGCCAAAGAAACGACAACACCTTTAAGTGCATAACAAAAGTCCCTGACAGCACAGCTCGGAATGTTCTGCAGGTCACTGGGACAGACCACAAATGTGAGTGCAAAAAATGAAATGGAGCATCTAATGGCTTACTCGAAAGAAACAGCATTTTTCAGAGAAAAGACTCACTTCCTACGAAGCTTGTACATAAACACGGCTAGCAGATAGCCCACAGATGTAGGAGTCTGCATAAAAAGCACTAGCCAACTCAGGATAAACTAAACATTTCACACCGATACTCACTGTACACTGCCCCGTATCCGCTACATGGAAATGAAAGTACTCTCTGTTTTCCAACTGATTAGTTTTAGAATTAGCAGGCGACAGTGAGGAAGTAAGTAGCTGTTCGTAGAGCACTGACCCACTTTTGTATTTGGATGTCCGGTTTTGTAAGCAAGCACTTTTAGTAAAGCCAAGCCTAAGACAAACGGACTCCTGAAAGGGGTACACTAGACTGGAACAGCGGAGAAGTGCTGTGTTACAGGATACCATCTAGAGCCCAGGAAATGTAACCAATTAATGGCACATTTATGCCTAAAACACTGTGGTGGCAAACGAAGACGCCTCTTTGGCAGGCCACAGGAAAAGAAGCTGAACACTTGAATGCATGAAGAGACAGCAGCCCCTTAAAAGAATCTCGCTTCCTGTAACGAAATTACGCGCTGAACAGATTTATGCTTTATTACGTGTGAGCTAAAGGAAAGCAGTATCGCATGGAATTCACACAAGGCCCTTCCTGGCGTCTATGATGGCTCACGGCGTATGCCCACCCCCGCTGACTGGTCAGAGATCCTGTCCCGTAACATCCCCTTACCGAGGGTGTAGTGGACTCCATCAGCCTCCTCTTTCACACCTTCATCGAGGCGCTCCAAGTTCTGCACCAGCAAGGCCACAACCTGGCCATCAACCTACGTCACAGAGGCCACATGCAGCGAAAAGGGTTGGGAGGGAGAAGGGGGAGTGGTGTGGAGAGGGGAAAGAAAGAAAAAAAAATCAGTAAGCACTACAAGCATGCCTCTGATCAGGAGACATCCACAATCTTGCCCTGAAATCTCAGAGCTACCAAAGGCTTCACAAAGTAAATTCACCACTTCATTTGTCTTAATTAGACAATTTTTGTGTCAGATAAAACAGAAAAACATCTGAAGGAAAAATATGAACCTTGTGACAGTCGGGTATTCCCTAAGTCACCCTGACTGACTTCTAATCTCCCTGAATTTCAAAGTGAGAGACACACAAACCAGCCGGGTATCAGCTGCCTGTCAGCTATAAAAGCAGCTCCCCTAGTTTCAATTGCTTGTTGCTGGTTTCTCTGTAGTTTTTTCCTTGGCTGTCAGAAAACAGCTGAAACAATGCCTGCAACGGCAGCTTCACAAGACAAGGGCTCGGCAGTCACGCAGGAGGCAGGCTTAGTTCTAGGTGCAGAAGAACAGGTTTGAAAAGACGACGATTGCTTTGGCTTCCATTACGTGAGCCGTCACATAGCCCCCTTGGCCACAGGCGAGTCCGACTCGGCATGCAGTCCGTGGGAGCCCGGGACAGTGTTCCCCAGGCATTGCCGGGACGAGGATCTGAAGGTGCGATGTGTTAGGGAGCCTGCGAGAGCCCCACCCCGCAAGGGAGTCCTGAGGCACGTGCGGAGCTGGTCAGTTAGCTCTAGGCTGTGCCACACTCCCTGCCCCAAGGAGCTTACGTACGTCAGCGGCACTGGACGCGTCCGAGTGCCGAACGTGCTAGCCCCGCCCACAGCACCCGTCAGTATCGCCGCTCTGTGCCCAGCAGCTGAAAGTACGTGCCCCTGGCAAGGCAGCAGCACAACAGGAATCCAGAGCCCGCCGCGGCTGGATCCCAGCCCACTAGGCAAAGTGCTTTACGTCAGTCCTACTCCTAGTGCACGTCAGATGGGAGACCCCTCCGCTTTGCCCCCATGGCCAGCCCCACTTGCCAGCGGAGGTTTCCTATGCGCTCCGTGAGTGCAGGATCAGCAGGGCGTACCTTGCTGTGGCAGATAATGCAGCTCTCCCCCCCGCAGCCCTCCCCAGGTTATGCCCACACCCTTAAAATAAAGGAGTCATCTAGCAGCAGGTGTCTCCTGTTCTCTCCAGACATGGCTGAGCTGTTTCTTTCAGAAGAGAACAATAAACCCTCTAAAGCCTGGCTATTGTGGGCTGGTGACAAGAAACACACAGAAAGGGCCTTTGTTCCATGCGCTGCTGTCAGGGCATTTTACAGACAGGAGCCTCCCTATCAGTTCCCCTCGCCCACTCCATTCACCCAGCAGCCCCCTGTGCAGGGACAGTAATTAAAACCAGCGCTGAGGCCAGCCAGAGGAACTCTACGGGGGCCACAGTAATTAACCTCTGGAAGGCAACAGCGCAGCGAGCAGGCAAGAGGGACTGGAGCAGCAAGAATACAGCAGCACTCACCCTGCTCCTCTAAAATCCATAATCCCTGCGCAAGAGTCAGGGACCAAGCCAGAGCCCAGGCGTCTCACAAATGCAGCCGTTTACTTGGAGAAACCGCGGCAAAGGAGATGGTCTTGCTCACAGTTACAAGCCGGTCGCCGGCATCCCTCCCCTGCAAGGTACCTCTGCTCACACTGGCAGGGTGCTGTAAGAGGAGGGCTGTGCCGCCCTGCCGCGAGCGAAAGCAGCTACCCCACCGCTACTCTGTACACCTAACTCAACAGCGGGACGGAAAGATTTCAGGGGCGCCATTTCAGCTGCTCCAGGACCACGCTTGGGGGTGGGTTAGTTTCTGTGGAATACGAGATCATTCAACTCTCGGCCCCCCTTAGGAGGAGGGAGCAGCAGGGTGTCTTTGCCCCCTTGGACAAGAAGAATTTTGAGCATTTTATTTTCGTGTGTAAAAAGGGCAGTAGAGATGCACCTTGAGAGGGCCATGCCGTTCACACCTGTCACCCTGCCTCGCTGCTCAGCCACCAATGACTTGGCTTGGCGCAGGCGATGCTGGATGGACGCCCATGCAGGAGGCCAGAGCAGAGGAACACAATGGCCTGCTGGTCTTTAAATCGATGAACCTATGTCCGATTTCAACTGTCCCAGTGGGAGCAGCTCGCAGAACTGCCCTGCTTTGCAGAGGAATCCGAAGAGCAAGTATCAAGTTCCTATTTCATTCAATAGGCCACTGTGCTGCTGTCCCAGAATCGACCTCCTTCTCCTGCCGTAGCAGTACTGGAAGTGCTGGGAGATGGGACGCAGAAAGCTGCCGTCCCTCAACACCACACAAAACAGCCCATTGCTTCCAAAACTCAGGTGGGCTGGGGACACAGAGAAGGAACTTGCCCCCAAAATGCATTCATGCCAGAAAAGGAACATCACGACCGTACTCCCCCAGTCTCAAGCCATTCAAAAGAAAAGGGAGCTATCCGATACACTCGCATCACCGCAGCGCTGCCCAACACAGAGAAGCACGGGTAGAAAAGGAACAGTGGTGGTAGGGGAGCCTACACGGCCCTGCCTTTTCCACAGTGCGGATCCCTAAACAGAACGCCCAGGCCTGTCTCAAGTCTGGTGCACATAAGCACGCAGGCAAGGTCTGGGAGGGAGAAGCTGAGAGAGGCAGGAATATTTTGCATAACAATGCAGAGTAAGCATGGTACACGAGACCACAACAAGCAACCTTGCACTGGGACTTCTGTTTCTGATAAGGAAAAATTTCAGATGCAGCCATAGAACGGTCAACTACGCACATAGCAGCCACACCCTGAGTAGGGTGTACTCCAGATAGGGGCACTGGGCATTTGACGTATCCTGCACAATACGGAATCAAAGGGTAAATATTAGTAGAACGACCAAGTCCCGCTTTGCTATAAAATGGGCTAAGAGCAATCGACGGGAGGGAACGGGCAGGGTCGACCTACAGGTCCTGCTCAATGTAACTAGAAGTAAATAGGCCCTCCACACCGGCGACCCAGTGCCTGGCGTCCTGACGCGTGGGAAGAAAAGAGACCAAGACCTCCTGCCTGGTACTGTAGGGGGCATACGGGTGAAGTGTAAGTGAACCAGGCTGTAGTATTGTATTCTAGTAGATCTTCTAGGAATTGCTTTTGCATTGCTGTGTGCTGTATTTATGGCTCTAGAACGCATAGTATTTAAGGGTTAAATTGTGTAGTCATTGTTTTTAAGGCTTGTAAAACGTAAACAACTGTATGAACTGCTTAGCGCTTGCAATAAATAAGAAAGTGGCCGCGTAGCCCTGGAGCGTTCTGGTTTCCCTTCGATGCAACATAAATCGAACCACACTACGGGTGGCTCCAGAGTTCACACGCCTCCACTCCTGGAGCATGGCCATTGATCAGCCCACCAGCCTAGCCTGGAGCTCCTGAACTGCTACTTACTAGGGCATCAATGAGGACCTCGGCTCCCTCTTCGCTCTCGTGGAGCGTGTCGATGTCCGTCAGCTCCTGAAGCAGGTCCACCACGGCGATGGACACATGTGAGGGATGTTAAGGATGAACAACGTATAATCACGACCCCGTTTATCATCATACTTGGCCCCAGGTGCCTTTGTTTGCTCACCGACTGCAGAGGCTGGACCAGCAACGAGCACGTGCAGAGACAGAGGCACAGGCCTCCCGTTAGCAGCCCTCGTTCTCACCAAAACAAACCCATTTCAGTAACTGGCAGTAATCCCGCAGCATGAGCAGGCATTGGCTGTCTGGCAAGTTCACTGGTCTCCAGTGCCACTGGGGTTCTCTCATTTTTAAACCAATTAAATATTCTCGCGCTGGTACAACTGGTTCCCAGCCCTTTCACATCGTAGCAATTGTTAAAGCTCTAGTGAGCAGCGCCGAAAAGTGCCCCAGTTTGATGTGTGCGTGACCCTCCCAGCGAGACCCTGGCTCACTTGGTACAGCGTGCACGACACAAACAAGGCCATAACAGGAGGAGGAAGTGACAACCCCTTTGGCCAGGCCCAATTAGGAAAACATGCGTCTATAGCCACGCACCCCACAGGCACTGCAGAGAGCCTGCCAGCCCAATCTCCATTCATTAACACTGGGCTGCAAAACACATGGTTCTTTCGACTGCCACAGTTCTTTAGTACAGCCAGCCTGATTCCTTCTCATTAGACCCACTTTCCTATTCTCTCAGACACACTGATCAATCCTGCCCAATTCCCACTGAGACAGAAAAGAAATCCAGTTGTCAAGATGTCCTACATAACAAGATCCTGAAGGTTCTCTTTAAAACCCACAGGCTAATAGACTAGTCATCCAATTCTTCCATTTGTGTGTTTGCTTATGCACGCAAGCAAGGAGGGGGATTTGTTTTTTTAATAAGGTTACAGTGAGAGACCCAGGAAATGCTGGCACAAGACAGCCATTTCATGCCCAAGTCAAACCGACATGCCTACTTCACATGCAGCGGCAGTCAGCTAGCAATGTGATTTTGGCAGGAGCATGGGCAGCAATAGCACTGCAGATGTGGTGGAATGGACCACAGCTCGAGGGAATGCTCAAGTACAAGCCGGGGAAGAGAGGGGGTCATTGGTGCACCCCCGCTGTGCTACAGCTGCGCCTCCACTTGCACAGCAGACCTACCCTTAGTGAGGTGAGACTAGTGCCTCTCCAGGCAAATCCAGGGGGAGGTTTGGATTCTTGCCTTTGCAATTGCAAAAAACATCAAGTAGAAGTCAGGTCCTTACACTTGGGGCCACGATCAGCTTTGCTGATACAAATCCATGGGCCCAGGGTAAGCTTGCACCACATCGAAATCAGGCCTCTGTTCACCTGAATGTACAGGAGAGGGATTAGGAGCCCAAGACCCATTACAAGCCAATGGCGGGTTACCACTAAAGGCGACGGTAGATTGCTAGTGCTAAAGAAACAACCCCCCTAGCCATGACAGACATGCACTATGCGCAGCACAGGACGGCTTCCCCCAGCTACCTGCAATTAGCTGCAGTCTCCCTAGCGGTCAGGAGGTAGTGGGGTTCCTATGGCACCGCCGTGGATGGAGCCTCTACTGAAAAGGGGATGTAATCATGTCGTCGATTAACCGATAAGCAAAAGCTCACAGGTGAATGCGACAGACTACGTGCATCCCCCCTCTTGCCAGGAATCGTTTTTAGCAGACTGGCCAGCAGCCCGGCTCAGTCCTGCTTGGGACGGGTCCAGGACCTACCTCTGCTGCGGCTCCGCATTTCAAGTGTATTCGGAGTTGGGCAGGCAGGCAGCCTGGCTCAGTTCCAACTTGGGCTGGATGCAGGAGCTCAGACCCCCCCCCCCGCAACAGGCAGGGGCTGCTGCCACCCCGCACGACTGCCTCTATCAAAAGCAGCAGCACTGGGTGACAGGCAGACAGTCTGCGAGGGGAGCTGGGTTTTAAACTGGCTCCCCTTGCGGACCAGCTCCCACCTGGCACGCTGCACCGCTGCCTCTGAAACAAGCAGCAGCCTTGGGCGTGAGGCCAGAGGGCACTGGCTGCCGGCCCCCCGCTGGGGACAATAGGACAGTCAAGTAACCAATGAGAATTCATGAGGTTACTCGACTGTTCCATTAACCGATATTTAACATCCCTGGTAGAAAATGGAGAAACCGGGTTACCATGCAACCACTGACAATCTCCGCAGCTCCACGGTTGCCCGCACGGCAGGATCTAAGGTAGAAAGCTGAGCTTTATACTACAGAGCCTGCAGCGAAGCCTCTCCAGGAGCAAGGCCAGCAGCCCCTGACCCTCACGGCCCCCAGGGAGCAGAGCCAGCAGCCCCTGACCCCCACGGCCCCAGGGAGCAGAGCCAGCAGCCCCTGACCCCCACGGCCCCAGGGAGCAGAGCCAGTAGCCCTTGACCCCCACGGCCCCAGGGAGCAGAGCCAGCAGCCCCTGCACACCTGGCTGTGCTCCTAGGGAGGTGGCTTCGCTGAGTGTAACTGACACCGTTAACTGAGAAGCATCCGCCTGCTGGCTAAGCAGCTGTTCACACACAAATATCCCTACAACTGAGTCCACCCACAAGAATGCCAGTTGCACAGGTGAGTTCAGGAGAAAGGAAAAAGTCTCCTCTCTGGCTCTCCTGGCTTCTGCTAATTTAAGTCGCAGCCTCATTATCTTTCACTCACATTTTTTGCTCTAACTCAGTGGAACAGCTGCCTAGGCACATCCCCTGGGATTTGTCCCCTCCAAGGCACTCTGCAACTCGCCCTCTGGTGTTCCCGTTGGGGACACTGTTTTAAAACCTTGTCCTGTTTAGCTTTAGAAAAGTCATCAGCAGACTTGAATGAAGAGTCCCATTTCCTGTGCGTCTAGGAGCTTCATTTCAGTACTTTTTACATATTTTTTACTTGAGCGGTCACCTGGCATTACATGGAGGTGTTACTGCAGCCTACCGCCTGCTTCTAACACACCTGAAAAAGATTTCTAAAAGCCTGTAAGAAGAAATATGTTCTCTTCCAGATTTACAGCTAACAGGCCAAATTTCTGCCCCCTAAACTAATTGATAAACAAGTTCTGACTCCATTAAAAAGAAAAGGAGGGGGAGCTTGCAGTGCCAAGCCCGTAACAAAACTGATCCCAAGATAAGGTTTTTTTATGGCTGAAAGGACAAAACAAGCTGTGTTCCCATAAGCTTCCGCACTTAAGGTCACAGTGAACCAGTCCTCTGATCCCAGTCAAAATCCCCACAGTTTGTGTTTTCCCTGAGAATGACAAATTCAAGATAACCTTTTGGTGCTGTGCACGCTGTCCACAAAAAGCCCTAGGTCTCTGGTGAAAGTATAAAATATTAAGCCACGATGTGCATGAAACTGGTTATGCATGGTAGGCGTTCCAGCTGTACAACAGTAAATTGTTAACAACCATCTACTTGAGAATAATTTCTATTATAGATCACAGATAAGACAAGCGGCAGTGTTGGCTGTTTTGCCGAGATCAGCATTCTACCCGACCAAGGTTATGTTAGATGCAAGTTAAAATAGTCAACCCTGTAAACAGTGTTCTCTGATGGAAACTGCAGTGTAATGAGATTTTTAAAATGTGTTTATAATACAGCCTTTGCAAATAGATAGTGATTTCTTTGCCATATAGTGTCAAATGCAAGAACAAAATTGCTAAAAGGAAACCCTTAAGTCAAACAATAAATATTTCGTATTTTTACAGCATTTTGAACCTGGACATCTGAAATGGCCCAGGCGGAATGGCCAGGCATTACCATCTCCTGTCTTGCAGCTGGAAAAAAGGAGGCAGACAGAATTTAAGTGACTTGCCCAAAGTCACACAGTGAGCCCACGGAAGCAACTCCTGGTCTCAACTCCCAGTCTAGTGCCCTATGCTTGGGCAATGCTGCCTCCTGAGGTCACAAATGCCGGCTCAAACACCGCACCTCCACCCACCCGCTGGACAGGCCACCGCATGATGTTCTCAAGTCAGGTTACACTGGCCACTTTGAAAAGCAAATTGAATTTTACAGCCACTTTGAAAGTCTCTGTCCCTCACCAATACGCCAGGGATCTTGGGTCTGTCTTGCACCTCAGCTGAGGGTCAGGAGTCATGGCAACAAAAGACAGTCGCGCAGTTATGGTGCTTTTGTTCAGGACAGGCAATGCACTGGGATACAGCAGACAGGTTGCAACTGCAGCTCTCTGGTGCGAAATCCTCGGCAGCTCTCGTAAGGGAAGTGCACGGCATGCTTGTCTGTGGCTAGCCCTCCGCTTTACATGAGGGCCCAAACAAACCTTCTGCAAGGAACCCAATGCACCCGTCATCTCATTAGCCTCCACAGGCCCACAGCGTAAAATAGGGCCCCTGAAGCCGTCAGCAGCAGAGTGAGAGGTGAGTACAAAAGGATGGAAACTGAGCGCGGTAGGAGGGGAGGAGGGAAAATCCCTAGCAGCCTGCGTGGCGATGGAACCAAGAGACTGCAGAGGTGCCCACGCAAAGCCCACTCGCCCGCAAGGACGGCTACCAAGGGAAGGATATCTGTGTTGTCGTGTCCAAGCAGCCCGAGGAGAGACTGCACAGCGTTCAGCTCCACCAGCAGGTGGTAAAGATCCGGCATGGTCGCAATCACATGCATCTCCTGAATGATGTCATTTAAATCCAGCTCAGACTCCATGAACCTGTGGACAGAGGCAGGGCAAAATATGACAGTGGGAACACAAGCGCACCAGCTAGCCTGGCAGAGGAACAAAGCAGCAACACAATCCTCCAACCAACGTCCCGCTGTGGTCTGCCCCCGTCGGGGACAGCCAGGCCTGGGATTCAGAACCCAGTGCCCGGTCTGTCCCCGTGGTCACAGCGGGGTACGAGCCCCCCAAAGCACTTCACGACAGAGCAGCCCAGCCCGTCACATCTTTCACTTACCAGAGCACGGGTGCCAGCTGGTGTATTCAAATGGAAAGCCATGGAACGGTAGGAAAGACTGATGGGTGGAGTCAGGGTGATTGGTGAAGGAGGGCAGAGGGGCCACCAGCCAAGAGATCCCCCCGTCCCCAGCCCAGGAAACCCCTCTCTGCCCCAGACCCCGCCTCTCCCCACCATGTCCCACCTCTCCCGTCCCCGAGCAACGCAGCCCGGAGGAGCACAGCAACTGGGGTCGCCGCAGCTGCCAGTGAGTGCGGGGGGAAGGGAGGGGGAGCGCCAGACCACCTCCCTCACTAGTCCCCTGCTGGCTGCTGGCCAGCCCTTCTGGGCCTATCCCCCTCATTCCCTCCGCCCACCGGGGCTAGGGGTGCAATAGTTATCCCGTTACACGAGCATGCCCAGAGAATGCTTCTGCTCATGCATCTTGGTGCTGGCGCAGGTGGGTTACGCTCGCTCTAGCAAGGGTATGAGGGGGCTTGGGTGTCCCTCTGGGGCAGAGAGCCAGGGACAGGAACAGAGACCTAGCTCCAGCTGAAGGTTTACTTGACTTTAAATGAAATGAAGGCAACCCCCAGCAAAGTGAGTGCGCCAGACACAGCTAGGGATGTGAAAGGCTTACCGGTAAGCATCACGAGCGGTGGTGGTGGTTGGGGGGGGCACAGGGGCTCCCCCCGCTTCCCCCCGCACTCACTGGCGGGTGGGTGCGCTCTAGCCTAGCTGAGACCTTAACTGATTAAACCCTCCCCCTTAATTGGTTAACTGGTTAAACGCCAGGTTTAACTGAGTAACCGTTTAAGTGGGATTTGACGCCCCTAGACCCAGCGTCCCTGCATGGGTGTGAGTGAAGGGCCACTCCGAACCT
This sequence comes from Pelodiscus sinensis, assembly GCF_052426305.1. Taxonomy (NCBI): domain Eukaryota; kingdom Metazoa; phylum Chordata; order Testudines; family Trionychidae; genus Pelodiscus; species Pelodiscus sinensis. Next base: position 35,371,419 of record NC_143068.1, read on the forward strand.
TCCACTCCTTCTGAACCTGGGCTCCAGAGGGGATTGTCTTGGGGCGTCGGAGGCTCCAAGCCGTGGCCCTCACCAGAGGGGAGAAAGGATCAAGCTAGAGGGCAACAACCTGGCGCCAGCGCTGCCGCTTAATGCTAACTCGGACTTGCAAAAAGGACGCGGATTTGGTCTGGCTCGTCACAGAATAGTGCACTGGTGTCGCACGGTCACAATTCCCCTCCCTCGCCACTGAGGATGAGCACAAAGCTCAGGACTGCTGGACAAACAGCAAAGCCTGAGCCTCATGCAGACTCCAACGCAAGAGCTTCGGACTAACTGGGGAAGGGAGCTCCCAGTGCTCAAACAAATACTTCCTAGGGAGAGCCAGGCTGACTACGGACTGGAAACACCCAGCTTGCTTAGTCTGAAGCATTCGCCAAGCTTCCATGGCGTGGGGCAGGCAGGGGCGGATATAGGGCAGGGCAAACGGGGCGGCCGCCCCGGGCCCCGCGCTTCAGAAAGCCCCGCGCATGCGCCGTGGCAAAGGGCGGGCCCCGCAAAACGGTCATCTGCCCCTGGGGGCAGGAGTCCCCTCACATGTGCACAGCACCTATGTCCACAGTGGAGCTGGAAAGGGGTCAGGTTAGAAGCCAGGAAAGGAAAGAGCATCGAAGCGTGGAGACACAGAGGGGAAAGCAGTAACGATGAGGAGAGATGGGCGGGGGGGTGGGGGGGAGGACAACAACAAAAGGCCAAATCCAACACGGGGGGAATGTTTTGCTGAGAACGTTTTAGAGGGAATGCAAAAATGGGTGAAGAATTCTAGGGTGGGAGCCTGAAGAGACAGCCACACAGGACATCAGCATGGAGAGGAGAGTACAGAACAGGGAGTGAAGAGGGAAACAAAGGAAAAGCAAAAGACTTTACAGAAAGTCTGCTTGATGCGAGACTACTAGCAAACGAGAAGGAGGGGCTGGATGTTCTAGCCAACGCCCCTCCAGTCTTCCAGGCATGAGACAACAAGACCGTCTATTCCTAGGGTGCAGCGGGGCGCTCATGCGTTTGAAACCTAGGTCATTTCTTTAGGTGCCTAAAAGAGACCCCGCAAACCTAACTTTAAGCCCCATTTCTAAATCTCTGCCCAAAACCAGACTAAAACAAAAGTTTTAAAATTGCAGGCTCTACTAATCGAAGCTATTAGTAACACAGCAAGGAATTGAATATATTTTGTGACATAGGGGGGGTACCTGCTGGTTGCTATGCTGGGCAGTGGGTGGTGAGTGACCCCCACTGGCTGCTGGCTGTAGCACGGCCCAGCAGGGCAGGGGGTGAGTCATTACGCAAAAAGAATCTCTCAACCTGTCCGACTAGCTACCCCCCAGGGAGAGAAACAAAGGAAGGGGGAATGCTGCCCCTGGCTGGGGGCAGGGCTGGAAGAGAGTTAGTTTCGGTCTGGGAAGCAGGGGAGAAGGAGCTAGGGAGGGGGGCTGGGATTGTAGGGCCCAGCCACCCCCCATCTCAAGGGGGGCACTGAGGCCTCCTAGCCCCAGTTCCTGTGACCAGATTCCATCTGTGCTGTGCTGTATCCTGGAGAAGCAATAAACTCCCTCTATTCTACTGACTGGTGCAGTCTGTGCCACTATGGGGGTGCAGGAGATGGGAAAACCCGACGCGTCGTCACAGCATCCTAGCCCCAGTTCCTGTAACCAGATTCCATCTGTGCTGGGCTGTATCCTGGAGGAGCAATAAACTCCCTCTACTCCACTGGCTGGTGGAGTCTGTTTGTGCCACTACAGGGGTGCAGGAGACGGGAAAACCCGACGCGTCATCACAATAACATTCAACTTTTTCTCTCTCACAACACAGCCACTACCAGCATGAGTCCCAGCAATGCCAATTTTTAAATTAAAAACACTAATTTCAAAGCCAGTTGACAGGTCAGACCTTTAACTGAGTGTGAAACTGCCTCTGGCGATTGGGAGATTAACTTCAGGCTCAAGCGTAGGCGGGGAGGCTCTTGGAGGGAGGACACAAGGACTGCTCACGAGCTTACTTTTCTGGATTGTCTGGGAACTTGATCCGCAGCTCTTGGTTTTTGTAAGACCTCTTCTCGAAGGTGAGAATCATCTTCTTCACCGAACTTTCATCCAGAGGTTCATCCTGGACCAGCAAAACAAATATTGTTTAGCCCTGAGCGATGGCTGCAACAGCAGCCTGGCAAAAAGTAAGCGTGGCCACCAGGCTGAGCCAATTCTGGATAAACCTGTGATGTAACAACCAGGAGCCAACGGCAATCAGAAGGAAGCTCAGCCGAAGTCTCTCTGCGGAAGGCTGACACAGCTCAAGGAGCCGCCACGTTTTCCGACTAAGCAAGTCCAGTTAGCAAAATGTTTCCATGAGACCCGTACAGATTATCTGCATCAACGAGCGCCCCGACTCAGTAAATAACAAAGCTATTGAAGAGCCGGCTCTGAACCAAGCGACCCAGCAGGGGACTTGGATTCTAAAGGGATTTGGAGTTTCAAGGGAGATGACTATCAGAAATGCTGCACACAAAGGACAAGGATATTTTACAAGCCCACGTGGTTCCACGGTGGCAAATGTCCCTTGTTTTTCATCACACACAACACAGACAGCCGGAAGCAACTCTCTCCTGGATTTAGAGCAATCCTTGGGTTACATTTATACAAGGATCTTTTCTCAGCTCTTAACAGAAGGGCCATTCCAGCGCTGGGTTTCTAGCTGACACACAGATATGGCAATTTCCTACAAGATCCTTGAAAGACCTTACTGTAGAAGTTAGGTATTACTGTGGGCTGAGCCCTCGTAACCCGGCCGGTGGGAGAGACAAGAACTGGGAATGTGGACTCTTGGGACAATAAGGGGGTAGGTGGATGTCTGGGGAAATCCCTAGGGAGAGGCTAATGTAAATCCCCCCTTTCAGTTATGCAAACCCGCAGCCTTTTGAAGCCAAGACTTGGAGGGCTAGTGTCTGCGCGGTGGCTGTAACAAAAGGCTGTAGGAAGAAAGAACTGAACTGCCTAGGAACCGGGGGAACCCAGCTGTTCCCAGAGCAGTCTCTGGGAGACTGTTCACAGGTCTGGAAGCGCTGACATTGGTCCTACCTGCCTTACGGGACATACAGATGCGCAGTGTGACTCGCCCGCAGGGGCAGTCCCCTGGTCTCGGAGAGAGGGCGCACACAGTGCCAGGCCCCAGCCATCAGGCAGACCGGCTCGCCAGGGCTATCAGAGCAGAACACCGAGAACGACGCAGCATTTAACCCCCCACCAAAAGAGAACGATCCACGTCCAGGAGAAGTGGCAGCGGGGAGCAGAAACCTTTAAGTGATCTCAATGGCACTGCTTGGTGCCCATGAGGGGGAAACAGGCCCTACCCTAAACCTGGGGCCGGTGTGTAAGCTGGGCACTAGTGCAGCTGCTCAGGAGACATTCAAACGCCGCCCAGCTGGTTAGCAGAGCGCCCACAGCTAAACTGTTTCTGATGGTGCACAGACGCACATGCCTTAGTGCACATAATGTATTCCGCACATGGATGGAAAACGTTAGAGCAGGAGGGGGCAAAGGGGCCTCCGTGGGCTGGATCCGGCCCATGGCCGCCCTGCCACTCACCTGCTCACAGGCCAATCGAGACCTGGGGACGGGGCGGGCACCATCAGAGGGAACTGCTGGCTGTTTAAAAACAGACAGCAGTTCTCTCTAGCTGCCATGCACCCCTGGCAGGGTGGGGCAGGGGGCAAGAGACTTCACCAACTCCCCTGCCCCCACACCCTCATTGGCTCAGGGGCGGGGAAGCATGTGAGGTCTCCTGCTGCTGTGAGAACTGCCAGCTGTTTTAAAACATCTGGCGATGCTCTCTAGGCCCCGGAGAGGAAGAGGAGGAGGGGAGAGAGGAAGACTTCAAGCGCTTCCCCACCCCCCACACCAAGCCAATTAGGTCTGTGAGTGGGGGAACATAGACATCTCCTGGCTCCGCCCCAGACCCCACCCCTTCTGGGGCAGCCTAGGGTCACTTCAGAAATTTGTAAAGTGGCCCCCCCCTTTTAAAAATGATTGCCTACCCCTGGACTAGAGGGAACATTGTCTGTGGCCCAAGTCTTTCCCCCTGCAGAAGATTTGCTTCTTTGCTGCTGCTGCAGAGCTAGCAAGAGAGGGAGGGTGGGTGAGTGAAGCTGAGAGTGTCTATGACATTAATGGATTTAGAAAATTAATAAGAATCCAGAAGCTATTCCCTGTCACAAATTTGAGAAAAGTAGTTTATGCCTAAAACAGATTTTTTATTTTGAAAGTTTTTTTTCAAGCCTTAAGATCTTTTGTTCATTATTTCAGAAGCCCCTTTTTAAAGTTCCTGTTTTCCTGAAGGGTTGGAAATTGAAACAACAGCCCCGGAAACGGAAAATCAGTTAGTTTCATCATCCAAGCAAGTGAAACGTCAATCGTCGCTAAAGGACTTAAGTCCTTCATTTCCCAATTTGCTATTGTTAAAACAGATAAGCAACCATTCTCCCTTTCCTCCACATGCCATCGCTCCCCGGGCAGTACACAAGTACCATTAGAACTAGCCATAGGATAGATGTATTGAGTGTCTCTTAAAAGAGGGGAGAGTTTGGGGCCCAGACAACCTTAAACCCCCCTTATTTTTCTCATTAGGCTTGTGGTGGAAAAGGCTGATTGGAACAACAAGTGACCATCTCAGGCAGCTCATCCGCGCAGAACACTGGAGATTTACCTCCTCTTCTTCCTCCTCCCCCTCCTTGTCAACTATCTGTAGAAGTTTCTTTTTCTCATCATCAGTTTCTTCCAGCGCAGCAGCTTCCTCCTCCCGGTGGCGACTGCGCTCCCGTGCGCTGGCTTGTTTCCGCCGTGCTTTGAGATCCTCATCTTCATCATCACGGGGCCTTTTAGTCCCTCTGTTGGGCTGAGGAAAGAGAAAGGAAATAAAGTGAGTGAATCAAGAACTTGTGTCTCCCTTTTATCACAGAACCCCAGTGAAAATGTGTGTGTTAAGCTCAGCTAATCAGATTTCTGTGGAAGCTTCCGTGCCAAGTTAGTCTGTACAGGATAAACTTAAAGAACAAACAACGTTCTGGTAGCACTTTATAGACTACCAAAACATGTAGAAGGGATCATGAGCTTTCGTGGGCACAGCCCCCTTCTTCAGATGACGGTAGTTTTGAGTTTAGGATGTGCAGACCCAAAATAAATAGGAGAGAAGGGGAGGGAGGAAAAGAAGGAGTGGGGGTTACTGTGGAAACTTACAATATTTTTACCAACTTTGAACATCGAAAGGGGGATTAATTTAGGGATGCAGAAAGACACATACACAGGTGAACAGTACCAACAAGAGTTGTGCCAACCTTCCTCCCTGTGTTGGCGCATGAACATCCATCAGGACATCACATATTTATCTTGCAAAGCTCCTTGAATATCAAATCTCAGTAGTGTTTATGGCCAAGCTGACTAGGCAAGTTCTGTCAAGTGGACAAATTTTCACTGAGGAATCAAGGACATGTATCACTTGTGAGCCACTTCTCAGATGACTCCAGGGTCTAGTGGTGAATTTATTGCACCCTCATCCTCTGACTCACCTTGGTGAAAACCCAATTCTAAATTGTTTTATGCACCAAAATCCCCCTTGGGTTTGATGCCCAATTTATGCAGAATCAGGCTCGTCATTCGCATAGGCAAAGCAGCGTGCGGCCTGCGGACTATGGTGCAGGAAAGGCAGGACGCGAAAGTGCAGCGACTACATGTGCATTGGACGTTTGCTTGCAACTGCCTGTTATTTTCAGACAGTTACCATTCACTAGGCAAAACTGAAGGGAACCCACAGAGAAGGGGGGGGGGCAGTGCTTTTTCTTCTCTCAGGTGGCCCCAAAGAGCTTAGGTTTGGAATTTTAAGAAACAATCGACTCCCCCCTCCCCGTGAGAGATAGGGATGGTATGTTTTGCTGGAGGACACAGAAGGTGGAATGGGAGCGCTTTCAGCCCTAGATTGAAGAGAGAGCAGCTGATTCTTTCACAAAAATCTTTTCTGCCAACTGTTTAACAGGTGTCTGCATAAACTAGGTATTAATTTAAAAAAATTAACCAGCATTTCCTCCCCTCTGCCAGCTGCTCAGGTTTTAGTTCCATGATATTTGTTGTGTAAAATCCCTCTTAGTCTCTCTTTCCGCCATAGCTCTCCATCTAACTTTCTACGGCACAAAGCAGATCTCTCTTCTGAAAAGCCTGCTTTGGTCTTCTTAAGACATCAAAACACACAACTCTCTCCTTTGCTGGGCCTTTATCTACAATCTCTCACTCACAGCCCACCTCCACAAAGGTACCAGCTACCAGCTCACTGCCATCAGGACTCTGAAGACAGAGAATTTGGAGCAGAAAAGTGGGAGTGTTACTCTCTTGCCAGGTCCCACAAGAGCACAGACTTCGGGGGAGCGCGGCTCCGCAGCAATACTGGAAACCCAGGAGGCACCAATTCTTTCAGGCTCATAAGGCAAGGCCTGCTGCGATTTTGATTAAAATGAGGATCCTGCTGCAGACCAGCTACAACATCAGCTCAGTGCCAAATCTGAGCATTTCATTTATTTTCAGGGATGCAACAGAATTTAAAGAACCATCACAGCATCTAGTCTGACCTCGTCTATCACAGGCTGTTCCATTTCACCAGCCTCCCTCACTTGACCCCAGTGACTTTAATTAGCCTAAATATTCCTGCCCTCAGGAGACCACTGTGTCCATAGGCAGAGAACATCAGAGACCAAGGCTGGTGTGGCCTCCCCCCGGCAGGGAATTGGTTAGCTGCGATGCCCACAGGCCCACGGCGGCAGAGGAAGGCAAAAATATAAAAATAAACCCTAAACTAAAGCAACATCCTCGCCAATGTGACCCTGCTGGAAGGCAGGGGACGTCCCCCATCCCAAATCTGGTAACCACTTTGGCTCTGGACACGTAAACAAGATGCACCAGCCAGGAATCAAGGAGGATTCTCTGGACCATCTCAGAGCACGGGCCACCCCATCCAGTTTCCCATTGCCAACGGTTACTAGTCTTGGATGCCCCAGAGGAAGGAAAAAAACCCAGAATGCATCTGGCCAATGGGGCAGGGGCGGAGATCTTTCCTGACCCCTGCAGTCAAGTGGGAGGAGATGAAACACGAGATCTGAGTATAGTCACTGTCTTAAAATAGAGCTGCAAATGTTCCAGGCATATTAAGAGGCCGTAACAAATTCAGTTCTGGCAGGGAGCGCCCCATGGCGGCTGAAGGGGGTCTCGTAATATTTAACCTGCCTGTCTGCAGGTGAGTCAAAGTCCAGCCCGTGGCCGAGGTTCAGGCCTCCCCGTTTACTCGCTCACTCCGGTGTGGTTTGCAGGGGACTGGGGGGGACCCAGGCCTGTCCACTCCTCTGGGTCCTGGCCCAGGGACTCTATATGTAGCAGATATCTGCGAGTTTCAAAGTCCGTAGGTATCCCACTTCCTCGGGATGCTGCTTCATTCAGCCCTTCTCTAGGGCCTTGCTGCAGAGTTCCCCTTTTCCAGGTTCCATAGAGTTGTCCCTGGCTAGCCTTTGGCCGCAGGATCTAGATCCGCTTAGCTACGAAAGCCCAGCTCCCACTCGGAGCTGTCCAAGGCTCTGGTTGTCCCAGTTAGCCAAGAGGTCCACCTGGGCTGAGCTCCAGGAAGGAACTGATGGGCCTTAGCTAGTAGCTCCTTATATAGCAGCCTGCCGCGTTCTGATAGGCTGCAGTGCAGGCTGCCCCTCTACGCTGCTTTCCACTGCTCCTGGCCAGGGTGCTGAAAGGCCTCCAGTGGGGAGGTCAGCTTTGCCCACCCCATCACAAGGCAACGCAAGCAATTCTGTTCTCCCCAAGGCAGACCGAAAAACAGGGAGATTCGTAGGATCCAAGGCCAGAAGGGAATTCCATGACCATGGAGCACGAGCATAACCTTCCCCCCCCTCCTCGCCCCACACACAAGCCGTAGAATTTCTCCCTGGAGCGGGATGAAAGCATGCCTTTTAGAAAGAGAACTAATTTCACCCTAGAGACGCCAAGCAATGGCAAGTGCCCGCACCTCCCTGAGAAGCGTCTCCAGGATTCTGTTTCCCTCATAACTATTTTTTAGTCAACCGAAAGACCACAAACGGTGGCTGCCCACACCAAAGCCTGGACGCGGTGACTGTGTGCAACACGCTAATGGAGCAGCCAGCTCAACGTATCAGCTTAATGCACATAAAAGCAGCATAGTTAGAGGCACTGCGCTGGCAGGAGCAGACGGCACCTCTGGGAGAAGACGCACAGTTAAGGTCCTGTGCACATCTCATTCTGAGAAATGGCTTGGCACTGCTGTAAGAGTGAGTGCTGAGTCCTGGCCGCCTGCTAGACTCATTCAAACTCGGTGAGCTACATTCTGTCTGCCTGCATTGCCCCTGTGGTTTCCACCGGCGAGGGTATGCTGCTTCACTTCCTGTCCCAAGGCAGTCACTCTGCGCACTCTCAGATAGCGGGGCTCGGCCCCAGAATGGCTTATGTCCGTGCCTGGCGCAGAACCGTGTGTACACTGTTTGGAAAACACTTCAGGACCCTTGGATTGAAAAATGCTCTTTGTTTCTAACAAGCGTGCTCCTTACAGGCCTGTTGGGCATATTAACAACTCAGAAGGCCTCAGAGATCCGCTCTGAAAGCAGGTACTGTCTGCAGCAGCCAGTCATTCAAACCCCCACTACCCATTAGCCACACTTTGGATACAAACAATAAAAGCACTCTTCCAGCTAATGCCACTTCAGGGGAAAGTGCTGGCAAACACACACGCCTTCCATGCTGCCCTGAAGGGCAAAGCATGCTCCTGTCCCACAAACAACCATTTCCACAGACAAGGGCGTTAGGTGTGGGTTGAACGTGGGATGGAAGGAAGCTGGGGACACCGAACAGGAGAAAAATCTGGGGTCACCCCAAGCACCTGCTAAAAACTCCCGCTGAAAACATGGAACTGAGTTCAGGCTACAAAAGTAATGAAAGAGTTAAAGAAAAACCAAGCATTTTCCTTGGATGTTCCCTGTGTACCCAGACTCTTTGTAACCTCGACTCCAGCTTCTCAGTTCTCTCTCCCTCTTATTTTTTAAATTAAAAAGCAATGAGACCATAGCTGTAATGAAGGGCAAATGGTCTGTCGGATGCAAACTAATGTACCATAGAAAGAGGCTACATCACCAGAACGAATTCTAAATTAAAACCGCACCATGAAACCAACTCCATTTCCTCTGAGCATGCAATCTATATTATCAGCATTTACAATCTGTTTCGACCTCAATTATACTATCTTTTTGGGGAGGAGGGGGGTCTTCTCTAATACGTAGTAATAAAGTCATTATGACAAATTATGAAAATGCCTGGAGTGTAATTATTAATGCCATCAATACATTTGCAACAGAATGTAATTGAATTCTCAGACAAACTTTGTTAAGCGGGAGTTAAGGTTTAGCAGAACATAAAACATAAAGGAAAGAAAACCCTACAAAAACACTGCATGTATCAAGCCTAATGAATAACCCAGTAAATTGGGGTTAGTGTAAAATGTCTGGATTTCTGATTATTTAAAAGTATAAAGACAGAGCAAAGGTACACAACCTTAACTCTGCCCCCGCAGCATAAACTTACCATCATCATCTTAAAAGTTTCTCAAAACCATGTGGCTTTAAAAAAACATTTTAAAAAATGTGTAGGTGGCAGCAGAAGGCTTCACCAGTCTCATACAATGCAGAATAGTGAGTCTGCGGGTGCCCACAAGCCTGTAAGTAACATATACTTTTAAGAGCCTACATGATTTCCATATGCCCAGTTCTAGCTGCACGCAATTTCACAGAACTAACCTCTGATGTCAACTACTCAAGAGACACCTTCTAATCTTAACCCAAGGAAAACGTAAATATGCAACAACATGGAAATGATTCAATATTTATACTGCTGTAGTGTAGTGCCTTGAGGCCTCAATCAAATCAATCCCCTTTGTGCTAGGCGCTGTGCAAACATGCAGTAAGTGACATTTCCTGACCCAGACAGCAAGCAATCTAAAACTAAGTTTACAAGGTGGGTGATGTAATTTCTTAATTTGGACTGACTTCTGCTGGTGAGACACACAAGCTTTCAAGCTTACACAGAGCTCCAATTCAGGTCTGGGAAATGTTCTCAGAGTCACAGCTAAATACGAGGTGGAAGCAACTGTTTAGTGTAAGAGATTAATACATGTGTCAAGAGGCACTTTGAGTGTTTCCCAGACCAAAGAAGAGCTCTGTTTTAAACTCACAAGTTTGTCTCTCTCACCAACAAAACAAACAAACAAACAAAAGATTCTCTCACCCACCTTGTCTCTCTACTATCCTGGGACAGACAGGGTTACAACAACTTTTCATAAAATTAAATTGTCCTTTACACTTACAGATACCTTGGTGTAACAAATGTATGATTTTTAAACTTTTTTAAAAATCAGATTTGCATTGTAAGCACATTTTTGTCTTTTTAAAATAAACTGATTTTGAGCTAGGTTTCACATTATGACTAGGGCTGTCAATTGACCTGCATTAACACCTGTGATTAACACAGGGCAGGATTAACATTTTAACCCTTTTAACACGTTAATGCTGCGCTGTCCCTTTCAAATGCCACTCCCACACTTCAAAGGGGCAGTACAAGTGGAACAAGGGATCAGCTGGAGTCTCCAGCTGATCCCAAGCTCCTAATGCGCTGCCCCTTTAAAGTGCCAAAATGGCCGGAGCAGCACTGTACAGAGACGGGGTCAGCTGAGGACTCCAGCAAGCAACAGTCTCTTCTGTAGGTGCAGAGAAGATATTCTTCATTTCAGTTCATTCAACTTGCTCAGATCAATGACTTGTTCATTTAAGTTGAGGCACCAAGCAGGAGCTGAAAACCCCAGATGCTTGTTTTCTCTTCCAATGGATGGATAAAACCGAGGTATGAGAGGGTGAGCTCTCTTAGGTCTGCCATCTTGAAGGGCATGCTGATGAAAAGCCATCCGTTCGGGGCGGAGGGGGCTGGCAGCCACACGCTTAGGCGGGCCAACTTCTGCTCCCCGCCCCATTGTGCAGGGTTGCTAGTTCCCAACCCCTACGGTGCTGGAGCAGCCCTCCACCTGCAGTGGACCAAGGGCTGTTTCCAGGTACTGGTTAACCCAGGGGTTTTTACCAGGAGCCACTTCAGGAATTTTTAAAGTGGCCCTGGCCCACACCAGAAGGGGCGGGGCCTCAAGTGGAAGGGGCGGGGCCAAGATACTTCCTTGCTTCCCCACCCACAGACCATGATTGGTCTGGGTTTGGGAGAGCAGGTGAAGTCTTTGCTTCCCTCCAGGCAACTTCACTTGCCCCCTCCTTCTGCTCCAGGCCAATCAGAGCTTGGGGGTGAGGGAGCACATGAAGTCTCCTCCCACCCTGCCAGGAGTGCGAGGCACTTCTAAGCACCGCATGCTCCTGGCATGGAGGAGGAAACTTCGCATGCTCCCCCCACCCACAGGCCCTGATTCATCTGGGGCAGGGAAGTGGCAGTGCCCGCTGCTGGGTTAACCGGTACCTGATAAGCATTACGCATTCACATCCCTAGATACATGTTTTCTATGTAAAACTATCTGATTGATTAAATAGTTTCAATCAATCTTTTTCTTGTATATACAAAGCACATTTAAGGAAATTCTTGACTAATGAAAATATTTTTAAAGCGCTTTTTGTGCACTTAAATGTGTCATTTCACTATTATCTAATATAATAAAAGAGGAAAAATTAAGAAACTGAATAAATAGCTATATACATGTATGTAGCTACAGCATATCCCGCTGGTTACCCAAAAGAATTACCAAAGTTAGCATACAGGCTATATTTAGTTACAAATCAATATGGTGTAATGGTTACCAATCAATAAGATTCAACCTTTCTTTAGGAAAATAACTAAAAAATATCCACACAAAACAAGATTAAAATCAATTTTTAAAATTAAGGTTTCCTGCTTTCTAATTGAAATCATGATTGAACTGCAGTGAGATAAAATAACTTATTTAAATCATCTGGATTTATATCAAGCCACACAAGTATTCATTCGGGATGATAACCAGTCTCCTACCCTGCTGTAAATAAAACCTAAACAGTCAACATTTTCCCATCATCTTTTTAAAAACTCCTGTAGAAAGCATGCTCTTGCAGCCAAAGAACAGCATGCTGGTATTTAAAAGAAACCATAATCTTGAAGTCTACTTTTAAAAAAAACTGAAGTAATTTTAGGTTCAACTGCTTGAGTCGCCTTGCAAATGTTTGTGGTTTCAACATCACACTTTCTTGTTTTTAACACGTTTGTCTCTTCTGTTTCTGTATGACAGACCCAGGCAGACATATGAAAAGCAAGGACCACCTGACTCTACTGGAGGAATGGTGTGTGTGTAATTTATATTCATAAAATAGCTGTCAAATGCAAAAAGTAAACTGATGGGAAACCAAAGACTTTTCACTCTACTCTCATTGAGTTAATTATCTTAGGTGTAATGTATTACACTAGAATGTTAAAAATCATTAAATGTAAAGTTTTAAGAGGGCACATCCTGGAACAGATTTTTTGTTTGTGTCACATGTATACTTAAGGGTTTGTCTACCTGAGGCTTTATTCCCGATCAGCCTTGTGTGTGGGTGCTCTTATTGCAGAGTCAGTCTACCAATGGACCATCTACAAAATCTACCATCACAGGACCTAACCATATAAGCCAAAACATCAGGGGCTCATACATCCTCTAATGCAGGGGCGGGGAACCCCAGGCATGGGGGCCAAATGCGGCCCCCAGCTAGCCTGGATCCGGCCCCCAAGGCGCAGGGACCTCCCCAGCACCGGGGAGCTTGTGCTGGCACTCCAACTCTCTCACTGCCCAACAGCAGGGCTGGAGCACACAGAATCTACTAGCATGGGCCCCGTGAGGCTCTGGCACGGAAGGGGGATGTGGTGGGTCTCTTTCTCTTTCTCAGATGGGGCCACATCACTGAGGGGTCTGGTTCTGGTTTGGTTTTTTGTTTAATTTCTCACTTGTGTGTGGCCCCCAACTGATTTTTCTGTGGGTCAGTGGTCCCCAACCCAAAAACGGTTCCCCATCTCTGCCCTAATGTGCTCCATGCTATCCAGTGCCAGCAATACCGATCTGCCTCGTACTTTGGCCAAACGCGACAGTCTCTGTGACAAAGGACAAATGGACACGAACCAGACATCAGGAATGGGAACACACACAAACCTGCAGGGAAACATTTCAACCTGCCCGGGCACTTGATCATGGATCTAACAGTAGCCAGTCTTCTGCAACGGATTTTCACTAACCAGTTACAGAGAGAGAGTGTGGAACTGGTATCATCTACAAGTCTGACACTGGCACCCTGGGCTTGCATAAAAACATTCACTGGTTGGCGCATTACAAAGCCAATTTTCTCCTGCCTGTAACATCCACATTTTCATATCCAAAGCTATGAATGTGACAAATCCAGCCCACTTCACTGCCAAGTTAACACAGGTTCTGCAGCTGACAGGATTTTTTTCGCTGTTATTTATATCTATCTAGAGAGAGGTTGATTTGAGACGACAGGACAGGCAGCACTGGGCTCTGCCGGCAGGGCTGGGGCGGTGAGCAGCGCAGACAGGACAGGACAGGCCCCCCACACACACACACTGCTGCTTTCCCCACCTCAGCAAGGCTACAGTGCCCTGGCTACCCGTGCCTCACTGTCCTACGTGGGGCAGGCAGGCACCCATGTGCCTCCCTAGCCTCCAGGATTAGAGCCAGGCCAGGTGAGTGCCACAGTCGGGGGGGAGGGGGAAGGAGAGGGGGTAAGGGGCCCAGGTGACCAAGGGGGGAAGGGAGGCAGCGAGAGAGAAGCAGGACCTGGCTGAGTGGGGGGGAGGGAAGCTGGAGTTGCCTACCCCCTGCGAGGGGGGGGATGGGTGAACGCAGTGAACACAGACCCTTGTGTACAATAACACAGCCCCCTTGTGTGTTACCTCCACTCCAGCTCAGCTGATGAAGTGGGTTTTGCCCATGAAAGCTTAATGATTTTATATATTAGGGATGTTAAAATGCATTTTCGTAAACGAGTACCAACTGACATTTTCAGCGAGTACATGTTTGCGTGGGGGGAGGCGGGAGGCAGTTCCTCTTGTAGTAAGTTGAAGGTCGGTAACATGGAGTCAGCAGGCCTGTAACATGAAAGCAGCAATCTAGTGAGCAAGACTTTGGTTCAGGAACACAGGAGCCAAGAGAGAGGCCCTATTGGTAACTGTGTGATGGTGTAAGTTAGGTCGAGCATGGAAGGACACAGGGAGGCACTGGGTACAGACTGTGAGCCAAAGGGGAGTAACAGAACATCTTAATAAGAAATGTCTTAGTACAAAGACTCCCCAAAAACTAATGCACATACTGACCTAGGTTCAGGACCAGGTCAGAATTGACAGCATGAAGGATAGTAAGTGAGCCCCCCTTCCGTAAGGTGAGGAGTGGTAACTAAGCAACAGAGGGTGGCAACCTGGTACGTAAAGAAGTGATGTAAGTTGTTTGTACCTGTCTTTAAAAGGACACCGCGAAGGGTGCTCTCTGGCCGACCTGGGGGGACACACTAGGCATCTGTCATTGCCTAGACTCACAGAATGCACAGTGCCTTAACTCCGACTAACCGCTGTTAATGTCTGTTCTATGGCAATAGGCCTGCCCGGTGTTGGTACCTTGTCACGTGGGCCATAACGCACACTGGTGTAACCTTGTAGGATCTCGGTTACCAACCGTTAGAGCTTCGCATTTGACAATAAACCTGCTCGACTGATTTCAAACCTGGCCCGCATCTGTCGTTTCTGCCGGCTTTCAGAGATCTCCTATGTTGACCCAAGTGCACGGGGACTGACACTTTAGATAAAGGGAGCACCAACAGTTACGCATGCAGCCGAAAGTTTATCACCACCGACGGAGCAGAGGTCCTTCAGGACAGCGCCAGGACAACCCGGCCAGACGATGCTGACACTGACAGTCTGAAGGTACTGAAGTTACCGAAGTACGACACCTCTGTATCAGCCAGCAGCATGCAGCTGGTGCTCGAGGGGAGCCTGCTTAAAAGCCAGCTCCCTGCACATACCAGCTCCTACTCCCCCGCCCCATGATGCCACCTCTGATACAGAAGCAGCAGCGTGGGGAAGGGGGTCTTGTGTGTAACCGTGAAGGTTAATCCATGAGCCCAGGCTAACTGGTTAACTGCTTACACTATTACACTCTCACACCCCCACTATATATTTTTCTTAGTCTCCAAGGGTTTGTCTAGACAGCTGAGACTGCCAGTATCTCGAAATAGCTATTCCGCGTCTTTTACACATGCCCGTTATTTCAAAACAGATTTCAAAATAACAGGCACGCTATTCCGGCATCCCCATAACCCCCGTTCCACGAGGGTTACAGGATGTCTCGAAATAGCATGTTCTTGAAATTAGCGCTATGTAGACGGCACCAAATTTCAACATACATTTGAAATAAGATCCGCAAATGGCATTGCTTATTCCAAGATCAGGGTGCTGTCTAGACCAGGGATGGGCAAAAAAAATGTTCTGGGGGCCACTTCAAAAATGTTTTGGACCGCACAAAAAGGGGCAGGGCCTCAAACAGAAGGGGCGTGGCCAGGATGCTTCAGGCTTCTCCACCCACAGACCATGACTGCTCTAGGAGTGGAGGGGCCCTTCCAACTAAGCACCCATGGCCTCCCACCCCCAGGCCAATCAGCTGAAGCCTCCTCCCACCCAAAGCATGAGGTATTTGGAAGTGCCATGCGCTCCTCGCAGGGCAGGGGTAGAGGAGAGGAAACTTGCACGCTCCTCCCACCCCCAGGCCAATCAAGGCTTGGAGGCGGGGGACTGGCAGGGCCTCCACAGGCTGGAGCAACCTGCTTGGCGGGCCACGGAGGCACTTCTGCCCACCCCTGGTCTCGATGAACCCCACGGTACCACAGTACTACTCACTGTTAAAGGTACAGACTAACACGGCTACCCCTCTTTCCAGATTAACCTTCACACGCAAGCAAGCCCTAACTCGAGTTCTATCCCTGGATCCAGTAACAAAAGAGAAAGAGCGCTCGCTCTGTCGGTCGGGGAGGTGAGAAAAAGGAAATGTGCCTTAAATCAATGAATAATCATTCTAGGCAGCATCTGCCTTCCTTCCTCTGGAGCACTAACGAAATGGAGTGTCCCACAGAAATGCAGGCACACATTTTGGGCCCTGGCTGCTCTCAGCACCTCAGCCCGATTTAAAGAAAGCTGGCTCACTTACTCATTTTAACAACTCAAAGATCCCCGCTTTGCATCACGCAGAGCCAGAGCCACTTGTCACTATGGGGCCCGGAAATCACTTTTTGAAGCCACCCAAAAGGAATCTTCTTAGGGAAAGAACTCCCTTTGTGAGCAAATCTCAGCCAGCTACAACCAGCTGGAAAGCATCCTCAGGGAAACCTATGAGTTGTCAATTTTGAATGACTTCTGAAAGCAAGTCCCAAAACTCCAGCCATCCCGTCAACCTCTTAACCCTGTTAGTAGCACCTGTGTTACAGCAGCCTGCTATCAGTCTCACTGCTTGTTGCAGTAACTCACAGGAGCGAAGCAATTTAGGTCATGTGAGAACTAAGCATTAAAAACCCCTCAAGAACCCCAAAACGCACAAACACTTTGAGAGTTGTGAGTCACACAAGCCAGCACATCCACAGGAAAGGGAACCTGTGCACGTCAGCCACGATGGACTTTAAGTTGGAAGCAATCACAGAACACAAGCACTGGAAGGGCCCGCAAGAGAGCAAGACCAGCCCCCTGCCCTCACAGCAGGACCAAGCACTGGGGATGTCAACGTGTAGTCGATTACACAATTAACTGGTAGCCTGGGCTTATCAGTTAATGATGTCTACGCGCACTGCGCACTCCTCTCCCTTGATGCCTCTGGATCAGAAGCAGTAAAGGGGAGGAAGGAGCAGCAGATACGTGCAGGGCACCGGCCGAGCCACCTTCCCCTGCCACCTCCCACAGAGGCAGCAGCGTGGTGGTGAGTATGTGGGCCGGAGCTGGCACCTGCGGAGAGCCAGCTAAAAAGTCACCCCCTTGCTGCCTCCTACTGAGGTAGCGGGGGAAAGGGAAGGTGGAAACCAGTGCTTGCAGGGAGCCAGCTTCCCATGAGCTCTGGCTCCCACCTCCCCGTGTGTAAACACATAACCGTTAAAATTTCCAGCAGCTACACGTTCACACAAATACTCAACAGTTAGCATCCCTACCAAGCACCATCTAGATCCTGAAATGTGGTGCCCAGAACTGGACACAGTACCCCTTTCCTCTCCCTCCTCCTGAAATGAGTGTTCAAGTGCAAACAGGCAACCCAAGTCCTGATGAATCTTGCAAGCCTTCCAAACAGCATCGGATGGCTAGTGCTAGGGACTATTATTTTAGCAAGAAGGAATGCCTAGAGCTGTAAGTTACTGGGAATAGCTTAGCCGTTGCAGGAGACGCACTGGGGTAATAAGGCTGCAAGTATTCAGAAAGTCCCACAGCTTCTCAAGCTGCACTAATTGTCTCTGGCATCACATTCATTCATTCTACAGCAAATATGGCGAGTTATCTGTTCACCATCATGCACCCGCACTAATCGAGACAGATTCCACTGTGAGCCAAGCTTAGCACATTTAACAAGCGCCACAGTTTAAGCCGATAACCCCAGCCAGTGTGGCTCAGCCTTACTCCATTAATTTCTGCTTTCACTACTTCCTTTAATTTCACAAACACAGTCTAGCTCAAACCAAAGCAGTCTGTAGCCACTCCATACAGCAGTTAATCCTGCTCAAATGCAGAATTCAATTACCTCTCCTCCTCCCCCACCCAGAGGCCATGAAGGGGAGATCTGGAAATAGCTGGAGGTGGCTTTTCCCCCTTCATTACCACGGTCATTGGAAACCGGACACAGAGGGCATGGGCACAGCATTTCTGGGCAAAAATGTAGGGATATTTAATCATCACTTTAGACCATCTGCACCTGTTTTGCAGCAGCGCATCAAGCTTATGGATTTCCGAGCTCTGTATAAACAGCCAAGTGCTGGAGTCAGTTTAATTGTATTCTCTGCTGCAAGAGATTCAGTCTTCTATTTTGACCAGCACTTGGTGCAGAATTAGAGGCGCGGTGCCTGAAATTTCTGTGCCCAATTTGGCCCGGAGGGAACGCAGCTTCCTGATTAAGTAGGGACACATTAACTGTTCGGAGGAGAGAAATCTGACACTCTGAGGAGGAAAGCAATTATTATGGATTGTGATAGGAAAGCTGAGAAGACCAAGGGACTCTGCAGAATGGCTACAATAGAACAGGATCCTTATTGTGTGGCTTATTTGTCTGGTGGAAAAAATGTAAATACCTTCAAGAATCGTGCACCTCTGGAGCGGGCACCAGTATCAAGATGATTTACCCTTCAAAATCTACTGCCTCTGCTGCAGGGGTGGGAGTTGGTGAACTTTGATCCTCTCTCTCCTATTTCAGCTGCCAGCCTCTGTCTCAATGTGCAAGTCTGGATTCAGAGAAGGAACACTCAAATGCCTATTGTGAGGCGCTGCATCTAGCACAGTGATTCTCACCAGAGGCCCGGGCAGGTTTCCGGAGAGTGGGGAGGCTCCAGGAAGAGCCAGCATTAGACTTGTGGGTTCAAGTGGGATCACATGGCAGAGAGCCAGGGCCCTGTTTAATTGGTTAACTGATTAAAGGGGAGGGTGGGGGCAGGGAGGGGTGCTCCTGCCCAGCTGAGTGGCCCTCTCCCAACTGCTGCTGGGCTGGAGCAGCCTGCCCCTCCTCCGTAGGCAGGGCCTGCTCCAGCCTTTCCACCCCCTCCGCAGGCAGGGGCTGTTCTGGCACTCTAGCTGCCTCTCCGTGGCAGGCCTCCCCCTTCCCTGCTGTGGGCAGGGAGCTAACTGCTCCAGTTCCCATCGATTCACCTTAACTGGTAAGCCTCACTTGTTAAGGGTAAGGCTTACTGGCCAACCATTCACACCCCCACCCTGACTCCTGGCACCTGGGGCTGAAGCCAAAGCCTGATCAACTAAGGCTGTCTATGCCCTGGGAAGGTCTGGCCGCAGAAGCGCTGTCGACATGCAACAGTCACCAAAAGTGACAACAGTCAAACCAGTGATAGAAATGTAGCCGTGTTAGTCTGGTGTAGCTGAAGCAAAATACAGGACTATGGAGCACTTTAAAGACTAACAAGATGGTTTATTAGGTGATGAGGTTTCGTGGGCCCGACCCACTTCCTCAGATCAAATAGTGGAAGAAAATGGCACAACCATATATACCAAAGGATACGATCAAAAAATGAACACATATGAAAAGGACAAATCACATTTCAGAACAGAACAGGGATGGGGGGGGAGGTAAATGTCTGTGAGCTAATGATATTAGAGGTGATCATTGGGGAAGCTATCTTTGTAATGGGTAAGAATTAATGTTTTTGTTTAGACCTAGGCGTAAAGTGTCGAATTGAAGCATGAATGACAGTTCAGAGCATTCTCTTTCAAGTCTGGTGTGAAAAGGTCTTTGAAGCAGGATGCAGGTAATCAAGTCGTTGAGACAATGCCCTTTCTGGTTGAAATGGCAAGAAACTGTTTTTTCTTTGTGATCCTGTCTGATATCTGTTTTATCAGCAGAGATGATTCTTACCAACAACCACAGGACATACCACACTAATACCAACCCTGGAACCTTCCCTTGCAACAAACCCCGTTGCCAGCTTTGTCCACATATTCACTCTGCTGATACCATTATTGGACCTAACCAATTGAGTTATAAGATCAAGATCACACATTCCTGCTCATCCACAAATATAATTGATGCTATCATGTGCCGAAGGTGTCCGTCTGCTATGTACATTGGACAAACGTCTCAGATACTTCGCCAAAGGATCAATGCCGACAAAACAGATATTAGACAGGATCACAAAGAAAAAACAGTTTCTTGCCATTTCAATCAGAAAGGGCATTGTCTCAACGACTTGATTACCTGCATCCTGCTTCAAAGACCTTTTCACACCAGACTTGAAAGAGAATCCTCTGAACTGTCATTCATGCTTCAATTCAACACTTTACGGTCTAAACAAAAACATTAATTATCTTACCCATTACAAAGATAGCTTCCCCAATTATCACCTCTAATATCATTAGCTCACAGACATTTACCTCTCCCCCTATCTCCGTTCTGTTCTGAAATTTGATTTGTCCTTTTCATATGTGTTCATTTTTTTTGATTGTATCCTTTGGTATATGTGGTCATGACAATTTTCTTCCACTATTTGATCTGAGGAAGTGGGTCGGGCCCACGAAAGCTCATCACCTAATAAACCATCTTGTTAGTCTTTACAGTGCTACATAGTCCTGTTTTTTGTTTCAACAGTCAAACCAGTTTTTCTGCCTCCCGTTGTCCACATCTTCTGGCCACATTGCTGACAGGGGAGCCAGCAAACAGGGCAAAGCACAGTGGAAAGTGTCCCACAGGGCAGTGCTGATCCCTGGGCCTCTTGGGATGCCTTCCTAGCTGTGTGTGCTCTCTGTGCTATGGCTCTCCAGCACTCTGCCTGCATCAGCAGCCTGCCTGCAGCCCTGTTCCTAGTGCAGGCAAACCAAAAGCATCCCATGACTTGGAATTGTTCTCCTTGGCCTTAGAGGCTAGAAGCAGCAGCAATGGGCTTAAACTGCAGCAAGGGAGGTTTAGGTTGGATACGAGGAAAAAAATCCAAACTGTCAGGGTGGTTAAACACTGGAATAAGTTGCCTGGGGAGGTTGTGGAATCTCCATCCTTGGAGATATTTAAGAGCAGGTTGGACAGTTACCTGGCAGGGATGCTCTAGATCAGCATTTCTCAATTTTATTTGGACTTCTAAAGAACCCTTTTAAACTTGAAAGAGTTTTACGGAACCCCTAATAACAGTCTGCTATATGGAGCTGAAAAAGTAGACCACAAATAAGAAAGGATAATAATAAACAAATGCTAAACAAGGTTATGAGATCAACATTTAGTTTAATTGAACATATTAATATGTAAGGAAGCTTACAAAGAGTGGAAACTTGGACAAATGACCAGGGAGAAGTTTAAAGGTATAGCTCGAGAATGCCGGGGGGTTATCAGGAAGGCGAAAGCGCAAATGGAATTGCGACTGGCTAAGGATGTGAAGGATAACAAGAAAGGTTTCTACAGGCATGTTAACAAGAAGAAGGTGATCAGAGAGGGTGTGCGGCCCCTAATGGATGAAGGAGGTAACCTAGTGACAGATGATGTGGGGAAAGCTGAAGTACTCAATGCTTTCTTTGCCTCTGTATTCACGGACAAGGTCGGCTCCTGGACTTCTGTGCCAAGTGATGCAAGATGGGATGAAGATGGACAGCCCATGGTGGGTAAAGAACAGGTTAGGAACTATTTAGAAAAGCTAAACGTACATAAATCCATGGGTCCGGACTTAGTGCATCCGAGGGTACTGAGGGAGTTGGCAAATGTCATTGTGGAGCCTTTGGCTATTATCTTTGAAAAGTCGTGGAGATCGGGAGAAATCCCAGATGACTGGAAAAAGGCAAATGTAGTGCCCATCTTCAAAAAAGGGAAGAAGGATGATCCAGGGAACTATAGGCCGGTCAGTCTTACCTCGGTTCCTGGAAAAATCATGGAAGGGATCCTTAAGGAATCCATATTGAGGCACTTGGATGAGAGGAAAGTGATTAGGAATAGTCAGCATGGATTCTCAAAGGGCAAGTCGTGCCTGACCAATCTGATTAGCTTCTATGATGAGGTAACTGGCTCGGTGGACATGGGGAAGTCAGTGAATGTGATATACCTTGACTTTAGCAAGGCTTTTGATACGGTCTCCCACAATATTCTTGCTAGCAAGTTAAGGGAATGTGGATTGGATAAATGGACAGTAAGATGGATAGAAAGATGGCTAGAAGGCCAGGCCCAGCGGGTAGTGATCAATGGCTCGATATCAGGATGGCGGTCGGTTTCTAGCGGAGTGCCCCAAGGTTCGGTTCTAGGACCGGTTTTGTTCAACATCTTTATTAATGATCTGGATGAGGGGATGGATTGCACCCTCAGCAAGTTTGCGGATGACACTAAGCTGGGGGGAGAGGTAGATACGCTTAAGGGCAGAGATAGGGTCCAGAGTGACTTAGACAAATTGGAGGATTGGGCCACAAGAAGTCTGATGAGGTTCAACAAGGACAAGTGTAGAGAGTCCTGCAGTTGGGACGGAAGAATCCCAAGCATAGTTACAAGCTGGAGACCAACCGGTTAAGTAGTAGTTCTGCAGAAAAGGACCTTGGGGTTACAGTGGATGAGAAGCTAGATATGAGTCAACAGTGCGCCCTTGTAGCCAAGAAGGCTAATGGCATATTAGGTTGCATTAAGAGGAGCACTGCCAGCAGATCCAGAGATGTCATCATTCCCCTTTATTCGGCTTTGGTGAGGCCGCATCTGGAGTATTGTGTCCAGTTCTGGGCCCCCCCCACTACAAAAAGGATGTGGACGCATTGGAGAGGGTCCAGCGGAGGACAACCAAAATGATTAGGGGGCTGGAGCATATGATTTATGAGGAGAGGCTGAGGGACTTGGGTCTGTTTAGTCTGCAGAAGTGAAGAGTGAGGGGGGATTTGATAGCAGCCTTCAACTTCCTGAAGGGAGGTTCCAAAGAGGATGGAGAGAGGCTGTTCTCGGTAGTGACAGATGGCAGAACAAGGAGCAATGGTCTCAAGTTGTGGTGGGAGAAGTCCAGGTTGGATATTAGGAAAAACTATTTCACTAGGAGGGTAGTGAAGCACTGGAATGGGTTACCTAGGGAAGTAGTGGAGTCTCCATCCCTAGAGGTGTTTAAGTCTCGGCTTGACAAAGCCCTGGCTGGGTTGATTTAGTTGGAATTGGTCCTGCCTAGAGCAGGGGGCTGGACTTGATGACCTTCTGAGGTCTCTTCCAGTTCTATGATTCTATGATTTAAAAATAAAAATCACATTTAACTTGTACAAACCGTTAACTGTGGTATATCACAGGTGTGCGCGCAGCACTGACTAGTGACATCATCATCCCCGCTCTGGCTAAAATGGCATTACACAGGGACACTTAGTGGCAAACAAATGAAAATTGTTTTCAATTAATTTTTTTTAATCATAAAATGTTATTGTAATGGAATTCTCGCGGAACCCTTATTTTCACTTTGCGGAACCCTGGGGTTCCATGGAACGCCATTTAGGAAACACTGGTCTAGAAAGTGCTTGGTCCTGCCATGAGGGCAGGGGTCTGGACTGGATGAATTTTCGTGGTTCCTTCCAGTTCTAGTATTCTATGATTTGCTCTCTGTTTGTTCCCCAAAGGGAGCTGCTCACTCAGCTGTCAGATACTTCCCAGAGCTTTAAAAGGGGGGGGGGGGGCACAGGCCTGCAGAGCAGCAGAGATCACAACACGCTGAGCAGAGCCATCAGGGCAGGCAGTGTGGGATACTAGCGGAAGCCAGGTCTCCCCATAACACACACAGCAGAGTCCACCTTGGCTCTTTGTCAAAAATAAAAGAGGCACAGGGGAGGACGTTTTTTGTAACCAAAACTGGGCGTTTTCCCCAACAAAAGTCACATTGTAGTGCAACCGCTCTCACTGTTGCCTCCGAAAGGTAGTTTCTCTTAGCTTGGAGGTGGGGGTGTTGTGGCGTGGAACCACAGGCAATTTTTATGCTTACCTAATGCCGGGCCTGGCTTTAATATGCAGAAAAGCAGTTGTGACACCGGAGGGCCGTGGAGATTTTAATAGCGTGTTGGCGACGAAGCGGGGGGCTCAGAAAGAAAGAAGGCTGAGAACCCCGATCATCACTGACACAGGAAACCTCTGTCTTCAGGCGAGAGACCAGACGAGCACACAGTTGGCACAACAACCCTCAGATACAAATACAGTGTTTGACTGAAAGCTGCAGGATATAGTCATTTTTAATTTAAGTATCCACAGGCAGAGAACAGGTTGAGCGGTAAGAACAGCAGCCAATTCCACGAGGACTGTGAGGAAGAGGGTTTATTCATCCACTTCCTTCCACCAATACAGTCACCCAGTGCTTCAAACATCATCCATGTTCCTATGGTAGGAAGGCCTCCCGCCGGGAAATAGGCATGTGAGGGGGTGAGTCACAGTGAGATCAGGGAGAGCCTTGGGGCTACCATCCAGTGTGCTGATTAGAGATGTGAATGGTTAACCAGTAAGCACCACCTTACCAGTTAACTGGCAGGAGCTGGAACAGTCCCCCACCCACTGCGGGCAGGCCTTTGGGGCCCACTGTGGGAGGGGGTACTCCAATCCGTCTTCAACAGCCCCCATCTCTGCTTTTTATATCCCTACTGATGATCATCCCACTAAGCCTGCCTACCTGCCCTCTGGGGCACCCCACCATCCTGTCCTGCTGGGCCAGAAGCTCTGGTCTCCGAGTGGAGATACCAGCCCCCCAGCAGAGCAATACAGACGCGGACAACAGCTCAGCTGTGGGAAGCCTCAGATAGAGGGAGCAGATAGCACCTGGGAATACAACCCTCAAAAGGGAGCAAGCCCCCCAATACATCCAAGCTCATACCGTTCACTCTCTTGGTCACTGAAAGAGATATGCACAGCTGTGGCTCCCCCCAAGTAACAAGTATTTACGCTGTGCTTGAGAATAAGCAAGAGTGGGTTTATTAAGTAGAAGTCGAATTTAAGTGAATTCAAATGAAAACAGACAAATCAAGGTAAGTTCCTAAGCCAAAAGGAACAAAATTCGCTAGTTAAGCCTAATACAATAAGAAACGTATTATATGCACATTCTTACAGTAGTTCTCATCCTTTTCATAAGCTAGGCAGCCTCCTAGCTTGGGCTCGATTCTCCCCCCACCCCCCTCGTCCAGTCTGAGTCGTTTCCAGCAGGCACATACAGTGGTAAGTGGGGACGGGGACGGGAAAGAGAGGGAAATGTCTCCTGACTTCTGGAAATTGCCCCTATTGTTTGGTTTCCCACCTTTTATCCCCTTTGCCCAGGGCAGGAATTCTTTGTATTCAGTTCAAATTCCTCTCTTCTTGTGTGAAAAAGCACAAGACCAAAAATGGTCCAGCATCAGGTGGCCTGGCCACATGCCCTGGCAGAACCAATCTGGATCCAGGCTTACAGGAAAAACTAGACTATTGACAAGTTGTTGGTTTACTTACTGAGCCACTATGTTCGAGTATCACTAATGGTCTCATTAGCACATCTAGATTTATAAACAGACTCTCACTTCTCTGCCTCTTGCTCCTCACCCACAACTATTTCCAATCTGGAGACAATTTCTATATTCAAGTCAGCAGCACAGGTATGGGTGCCCGCATGGCCCCACAATATTCCAACATCTTTATGGCTGACCTTGAACAATGTTTCCTTGACATTACAATACAATTACATGACAGCCACGTTTCTACCACTTTATACCAGAACCCTACCCACCGTTATGCTTCCTTACATGCCTCTAGCTTCCAGCCAAGAAACATTTCCCAACCAATTCTTTACAGCCAGGCCCTAAGATACAACTGGATTTGCTCCAATCCCACAGACAAAGACAAACACTTAAGGATCTATATCAAGCGTTCTTAAAACTAAAATACCCACCCGAAGAAGCGATAAAACAGATTGACAGAGCCAGACAAGTACCCAGATAACAGCTTCTTCAAGAGAAGCCCAACGAAGAAAACAACAGGATACCACTGGTATCAGCAGGATACCTACAGCCCCCAACTGAAACCCCTCCAGCGCATTATCAACACCCTACATCTAGCCTGGAAAATGACCCCTCACTCTCACAGGCTTTGGGTGACAGGCCAGTCCTCGCCTGCAGACATACAACTCCCTAATCTCAAACAAATTCTTTCCAGCAAGCACGCAGCACACCCCCATCAAACCCACCCAGGAACTGGGGATGTTAAATTTAGATTAATCGGCTAATCGAATAGTCGATGCAATATGCATTGACAATTGAATTAGTCGATAAGGGCACCTTCGCCTTTGAGGTGTAGCAACAGCCTCAGGGTTGGTGCTACACTTCAAAGGTGAAAGCGCTGCGGGGAGCATGGGGCCAGCAGGGGACTCAAGCCGATTCTCCCGCTGACCCAGGGCTCCATGCGGCACTGCCACTTTGAAACACTGCAGGAAGCATGGTGGGGGAAAAGAAGGGGGAGAGAGGAGGAGGTGGCGCTGCCACTTTGAAACACCACATGCAGCCTGGGGCCAGCTGGGGACTCCCCAGCTGGCCCCAGGCTGCACCAGCATTTCAAAGCAGCAGACCCTGGGCTCCACACAACACTGCCACTTTGAAATGCTGCGTGCAGACCATGGCATTTCAAAGCGGCAGTACCATGTGGAGCCCAGGGTTTGGCCCCGGGCTCTACACAGAGCTGCCACTCTCCTCTCCTCCCCCCCCTTTGCTGCCTCTTTCTGATAGATGCAGTAAGGTGGGGGGGGGGGGGGGGAGCGTCTAGTCGACTGGTGTGTCGACTATCCAATAAGCATTTGCTTATCAGATACTCAACTAGTCCTTCACATCCCTACCAGGATCCCATCTCTGCAATCAACTCTGTCCACACATCTATTCAAGCAACACCATGACAGGACCTAGCTACATCAGCCATCACATCAGAGGCTCATATAACTGCACATCCACCAATGTGATCTGTGCCAGCAAGTGCCAGCAACACCCCCCTGCCATGGATATTGGCTAAAACAGACAGTCTCTACGAGAGAGGATTAATGGACACAAATCAGATATTCGAAATGGTAACACACAGAACCCTGTTGGGAAACTGTTTAACTTGCCAGGGCCCCCACTAATGGAGCTAAAGGTGACAATATTATTGCAAGGCAATTTCAAAACCCAGCTGGAGAGAGAAGCTGCAGGACTTGGTTTCATTTACAAGTTTGACACCTGCAATAGCGTTTTAAACAACGACCTTAACTGGATGGCCTGCTACATTCAACACCCTAGTGACATAAAAAGGTACTCTATCAGCCTCATTTACCATGGACACTAATTGACAATATATTTTTTCCTTCTCTTTTCCTCCCCATCCCCTCTCTTTTTCTGCTATTTATTTGTCCCCAGGAGCCCTTAACTCCCTTCACCTGAAGAAGTGGGGTTTGCCCACGAAAGCTCATGATACTATATATATTTGTTAGTCTCTAAGGTGCTACAGGTCCACTTATTTTTTTAAGACTTTCACTTCAATTTTTCTAACTTCACATACAAGAATGATACATGCACAGGAAAAGAACACATGCATTCATAGACTAACTTTAAAAATATGTCACGTGATGCACTTACCTAAAGCGCCTTCCAGTTTGGCTTATTTATAACCCTATTTTCATAAAGCATGGGGGGCCCCAGTGACAAGGAGTCCAAAAGATTCACAGGAATCCGAAATTATACCATATATTTCTAAGTAAATGTGAGCAAGCCCTCCCCTCCGGAGTAGAACAGAATCAAAACAGGGACTGATCTTTTATTCCTCAATTTTTTCTTGTGTGAAAATGAAACGTCCTTTCCAGAAGGGATATTGAAACAAGTGAACTGAATGAAATACAGTGCAACGCTGTCTTTCATAACATCTTACATAGGTACAAATTGCACCACAAAATACTTAGAAATAAATAACCGAGGCTGAGAAAATGGAGAAAGTAGAACCCGGCGAGTGATGAATATTTTCACTTGGGATTGGAAATTGGAAAGTTGGTAAAGTGGAGAGATATAAGCACAGCAGAGGGAAAGATCTCACATCAGCAGCAGCAAGATTAGTACTGACAGCACAAATGGTTGGATGAAGAGGAAGAGAACGGGAAACTGGCAAGATCAGAAACACAGGAGCAAAGCCACGAAGAGATTTGGAAAGGACCGGAAGGATGTGTTGAACTTGAGCTGAAAAAAACCAGGACCCACCTGGAGCGGTTGTTAGATTCCCAGGCTAAGCCACAAAAGCCTATTTAACTCATAATGTAGCTGAAATACTGTATATGCAATGAAAAATAGTAAAAAGTTGATTTCACCTTGACTGCTGGTGCTTGAGGAAAGGCAGGTTTAATAAGAGGAGAACGAGGAGGTCGGTGGGGATTCTGAAGGGGACAAGTAACATGCCAGCAGGCCAGAGGACTCTGGAGGCCTGGGGTCAGATGTAGCAGTCTCTGATAAGGCTAACATGATTGTAAGACATGTTATACATGAAATACACATGACTGAGAAGGAGGGAAGCTGGATTGAAAAGGATCTGAATAAAATACAGCCCAAGGGACCTGTGCAATATAATGGCTGACAGTACTGAAAACAGATGTGAAATCAGCACAGGCTCTATTCCGGACAAAGATTTAAGGTAGCTGTGGACAGCACCTTTAAACTACAGTTAAGAAAGCAAGAACACTTGGAGCTATCAGCAGAGTACAAATCAGCAGGGTGTTGCAGTAGTCATCCAGCTCGCTGGGAAAGCTTGAGGCGCCATATTTCCAGCATTAGAAGAGACACACAAGAAAGCAGCCTGGGATGCTAGGGGCCAAAGACACAACGTTAGGCCATTTTTATTCATATTTGTTGGAAGAGAGATTAGGCACCTCCAACACACCCACTTCTCAAGGTGAGGGCTACGAGAAGGTAGATGAATTATATTCAAGAGGCTCATACAATAGATGAGGAACCAAAGGACACAAAAAGACCTGATGCCAAGGGCAATGAAGGAAACATTATTAAGAATAGCCAGTAGGATTATCAGATAAAGTCTTTTAAAAACAAGTGTCTCCTGTGTTACAAGCTGCACCCTGGCATATTAGAAATGAGGATTTTAGAACTCTAATGTTCTTTTCACCATTAATGTTGACACTATTTTTTGCATTTCATTCAGCTAAAAAAACAAAAACAAACTTGTCAGTTTCACTTTTCTGCTACAGTTGAGGGGCAAACACTGCAGAAAAAAAAAGTTTTAATAGCAATTTCAAAAAAGAATGAAGAAATGTCCATTGATCTTGTAAGTTTTGTGCCTAAAGTGACCAAATAGCATCCCATTAGTGTGTGGAGTACACCAAAAGCACAGATACTGCCCTATGGGGACATACAAATAAAACATTTAGACAATTAAAAGAAAGGCACGCATAAAGCATGCCAATGACATGCACGTGGAAAGATCTACATATAACCTAGGGTCTTTTTTCTTCCCAAGACATTACAAACTCTATACAGGGGAGGCGAGAGGGGAAATCAATTTATGGATCTAAGAACTTCACTAGTTTGACATTACATTGGGAATGTCTCATAAGCAGGGCTCGCCAGCCGCGCGGTTTCACACAGTTCTGCACTCTGTGCATGCACAGATTGCTCTTCACCAGCTCTTCCGGGTTGTAATCTACTCGCCACGGGCGAGTAGATTGCATTATTTGTCGAGCCCTGCTCATAAGGACTGACTACTTGGATTGGTCTGTCCTGGAACCAATCCTATTCAACTTATTTATAAATGATCTAGAGCAAGGGGTAAACAGTGAGCAGGCAAAATTTGCAGATACCAAACTGCTCAAGATAGTTAAGACCAAAGCAGACTGTGAAGAACTTCAAAAAGATCTCACCAAACTAAGTGATTGGGCAACAAAATGGCAAATGAAACTGAATGTTGATGAATGTAAAGTAATGCACATTGGACAAATAATCCCACAATACATTCAGTAAAACAGAGGTGGCCAACTTGTGGCTTCAGAGCCACATGCAGTTCTTCAGAGGTTAATATGCAGCTCTTTACATAGGTACCAAATCCAGGGCTGGAGCTACAGGTGCCAACTTGCCACTGGGCCGGAAGGTGTTCACTGTTCTATCCCCAGCTCTGCCCTAGGTGCTGTCCCCCTCCACTTTTTCCCCCTAGGATCCTGCCACTTCCTATCGTCTCCACTAAGCCTGTCACACCCTTGCTTCCCCCCTCCAGTGTCTCCCACTGAGGAAAAGGAGGCACAGTTCGGTGGGGCTGCCAGTGGGTGGGATGTGCTGAGAGTGGTGGTGGGAAGATGATCAGGGCTGGTGACCTATAAATGTTGCTCTTTAGCAATGTGCATTGGTAAATTCTAGCTCCTTCTCAGGTTTAGGTTGGCCACCCTTGCAGTAAGATGTGGACTAATTTAGCTACAACTACTCAGGAGGGATCTTGGAGTCATTGTGGACAGTTCTCTGAAAACATCCACACAATGTGCAGCAGCGGTAAAAAACAAACAAACAGAATGTTAGGAATCATTAAAAAGGGGACAGAGAATGAGAGAGAATATCTTATTGCCTTTATATAAAACCATGGTACGTCCACATCTTGAATACTGTGTACAGATGTGGTCACCCCATCTCAAAGAAGATATACGGGCATTGGAAAAAGTTCAGAAAAAGGCAACAAAAATTATTAGGAGTTTGGAACAGGTCCCACATGAAGAGAGATTAAAAAAACTTGAACTTTTCAGCTTAGAAAAGAGGAAACTAAGAGAGGATATGACAGAGGTCTATAAAATCATGACTGGTGTGGAAAAAGCGAATAAGGAAAAGTTATTGACTTGTTCCCATAATATAAGAACTAAGGGCCACCCAATGAAATTAACATGCAGCAAGTTGAAAACAAACAAAAAGAAGTTTTTCTTTACTCAGTGCACAGTCAACCTGTGGAACTCCTTGCCAGAGGATGTGGTGAAAGCTAGGACTTTAATGGGTTTAAAAAAAGAGCTAGATCCATTCATGGGGGTCAGGTCCATCAATGACTATGGTGGGAATGGTGTCCCTAGCCTCTGTCTGTCTGGAAATGGGTAACAGGAGAGGGATCACCTGAGGATTCCCTGTTGTGTTCCCTCCCTCTGGGGCACCTGATTTTGGGCACTGTTGGAAGACAGGACACTGGGCTGGATGGACCTTTGGTCTGACCCAGTCTGGCCGTTCTGATGTACTTGCCTTTCCTGGATGGCCAAGGGGATGTTAAAATTGTTATCATTTAACCGGATAAGTCTTAACTAGTTAACTTTTAACCTAAGACCTGCCACTTGGTCCACCACAGCTGTGAGATCTCACTGTCTCCCCCCTCCATGACTAAGCGCTCCTCAGGCCCCGCATGGCTGGCTGCCGGAGCTCACTTAGCTGGTAAGCCTCATGGTTAACCAGTAAGCACACCAGTAAACATTTGACATGCCCAAATAAGTCGCCATTGAAGACCGATTGATGGCAAAGGTTTGTACGTTGCTTTCTGTTGAAGATGAAGTCTCAGGGGAAGCCGCCTTAGTCTGTAACTTCAAAACCCAGGAGTAGTCGTGCAGCACTAATAACCGCACACAGGACCACGGGCTTCCACGGGCAAAAGCCACTTCTGCAGCGCGAGCGAGCGGAGGACAAGAGGGCAGAAAGCAAATGAACGTTCCCTGCCAGAGGGGCCCTTCCGCCCCGCGGGGCGCACGGCGCAGCTCTCGCAGGGCAGGGCGTGAGCGCGGGGGGGGGCCAAGCTCAGCTGGGCCCATGGGCGGCGGGTAGGACACTGCCCCCCCCAAACCGCCAGCCTGGCCCCGCCCACACCCTGCCTGCTGTAGGGGTACCGGGGGCGGGGCCTTGCTGCTCCCCCCCGCTCCCCGCGATGGGGGCGTGGCCTGGGCCGAAGGGGCGGGGCTACCCCCCCATGGCTAGGCTGCCCCTGCCTGGGCCTGGCGCCCCGAGGGGGGGGGGGCTAAAGGCACCAGCCGGCGGCTGCTGAGGAAGTGAAGATGAATCTTTAATTACAGGGGGTCACGTGGGGCGCTCCGAGCCCCCCCCCCCAAGTCCCCCCCCGCGGGGCCCAGGCCGCTCTGGTTTCCCAGGCGACGAGGGAAGCCCGGGAGTGAGGAGGCCGCAGCCCCCCCCCCCCGGCAGGCGCAGCCCCTCCCCCTCACCTGGTAGCTGAGCAGCTCGCCCACGTCCATGGCCCCCGCGCCTCAGCAGCCGCCAAGCCCGAGCGAGAGCGACCCCACGCCGCCGTAAAGCGAGCCGGCGCCGCGCTGCCGTAAAGCGCGACAGGGGGCGCGCCACACTGCCGCGAAGCCTGCTGGAACGCCAGTCACGTGGCCGCACAGGCGCACGCGGCCCGAGGCTCGCAGGGGCGTGGCCTGGGGGCGGGGCCTGGCGGGGCAGGCGCGTGTTCCCAGCCTCCTGCTGCAGCCTGGCCTGTGGGCTGATGGGCAGGACCTGCCCCCAGTGGATGGGGCTGGCCCTGGGCGCTGGCTGAGGCTGACCCCCTGGCCCGTGCCCATCCTAGGGGCCAGTGGGCGCTGGGCTGGGTCCGCATGGGGACTGCGGTGCTGCAGCCCCGTGGCACTCACCGCCCGGTGCCCAGCTCCCCGGCCAGGCACGTGGCAGCCAGCCAAGGGAGCCAAGAGCTGCCAAAGCCGGCCAGGGCGCAATGCAGGGCCAAGGTGCCAGGGCGAGGGCTGTGTTCACAGAGGCCCTTAGCACCTGTCTGCCATGGCTCCGGGCACTGGGCACCGGACTGACAGGCTGGAGGGAGGCGCCTCTCGGGCTTCTCAGCTGCAAACCCTCCTGCCGCCAGCCCGGCCCTGTGCAGGGAGCAGACAAACAGGGACTCTCCAAGGAAGCTGCAAGACCTGGTCCAATTCGGCACAGGGACTTACGTTTTCACTGCAGTTAGGGGGCAGCCCTGGCCAGCCAGCTGATTCGTATGTAGACCTCCAGGCCTGCACTCCAGCCTGAACTCTGGGACCTCCCACCTCACAGGATCCTGGCTAGAGACCCAGCCTCAACACGAGCTCGCACCTGTGCACTGCAATTAAACAGCCTTAGTCAGCGGGCACAGGATTTTCATTGCCTTATTTAAAATGGCGTTAGGGTGCATCTCCACTGCACCGTAGGTGGAAATAAGAGACCCAATCGGCGCTACGCACACAGTGGCTCTTATTTCGATGCTCTTTCGAAATTGCTTGTTTTGAAATGTGGCGCTGTCTACACAGCAGGTATTTCGAAACAACCCGCTATTCGGAAACGTCCCTTCCTCCCCGTGGAATGAGGGTTGCAGGGACGTCGGGCTAGTGAGCCCGTGATATTTCCAAATAGTGGGTGCGCTCAAAAGACACGGAACGGCTATTTCAGGTTACCGCCGGCATCCGGAAATAGCGCTGCCATGCAGACGTAGCCTTGCGGGCCAGGGGTGTGCCCTAAGCACCAGCCCATGTGGCTGTCTCAGGATTGCCTGTGGAAGCTAGTCCGTTTGGGGCAACGAATTAAAACCGTGGGGGGAGGAGATGAGTGAGGGATGGGTGCTGCTCCGCCCAGCAATGGGGCATTCACAGCGGAGACTCTGGCTCAAGTCCCTGCTCCAATGAATGTTTACAGGGACAATCTAGTGAGCCCTGCCCCATTCTGGCCAATAGGCCGGTAGGTTTGGGCCCCCCCGTCCCCGACTCAGTCACAGGAAGAATTGGATTCTCCCCCCAAGAGAGTGCCCCGACTCTCTTTTTTCACAGGGTTAGTGGACTCTGAGCCCAACCTATGAGATCAGGCAAGGTGGGCAGAGGAAGGCCTGCGGTGAGAATCCAGCCAGCTGGGTTGAGCCTAAGCTAGGGGGCCCAGCAGCTTGGGGGTGAGCTCAGGACTTGGGTGACTTTGCAGATGCACCGCAGGGGAGGGAGGTGGCAGCCACGTGGGGGTGTCGAGTGTTGGATTTAGACACCTAATCGGGTGGGTTCCCATGCGGATTTCACAGAAGTGCTGCATGTCCCCCCATCAGCTGGATTCAGGGGTGTTGTGCCCACGACCATCTGACCTCACAGACTTGCCTGGGGTACCCAGCAAGCCCCCAGCACAGCTCCCATTCTAGTGGGGAAAGCAGATCAACAGCAAATTACCCAGATTCCTGAGGCCAGGACAAATGGTTTTGCTTTTCAGGTGACTATGAAGCATTCGCTGACGTTCTTTAA
This sequence comes from Pelodiscus sinensis, assembly GCF_052426305.1. Lineage (NCBI taxonomy): Eukaryota > Metazoa > Chordata > Testudines > Trionychidae > Pelodiscus > Pelodiscus sinensis. The sequence goes on from NC_143068.1 coordinate 35,405,431, forward strand.
AAGGAACAATGAAGCCAGAGAGCCAGATTGTCCCAAATCTTATCAAATAGAGACTGTAGCTGTTCTTTAAAAATCAACTTGGAGGTAAAACTCTTTTGTAACATAACTATAGCAACTATTACCGTTATCTCAGCAGGCGTCTACTTTAAGGACAGTCATGAAATTAAAAATGTATCTAACATTTTCCAAGAAAGAGGCCCCCTAGCATCCCCTGTTGTTTCAGTGCGGTCTAGAGAGAGCAGTCATGAGAAAATTAACTCAACAAATCTGCACTCGGAAGAAGAGACAAGTAGAAGATCATTATTGGATCCTCTGCCTTTCTTTTATGGAGCATTCAGATAATTCTCCAGCTGCGAAGGCAAAACACAGTCATTCTATGAGTATTGACATATACTTGGGAGCATGATATAGTTATTGGAAAGCTTGACAAGTGATGCTAATAAATAAGACATAAGGAGTTGTAAAATAAATAAAACACATGAAGAGGGGAGTGCCGACCCTCCGCAGACAGACAGAAGCCTCATAAACCTGGCGTACGTGGGAACCTCAGACAACATTCCATTTCATGATGACATGATGTTTTGTTGCTCTAACCTCCCCCATCTCCGCGTTTGTTTCTGATGAATGAGACGATCTGCCTAAAATACCGTTTTCCCTTTCGCTGTCTGTCACACCGCTCTGGGCACATCCTTCCCCCTGCGACCTCGTGGAGGGTCACACGCAGGGGTCGCCTGAGAGAGGGGCTGTCAGACTGAACCGGGGACGTATTGGCCCATATCCTGCAACAGCTCACACACGTGGAAGTCACTGGGAAGTGGGGAAGTCCAGCACATGGGTAAATCCTGGCAGACTCAGAGCTGTACTACACCCATCCTGCAGGTGGGAAAAGAGAGGCCCAGAGAGGTTGTTACTCATTCACAGTGGCCAATGGCATCCTTGCTCGAGGTGTACCTGTAGATAGCGCTTGTCAGCTGCCAGGTCCTTTACAGACACTATTTCCTCCATGCAGAACCCGGAGCGACAGGCGGGTCAGCAGAATCTTCTGACTGTACAGATGGGGAAACGGAGGGAGAAAAGGGTGGCCACCGCAGGCCTCAGTCTCAGAGGCGGGATTAGGACCCTTTGTCTCTGAGATGCGGCTTGTCTCCCGTCAGCTTCTCAAACTAACCAGGGTGCCTCCCTTGGCTGTTAGTGTCTTGCCCACGGTGCCCTGCTACTCAGGGCTCTGCAGTGCGCTGGGAGGCAGGGAAAGGCCAAGGGTGAAACCAGGAAGCCCAGGACAATGCAAGGGGCAGCGAGGCAGCTGTCGTCAGCCACTTCTTGGACGTGCTCCTAGCTCACTCTCTGCCTGTCTCCTAAGGCTTCCCGGCCAGGCTCACTGCTGCCTGCAGAGCTGGGTCGCTCCAGGCGCTGCAGGGCTGGTGTATCCAATAAAGGGAGCCGGGGCAGGGGGACAAAATTACGTTAGAAACAAACCTGAGCAGGGCTGGAGGAGAGCAACACGTCTGGGTCCCGACCTGGAGCCCGGTAGCTGGCACGAGACAGTGGGCTGCAGGGAAGGAGTGTGGCTTCATAGGCTCATGACTGAGCGATTCCAAGGGGGTGCAGCCATGACCCCGTCCATGCCGGGTACCGATCCCCTGAAGACAGCGGGGAGACACCCGATACATTGGCCCCGCGCCTGTAACGGGGCTCAGCTGCCGGAGGAGAGGCAGCGTGTCTGCTGTTAGACTCCAGGGCTGGTGCCAGGAAACCGGGGTTCCGGTCTTTCCTCTCACTGGTGCTCTGTGTGGCCTTGGGCCTGTGACCTAACCCCTCGGAGCCTCTGAGGGCTGTGCCTGTAATGGAGGCTGTGCTACGTACCTGCGCTAGGGCAGCGCGTGGAAAGCCAAGTGCCATTCAACCCAGGCCTCTGTCCCCCCGGAAATGCAGCAGGGATGCCCAGGGTAGGGCCTGCAGCTGCCTCTGAAGTAGAAGGGACAGGCAAAAGCTGGCTTTGAAACTGGCTCCCGGGACGTGTCGGCCATACTCCTCCCGCCCGGCACCGGACCCCGGCACTTGGGCCTGCTCCTGCCAGCGGCTCCCCACAGCTTTGTGACCGGGGGAGGGGCGGGGGGGGGGGCGGCCTTGGTCTGTCAGCCGCTGAGCCAGGCGGACAGGAAGCACAGTCAGACGCAAAGCAGCTCCTGCCATTCAGCCCCCCGGTCGGCCCTGGGGCAGGCGTGAGAGGGGCCGGCTTAGTGCGCTGGCAGAGGGGCTAGAACAGCAGCAGCAACTAGGGAGGTAAAATCCTGGTTAATCTCTGTGATGGCGCGTCGGGGTCCCTGCCTCCTGCACCCCGTGATGGCACGGACAGACTCCCCAGCCAGTAGAATAGAGGGGGTTTATTGCCTCTCCAGCATACAGCCCAGCACAGATGGAATCTGGTTCCAGGGCAGGCCTGGGATGCCTCAGCCCCCCTTGAGATGGGGGAGCCTGGGCCCCTAAATCCCAGCCCGTTGCCTCGGCTGCTTCCTCCATGATCCCAGACAGAAATTCCCCACTCTCTCCCAGCCCTGCCCCCAGCCAGGTGCTGGTCTCCCCCCTCCCCCCTTTGTCTCTCCCTGGGAGGCTGAGCCTGAGTGAATCCACATTTGGGAGAGTCAGTGAGAATCTCCCATCCCAGTGCAGGGGCCCCGGGTCACAGAGCAGACAGCCCCCCCCCCGCACCCCAATCTGTAACCAGTTAAACATTGTGTTTAACCGCCCGCCCCCCACCGCAGCTGGCCTGGCCCCCGCGGACAGGGGCTGCTCTGGCAGGCAGGAGCGACCCATGCCCACGGCAGGCCCTGCCGGGCTGGGCCGGCCCCTGCCAGCGATGGGGGGAGGGCTGCTCCAGCCTCAGTTCACATCCCCCGGTTAACCGTTCCGTCCCCTGCGAGAACCAGGCACGTGGCGCGCTCAGAGATCAGCACCGGCGCGCGGTGCCGGACGCGGCCAAGCAGACCCACCCTGCGGCGGGTTGGCTGGGGTCCCCGCTTCCGCCCCGGCACGTTTACAGGCAGCCCGGCCCAGACGGCGCCTCACGGGGTAACACGGAGTCCGGGGAGTCTTGCTGGGACTGGCCCGACCTGTTTCGATGTCACTGACCCCCAAGCCCGCTCCCCTCGGAGCCAGCCCTTGGGGAGGCCTCTCCCCGGCAGCCCCCGCACCTGCTCCTTGTGCAGGGCCACTGGCTCGGAGGGGGCCAAGGGAGAGGAGACTCTGCCTCTTGCCTTCTGTAGGGGGGCCCTAAACGAAGCACCGCACAGGAGCAAGCCGGGAAGAATTGAACCGGGAGAGCAGGGCGCGCCTCCCTGGCACCCACCGCCAGCCTCTCCCTGGCCTTGTTCCTTCTCCTTCGCGGTGCACTATGCGGCCACAGTCAGAGTGACGGGAGCCTCGTGAGCGCCGGCTCAGGACACGGCAGCCCCCGTGCGCAGCCACGGTCGGTGACCACAGCGCCAGGCACCTTACAGCTCCCCAGGACTCCCAGTGGAAGGTGCAGGTGGCGACGTGCCCCAGAATCTCCCGCCCCCGGCCCCCGGCTCGTCCCAGGAACTCATTTTTCACCTGCCGCGTCGTTAGCAGGCGCAGGAAGCCACGCTGTGCCGTGCACCGAGCCCCGCGCCGGGTCGTCCATCACCCGGCGACAGGAGCTGGCTCCCCGCAGATAAAGTTATGACAAGCGTCTCCAGCCCAGGCTCTCAGCCGGCGCCTCCACGTTTCCATCATCTCAGACATTACAGCAATCAGCTGAGCAGGGCCCTGGCTACACATCAGGGGTGTCAGAGCTGCAGCTCTGGGAGGCAGAAGTGAAGGAGCAGGGCTTCACCGTGGTACCCGCTGGGCTTGGCTTCTGCTGCTCACGGCCCTTGCACAGCTGGCTCCAGGCTCCCCTGCCTGACTCCCGCACCAGACCGTCCGAGGGCAGAATGAGACCCGGCAGGGGCTGAGAGCCGGGGTGCCTCATTGCACTGCCCCGTTCTAGGGACAGTTGTTCCTGGAAGTGCTACCTTGGCCGTTGAGACCTCCTAGGGCTGGCACTGGAGGACAGCAGCAGTGTCTCTGCGTAAGGCCCTGGGAGGGGAGGCAGGAGCAAGGTTCCCTCTGATATTTCCCATCCCTGTGCAGAATAAATGTTGTTATGTGCACCAAGGCATGTGTGGAAGTGCACCACAAATAGAGACACCCGCTGCCAGCCCTGGGCGCTCTGCTAATCAGCTGGGCGGCATTTGAGTTTCTCCTGGGTTGGTGGCTGCTGTGCTCAGCTTCCAGAGAACACTGGTCAGGGGACCGGATGGCTGCTCCCAGCTCTGCCACCGACTTGCTGTGTGACCTTGGGAAAGTCACTTTCCCTCACAGGGCCTGTCTCCCCTCCAACCTCTGGTCCGCTTACTGTCTGCTCCTGAGGCCAGGGCCTGGGGATCGCTACATGGTCCTGCAGAGCCTGGCACAGTGCGCTCCCCGCGTCTCAGCCGCAGCATGAACAAATCCAGGCCTGAGAACCCAGAGGAAGGCATCACAACACCCCAGGAGCGAGCGGGTGGCTATTAAGCCGCCAGTCGGAGGTTTTCCATGTAAATTGCTCCACCAGGACAGAGACAGAGTCATTCGCAGCGAGGAGGCTCGACAGAGGTTCGCGATTCCATTTTCTGTTTAAATTATTTAGCATTTCCTTTCCCCGCGCTGAGGTCTCGCCTCCGCTGCGGCTGCACACAGCACCTCTCGGCCGCGCGTGTGGGTAGCAGATACAGCAGTGGCAGGAAATGCTGCCTAGGGGTCAGACATGGGCGGAGGGGGTCGAGGATTGGGCTTGGGTTCTGCCCCAGCCCCTCTGTGAGTCCCTACTGACCTGATATTCCCACCCCTGACGCCTGCAAGGCTCAGCGCCTGCTTCTCTGCAGACAGAGGGGAAATTAGCATCAAGGGACAGCAGAGCCCAGCGAGGGAGCAGGGCACAGGAACCCCCCCCCCCCCAGCAGCTGTCAATGGGGAGCTCTCCAAGCCATCCCCTTGCCCTGGGAGGGATGTGCCCGGGGAAGGGGATCCAGCCATGTCGGAGCCAGATTGCGCAGATTACAGGGGGAGGCAGCTGGATCCATTATTAATGAGCATGAGCTGGAGAGGGGGAGGGGGAGGGAGTGTGCAGAGAGCCAGGCTGGCGTGGGGAGCAGAGGGGACAGGGGAGTGAAGGCTCATGGCCAGTCCCACTGATTGGGGGCAGGATCAGACAGGCCCAAGCGACTACCTGGGTCCCTGAGCTCCCGGGACCTGGGCAGCCGCGCCCGCTGCAGGGCCAGGCCTGGCTGGTGCAGAGACGTGAGGGTCAGATACCCCCCTCCCCCGCCTTCCCTGGGGCCACCCTGAGGCCAGAGTCTGGTCAGGTGGACCCGCCGGGGGCTGTCCCACCAGTTCAGAGGGCCCCGGCCTTGGATCAGTTTCATAAAAGGAAAAAGCAAACGGGCCGCTCGCCGGATGATTTCCCCGCGCGCAAGAGCAGCAGGCCAGCCCGGGGCTCTGCCGCCCGGCTGCCTTGCGGGAAGGTGCGTGGCGCTGCGGGGGTGCCTGGGGCGGGGGTGACAGAAGGGGGAGAGCACGGAGGAGGAGAATCCCTTTTTAATTTTATTCCTGGTTCACTTTTCAATCCAGATGCCTCGAGATCTAATTCCGAATAAATAATTGTACTGAGTCACCCAGGTCCCCCGGTGATTAACTAAACACACTGAGGCTCACTGAAATTGAATTAGTGGTGTGCACTCAGCCGTTATTACCCTCCCCACCTCATGAATATTAATGAGGGGTTATTAAGAAATGTAAATGATGCCTCAGGGGGTTGGGAGTAAAGGGGGATTGCGGGGAGCTGTGGGTTGATATGACAAACCATTAGGAAAACAGCCTGATTGAAGCCACTTTTTAATTATGTCAGATCTTGCTCTTTCCCGGGTGCCGCAATGTTTCCGGATGCTTTCGTTTTTATTAAAACGAGGAAAAGGGAACAAGTTATAATTGGAATGTAAAATTAGCATTTGCAAAGCAGTAAATCTGCAGCCAGGGAGAAATGTTTGGATGGAGGCTGGGCGCAGGGAGGGCCTCGCGCACCACCTGGGCCTGCTTCTCAGGAGCTCGCCGGCTCCCCGGCCAACGCAGCACGAACAGCCGCCTGGAGAGAGAGGTGCTGCCCTCCAGCGCCCCGGATCCTGCCTGCTGCTCCCGCCCCCCGGAGACTCTCCAGCCACCGCGCAAACTGGAGGGAACCAAAGCTCCCAGTAGCCTCTCCCCGACGCAGGCTCAGCCTGTCTCCATTTGGGGAGGTGCAGCGGGCGGAGGGGCCGAGTGGCTGGCATGCCTCGGCCAGGCAGGACTCGGGCACGCCAGAGCGCTGCCTCCCCGGGGGGTCTCCTGGGTCACACGCGCTTGCCTGTCACTCATGGGCACGTTGAGGCCCAAACGTCTGAAAGTGGCCCCTGCTTTGCGTGTTTGCCCAGCGCACGCTGCTTTGGGTTTCTCAAGCTGGGCACCCAAAGTCGAGGTCGCTGAGGGCCAACGGTCCCAGGGGGATTCTCCAGAGAATCCTCGAATCCCGGGGCGGGCAGAGACCTCGGGAGTCACCGAGTCCGGCCCCCTGCCCAGAGCAGGACCAGCCCCAACGAAAGCAGCCCAGCCAGGGCCTGGTCAAGCTGGGACTTAGAACCTCTAGGGATGGAGATTCCACCCCTCCCTCGGGAACCCAGCCCAGCGCTTCCCCACCCTCCTAGGGAAATAATTTTTCCTAATCTCCAACCTAGACCCACCCCCCTGCACTGCAACTTGAGCCCATTGCTCCTTGTTCTGCCACCTGCCCCCACTGAGAACAGCCTCTCGCCAGCCTCTTTGAAACCCCCTTCAGGGAGTTGCAGGCTGCTCTCAAATCCCCCCTCGCTCTGCTCTTCTTCAGACTGAACAGACCCAGATCCCTCAGCCTCTCCCGTAGGTCGTGTGCTCCAGCCCCCAAATCGTTTTCCTTGCCCTCCACTGGCCCCTCTCCAGCCCTAGGTTTCTATGATGCGCTGGCCAGACCGGCTCTGCCTTTGGGTCAGCACCAGCAGCGCCTTCTCCCCGTCGGCTCCATCCCAGCCCTGCTCCAGTTCAGCCTGGCTGGCCAGGAAAGAGTGCATGTGAAGAAACTCATGCATTTTAACAGGTTTCTGCAAGCCACTGCCCGCTCCGTGGAATAAAAGCTGACAGGTGCAGTTGAGTTAATCAGAGTGGATAATAGAGGGAAAGAAAGAAATCTCAGACCAAATTGCTGCAGAAAAAAAAAGAAGAAATCATGAGACCGAGCTCAAACTATCCAATTAATTTGTGATGAACCTTAAAGGGCCAGCACCCTCCTTTTGGAAAAGACACGCGCACGTCGGGGGAGGAGCAAGCGGGAGCAGGACTGCTGTGCTCATGGGCTGCGGGGCTTCTGGTCAGCGGGACTGGTGCTTTGGGGGGCCCAATCCCTGCAGCCCGCCGCTCGCCCGCAGCACAAAGCAGCCCCCAAGTCCGACATAGGCAGAGGCCACTGCCGGCACCCGGCTGAAATGCAGCAGCACACGCGCTGCGGCTCCCTCTCCCCCGGCTTTGGGGGCTCTACACCTGTAACCGGCCCCACAGAACCCAACCCTCGTCCCCCGGCACCCGGCTGAAATGCAGCAGCACATGCCCTGCGGCTTCCTCTCCCCCGGCTTTGGGGGCTCTACACCTGTAACCGGCCCCGCAGAACCCAACCCTCGTCCCCCGGCACCCGGCTGAAATGCAGCAGCACACGCGCTGCGGCTCCCTCTCCCCGGCTTTGGGGGCTCTACACCTGTAACCTGCCCCGCAGAACCCAACCCTTGTCCCCCGGCACCCGGCTGAAATGCAGCAGCACACGCGCTGCGGCTCCCTCTCCCCCGGCTTTGGGGGCTTTACACCTGTAACCGGCCCCGCAGAACCCAACCCTCGTCCCCCGGCACCCGGCTGAAATGCAGCAGCACACGCGCTGCGGCTCCCTCTCCCCCGGCTTTGGGGGCTCTACACCTGTAACCGGCCCCACAGAACCCAACCCTCGTCCCCCCGCACCCGGCTGAAATGCAGCAGCACACGCGCTGCGGCTCCCTCTCCCCCGGCTTTGGGGGCTCTACACCTGTAACCGGCCCCGCAGAACCCAGCCCTCGTCCCCCGGCACCCGGACAGCCCCCCCTGGAGGAGAGCAGAGCCGAGCGGCCCTTGCCCCTCCATCGCCGGATCCCGCCTAGTGCTCCTGCCTCGGCCACTTCCTGTGGGCCCGGGCCAGTCCAGAGACAAGGGGGCCCCGTGACGGGAGAAGCCCAGGCAAACGCTTCCAGCACGGTGCTCTCCCTCTGGCCGCTCCCAGCCCCCCTCCTGGGGGTGGACTCAGCCCTGTCGCTCTGTCTGAGTAAGGCCCCAGCCCCTGGCCTGTGTCTCAGCCTCTGGCCTACTCATGCCCAACGGGGAGCGGGGTCCTGGGGGCGCGGCGGATGCCCAGCCCGGGCCCAGCATCGCGTCTGGCGTAGAGCCAATGAATGCCGGGGGGCAGATCCCCACCGCCGGCAGGCTCCCCTGGCTGGGGGCTTCCTGCCCGCCGGCCCTCTGCCCCGGGGCACTGGAAGGCTCATCATCCACTGAGCCCATCGAGCAGCAGCGCCAACCAGGGCTTGGTCCCCACTTCCCCTCGCAACCGGCAGCTTCCCGGGGCCTGGGCACAAAACTCGCCCCTTTCGGCCAAGTCCTGTCACGACCTCCCGAGCTGGGCTCCAGGGTGGCTCGTTCTGGGGGCGCGGGGCCGCCCCGTTCTAGAGCCAGAGGGACAAAATACTCACCGCCCAGCGGGTGAGTGAAGCACGAGCAGGCGACCCCACAAAGCCACACGGCGCGGCCTTCCCGGCCCAGTCAGAGCCACCGGGCCAGGGTGAGGGCCCCAGGCAGGGCAGCCTCTCAGCCGGCTTGGGCTGACCGCTTCTCCTAGGCCGCCCGGCCTGCCGGGATTTTTTCCGCCTCGCCCCCGTGCGCCTGCTCTCGGCACCTGTGGCGGCGCGTTGGGGTCCCCCGCCTCCTGCACCCCCGTAGTGCCACGAACAGACTCCCCCAGCCAGTAGAACAGGGGGAGTTTATTGCTTCTCCAGGACACAGCCCAGCACAGATGGAATCTGGTTACAGGGCCGGCCTAGGATGCCTCAGCCCCCCTTGAGATGGGGGAGCCTGGGCCCCTAAATCCCAGCCCCTTTCCTAGGCTGCTTCTTCCATGATACCAGACAGAAACTAAACACGTCCCTTCCAGCCCTTCCCTCAGCCAGGGGCTGGCCTCCCCTCCTCCCTTTGTTCCTCTCCCTGGGAGGTAACCGGTAGAACAGGCACCTCCCTGTCCCATCAGCTACTCTGCTGGGCCGTGCTACAGACAGCAGCCAGTGGGGGTCACCCCCAGCCCCAGCTAGCACCCAGCAAGGTACCCCCACTGCGTCACAGCGCCCAGCCCAGCTCCTCTCTCCCTGGGAAGCGGAGATGTGACCCGTCGGCAAAGGCCAGCCCGGCGTGGGGCTGTGGGAACCCAGCTGCCTGGGCAGAGATGGGATGGGCCTTGCGGCAGGCTGCGTGGAGCGCGCTGGAAGGAGGCCCCGGCAGTTCGTCCTGCGCGGCGCGGGGCTGTGGGGACGCGCTGAGTGGCCTCGGAGGAGTCGCAGGTTGCAGTTCTATTAAAATAACAGACGACTTGTTCTCGCGGTGGCTATCAATGGCCTATCCATAATGAGCACTAAACCCATCACTTCAATGTCTTTTAGGAGCCCCGGCTATCAGACAAGTTAAAAAATGTGCATTTAATGTAGTCAAGCCCCATTACAGCGACCGATGAAAATCTGCTGGCATTATTGCCGTTTTATCACTGATAAATCAGGCGGCCCAGGAAGGCAAATGCATATTGGAGTTTGTTAGTATTCAGGTCTCCGCGCACTGATCGCTTCATAACGCCGCACTCGCCTCTTAATTGCACCCGTAAGTGTGGAAATTACTGAAGGGTAAAATGCAAAGAGGCTGTAACCTTTCCGGAGCTCTCCCCGGGACCCGCCCGGGGCTCTGCAGAGAGGGACGCGCGTCTCGCTTTCCCCTCTTTTCTAATTGCTGGCGGAGCTGGAGGCAAGGCCACTGCAAGGCTCTCGTTGCGGGAGGGAACCGGCCCTCTGCTGCTGCCTGGGAATGCCACCGAAAGGGACGGAGAGCAGCAAAGGGCTGGCTGCTAGCGGCTCCGGGCGGGGCCAGCGGGGAAAGTAACTTCCATTTCTTGCAGGTCCTGTCCTGTCGTGACCCAGGTCCCTGCCGGCTATTTAAACAGCCCCCGGCTTGCTTCTGCCGCAGCTCGGCCTCCCTGCCCAAGCTGCACACCAGGGCCTCCGCTGACCGTCACCGGCGGACAGAGCACAGTCCGGCTCAGACAATCCCGCCACAGAGGGTGGAAGGGCCCAGGAACCAGCTGGGCACATGGCCTGGGGATGCACCCTGCAAAGGCAGCCAGGTGATGGGGGAGCCCACGTCCCATTCCTACAACTGACCACGGCCAGGCTCCCGCCAGAGCATTCGGTCGGTTTGGCTTGGCCGGGGGGAAGCTGCCGAGGTGCCGTGCAGACGGCGCTAGCTAGCCCCTTTCGGGGAGAGCCCCTCCGAGCGGCACAGGCGGCGTCTACCCTGGGCAGCTCGGCCGCCGCAGCGCGCATGGGGGGCAGGGAGGGCCGCCCAGAGGACCAGGGAGGGGCGCAAGGAGGCCCCCCCTTGAGCAAGTAGGATTTTGGCCGGGGCCCAGGGCGCTGCACCCCCAGTTGCCCATGCGGACGCGCTGCATTTGCTGCAGGGCGCCGTGCCCGGCTCAGCGTCTGTCGCCTGGGGGCGGGCGAGCTGGCAGAGCCGGGCGCAAGACCGGCCGGAGTCCTTCCGCTGGGCACGTGGCCGGGTCGTGGCCCCGCATGGCAGAGTTAAACAAGGCCAGGGCTGGGGCGCAGAGACTCTGCCTGCAAGAGCCCCCGGCAGCCCCTGGCAGCCGCCGAGAGGGGGACCCCGGGAGCGCCTTGGGAACGTGGGGCCTGGCCTGGGGCTCTGGGCGAAAGCCCCTCCCTTGCTCCCTGGCCCTGCAGCTGGGGAGGAGCTGAGAGGGAAACCCCCAGTCGAGCGCTCTTGGCGGCACCAAAGGAGCCAGGAGCTGCCATGGGCGGCGGCTGCTGCGGTAACATCTGACCCCGTTTCACATGGGTGCGAACCAGCTGGCAGCGGCAGAGGTGGCACAGTCGAGCGTCCCCTCCCCCGCCCGGCTGCGCAGGGCCCCTCTTGGGCCAGGGCGACGGACCCCGGGATCCCCGGGATGCTGGTGAAGCTCGTTCTAGAGCCCTGGGGCCCGCCGGGGGGAGCCGGGCACCTGCCTGCTATGGGCATTGGCGACCCCTGCACTAAGAATATTCCTTGTCTGGGGCCAGGACCCACCAGTGTCTGGGGCTGGGTCTCTTGCCAGCCCAGCCTGCCACCCCCATGTGGACCCCCAAGGGCATGGCCCGGCCCTGCCTGCTGCCCCTGCATCCCCCCGTGCACCCTCAGCCCTGCCTGCTGCCCCCTGCACCTCCCCCGTGTGTCCCCAGCCCTGCCTGCTGCCCCTGCATCCCCCCGTGCACCCTCAGCCCTGCCTGCTGCCCCCTGCACCTCCCCCGTGTGTCCCCAGCCCTGCCTGCTGCCCCTGCATCCCCCCGTGCACCCTCAGCCCTGCCTGCTGCCCCCTGCACCTCCCCCGTGTGCCCCCAGCCCTGCCTGCTGCCCCTGCATCCCCCCGTGCACCCTCAGCCCCACCTGCTGCCCCCTGCACTGCTCCATGTGCCCCCAGCCCTGCCTGCTGCCCCCAGGTGATATTTACAAGGGGGGGGGATTCTGAATGGGGAGAGGCGCTGGCCCTGCACATTCTGGGCACCACCATTTCTGCGCAGCGGATCTGAGCTCGCCAGGGAGGCGTCCTGCAGCCAGTGCCCGCTGCTGGCGCCAGACAGGATGGGGTGCAAGGGGGCGATGCCCCGTGCAAGGGCCAAGTCTCTGCAGCGGTGGGCTCCTCCCCCCAGGGTCCCGTCTTCGCAGAGGCGAGGTGTCCAGCCAAGAGCAGCAGTAGATGGGGGCCGCGGGGCTCAGGGTGTGGCAGGCAGGAGCCCCCGCCTACTGCAGCTGGGGCCTCCGCCACAGGGAGCGTGGAGGGCGGGAGCCAGCGTCCCCCGCAGCCTGACCCAGGCACAGCCGGGGAGGGAGCCGCGGTGGAATTAAGGTTAATGAGATTTTGATGAACCTGCCGCTCCCGCTCGCGCGGTGAGAGGCTGGAGTCCCGGCTAATTGAAGGGAGCCGACCTGTGAAATCAGCGAGCCCGGCACAGCGCTGGGAAGTGTCCGCAAGGCACGCGGGGGGGGGGGAGGGCTGGCACACGCGGGGGGGGAGGAATGAGGCTGGAGAGGGAGAGCGGCGCATGAGAAGAGCAGGAGGGGGGCAGGGGCAAGGGGAACCGCAGGGCCCCGCAGGGCCCCACGCTGCAGAGCAGCACCTGGCTCGCCCAATCTGCAGCCAAGGTGCCGAGGAAAAGAGAAGGGTCATTGAGCTCCGGGACGGGCCAGGACGGGTCTGGGCACCGCTGAGGGCGAATTGCTCAAACTCGGGGCTCCGTACAGCCCTGACCGGAGCCCTTCCCAAACAGGCCACACACCAGTCACACCAAGCGCTCCAGTTGCCAGCCTGGCCAGCCAGAAGCCTCACGAGCAAAACCCCTCGGACACCCCAGCGCTCTCTGTGCCCCAAACAGCCCCGGGCATTAGGGGTATTAGAGGACAATCTCTCTTACCCCGAACGGGTTCTGTCCGGTCCCAAGAAACCAGCCACAGATCCCAGGTCAATTCACACTCTGGATCGTACCCACAAACCACGCTGGGCCAATCCTCTAGAATCTACCAGCTAAAGGTTTATTACTGAAAGAAAGAAAAGCCTGAGAGTGAGGTTGCTAAAGGATCCTACGTAACATGCACCGAATCTCCCAGTTCTCGATGCAGCTCGCAGCAGAGATGTTACAACTGCTGGTTTAAAAGTCCTTGGTGCACATCCTATGCCAGGATGGGTCCACGGTTCCTTCTGGCTCCTAGTTCCCTGCGAAGCAGCATCTGGAGTCAGGAGCAAATCTGAAGAGCAAGCTGGAGTCGGCCACATGGCCTATTTATATCCCTCCCTGGCTTCTTCCAAGCTGGAGAGAGTCACATGGTCTCCCGCCAGGTGTGTCTTTGGCCTCCAGAGGCCCATTGTTCCCGGGAGTTTTGCTCATTAGCATGGCCAGGGCTGAGCATTCCTCATCTATTGCTCAACCACATACAGAGAAACTTCCAGTCTCCACACAGAGTCCATGTTTATAACTTCACACGCAGCCATTATACGATCACAGGAATAGCATTTATAGAATCAGTGTAAGAAAGCGTTCATTTGGAATGGCCTCCTTTGTACCACTTTTTGGGGCAAACACCCCCCATGGGTGCAACAGTGATCTGGCTGCTCCCCTAAAACCCAGTAACATGATAAGCTCTGCCTGCAGCCGGCCGGCAGGGCTGATGCCAGCATGGGCACCCGGCCACGCTGCCCTTGGATGCAGGCTGGCGGGGGTTCAGGAAATCCTGCCGCACTGGTAGCCAGGCCCCTGGCCACCAGCCCCACACACGCCAGCCACGGCAGCTGAAGCGGGGCTCCTGCCAGGGAGGCGGGGAGCAGTGCTGGGGGAGCTGGCGGACCAGCGCCAGGCCCAAATAGGCACAAGGAAGGGACCATCGGGTTCAGGCTGGTCCCACGCAGCAGCATTGTCGGAGCCTGGCTGTGAGTGCCCCTGGGTAACCCCCAGCCCCGCTTTGGGCGCCCACCAGGCTGCTGTGGGAGGACCCTGCGGCTGGAGGGTGAACACCGCCGGGGCCCCACCTGGCTCGGGGTCCCCAGGGACTCTCGGGGGCGGGTCTGTCTGCACCCCCTCCTGGGAGTGGAGACCTCGCGGCCCAGCTGCCCAGTCCCCACGCTGCCCCCGCCGGACAGCCCCGCCCCAGCCCCCAGCCCCGCGGTGCTCTGGGCTCACAGAGCACGGGCCAGGCACAACCCCCCTCGCACCATCAGACTTGGCGCAGGCCCCTCTGCCCTGCTCCGGGCCCGACAGCACGTGGAACACTTGCCCCCCCAACATACACCATCCCCCCTTGCCATGGCCCCTGGAGCTCTTCAGGCTGGGGCCTCCGGGGACGTCCGGCTTCTGCTTCAGCTCCTGGCTTGACTTCCAAGCCCTCCCTTGGCTGCAGGGCGGCCCGGTGCCTGGTTTTCAGCTGGATCTGGACCCTGGCAGTGCAGCAGGAGGAAGGCAGCTCCCTGCCTGCCGGGCCCAGGCCCCGCTCTTGGGAGCCGCGGCATGTCCCCCCGGTTCTTAGGCATAGGGACACCAGAGTGCTCTGCGGTCCATACACTGTCCCCGCCCCAGTTGCCGGCTCTGCACTCCCATTGGCTGGGGATCATGGCCAATGGGAGCTGCAGGGGAGGTCACTCCGCGTGGCCAGTCGCCACATTCCAAGGGCAGCTGAAAGGATCAGGTCAGCGCTCGCATTTACCTGGCTCTGCTCAAGCAACCGACCCAGCTTAATCTTCCCAGATGCTCCCTTCCTTCCTCGTGCCCCTGTGGTCAGTGCGCCAGGCCGCAGCCCAGGCTGCCGTGGTCTGGGGACTCTGCGCCCGCAGCGGGGTCCCAGGGGCACAGAAAGGAGCCAAAGGGGCAGAGAAGGGCGGGGAGGAGTCCGGAGAGAGGCCTCTGGGATTGTTGGGGTTGGACGCTGCCCGCTGGGTTCCCTGGCACCGCTGCTCTGACGTGGGGCTTCCTTGGTGACCCACCTTCCCGGATGGAAACTCCGCACGGGGTGACGATCCCAGTGACGGATTTCGCCGGGGAGCCAGCGGGGCTCAGCGGCGAGCCCCGGAGATTTCCCAGGAAAGGGAGACAGGCTTGCTGTGATTTGGTGGGCGTTGGGACACGGCTCGGCGCTGCTCCTGGCACTGGCTCGCTCTCCGAGGTCCCGGCCGATCCCCAGCACTCCGCCCCAGCTTCGGGAGAGGGGTCTGCCAGGGAAGGGGTTGCAATTCAGCCCCATGCTGGCCCCGGACGGGTGTGCATGTGCAGAGCCGTTAGTTCTGGGCCCGGGGCCGTGCGGAGAGATGGCACAAGCTGGATTGGGCTCTGAGCCCAGAGCAGAGCACCGGCTCTGCTCACCGCCGGGGCCGAGGGGCGGCTTGTATTCAGCTCTGAACGCTCGGTGGCTTTCAGGCCCCTTTCTAGTGTCCATGTGTCCGTCTGTGCTCATGGGACGTGCCTACACACGTGTCACATGCATGCTGCTGGCGTGGGGACCGGCAGGCCGGGGGACCTGCTTTTGCAGCCACACAGGCGCTGTCACATTAACAGCTGCAAACGTGCTTCCGGATAATGAAGCATTTTCCCTGCCGAGCTGGTTCCCCAGGGCCTGGGAGAGCCTGAGACGCCACCGTGGCCATGGGGCACAAGCAGGGGCCTTTGGCCATTGCGCCCAGAGCTGGGAGTGTCGTGTCATCCTCCTCCCCGGGGCTGTCCCACGCACTGCCCAGCCCGGTCCAGCCCTCCCCCCTCCCTGCACTGCCCAGCCCCTCCTGCCCGGGGTGGCTCAGACAGGAAGCTGCCCAGGTGGAAGGAGCCCTCCCTCGTCCTTTTCCTGCCTCCCCTCGCTCCCGGAGCTCTCTGAGCAGTGCTGCCGCTTCTCATCCCCTTGAGGTGCTCCCGGCCCCGCTGGCGAGGAGCGAAATCTCCCTTTGCAAACGACTGCGCTGGCGGAGCTGCCGGGGGGCCAGCGACACATCGCGGAGCTGCCTCACCAAGGAGGGGAGCAATTGGGGGAGCAGGGCTCCCTGTGAGCTGAGCGCTTGGGCGGCCGCCCCGGGAGATTTAGGTGCCCCCGGCTGATTGGCAGAGCAGCCACACTGCCCACAGCCGGCAGCTGGCGTTCCTAGTGGTGGTGCACATCCACTCATGCCTCAGTGCACAGAACAAAAAGTGTTCCACACACGGATGGAACCTTGTGGGGGAAGGCTGAGCTGCTTGGTGGGTGAGTAAAGGGCCAGTCACGGTGCAGTCCGAGCCCAGTTGTGGAGGGCTTGGGAGGCAGCGGGCATCTCGGTCTGGCCGGGCACCCTGACCCGGTTGGCACCAGCAGGAGAAGGGCCCAGCGGAGGGGAGGCACCAGGAGCCGGCCATGGCCCCTGCCGTTGTCTGTGGAGACGCAGAGGGCTGCCCTGTGGGATCTTCCTGTTTCTACTCCTGCCTGGCCCGTAGGGCTCTGAGGGCATCAGCACGGCACCGGAGCCTGCAGGGCCCTCTCAGCCAGGAACATCTGTTTTGGAGACCGGCTGAGAGGGCCTTTGAGTCACAGAGAGGACAGGCTGGCCCCCTGGGAGGAGACCCGACGCGTGGCCAGCCACGGGGGAGCCGGCCCCTGCTGCTCACCCTCACTCCCAAGGCAAAACGAAGCAGCAATCTGAAACCCCTCCATGCGATGCACAGCGAGCCTGGGGAACTCCCTGCCCCTTGATAGTCAGCACAGGGCCTGGCCGGTACACGGTAGAGACCAGCCGCAGCTGTTACACCGCAGGGGGGAGCCAGTCCTCCCTGCTGCCAGGCACAGATGGTCACACATCGAGAGGGCCAGGGGGAGACAGCTAGAACCTGCTGAGCGAGGGGGCACAGGTTAAAGATTCACACCCCTCTTCTCTGCCCTCCCTGCTTGAGTCACACCTCCAAGGCCCTTCCCCCCGCAGTGATCTCCCCCTCAGCAGCCCGTCACAGCTGTTTGCTGCTGCCTGGCCAGGAACTACTGCACAGGGAGGGGTCCTGGCTGGCAAACCGTGGCAGAAATCGGGGGGGGGGGGGTGACCCAGCGTGTCCCCCCCTTGCGTCACCTCTCCTCTGCCCTGTGTCTGTCTCCCTTCTTCCAGGCAGCCCTGCCCCCTCCCCGCCCCCTCGCCTGCCTGCCGGCTGCCTCCCAGACCGGGTGACTCCAGCGCCAGCTGCACCCCAGCCCTGTAGAAACCCACTTTGGGATCTGGGCGCAAGCCCTTTCCCTGAGCCGGCCCCGCTGCCATCTGGCTTAGCCCTGCCATTTCCCAACCCAGCAAACCGATACCGGGCCCCCCGAGCCCGGGACACGAGGGTCCAGCCCTGGCTGGCACAGAAACCACCCAGGGGGAATCCCGGGCCAGCCCCTTGTTCCGGGCCCGGCCAGGGGCAGAAACACCCCTGAAGACACGGGCCTGGGTCTGCTCCCGTCCGTCCCTGCGCCAAGCGCCGGAGCCAGCAAACCCAGCTCCCCCCGCCCGTGGGCGCCCTGCTCTTCCCAGGCCCTGTGGCAGGTCAGAGCCGCCGCAGCCCGGAGCTGGCTCGGGAATCCCAGGGCGGGACCTGGAACGTCCAAGTGGCGTCGCCATCGTGATACCGCAGGACCCCCCCCCGGCCACAGCTGGTTACGGTAGCTGGGTCCCAAGACTCAGGGTGGGGCACAGGGTCTCCTGCCCTCCCCCCAAAGGGAGCCCCAGGGTGGCTTGCTCCTCTCAGGGGCAGCCCCAGCCCACGGCGAAGACGCGGGCCAAGCTGCATGTCAGGGGTCCCCCGTGCTCTTGGCCATGAAGCCTCCGGACGGAAGAATCCCGGAGCCCCGGCCAGACCCCTGCTCAGATCACCCCGTGCTCCTGTCGCCGTCCGGGGCCCGAGGGAGACGGCGCCGCCCACCCGGACGAGGGCTCGGAGGCCCAGGGGTGCTGGGGGCTGATGCTGCTGGCAGGGGCCGAGGCCTCCGCACCGTGCGCTGGGCCCTGCACCGTGCGGCCCTGAGCATTTCAGGAGGCCAAGTCGTGCCGGGTGAAGTGCCTCGGTGCCCGGCCCCGCGTGCGCGGCTCACTCGTCTCCCCAAATGAGCTCCGAGCTGACACAATTCTTCGTCTCCTTCCCCCCTTTTAAGATGAAGCAATGAAATTATTTTTCTACTTGAGCAGTTTTCAATTTAGATTAAGAAAAATCTGTGCTCGGTTAGCAGCGTTGCAGTAAATCACAGGCAAGCGGCACTCGGCGCCTGACAGCCCGATCGCTTATCGGATGCAAACCTTTTTTCAAGCTGACAGGCTCCGAGTGTGACATTGAACGAGGGCAAAGGCAGGCCTGGCAGGGAGCAGCGCGGAGGCAGGGCGCAGGCGGGAGGGAGCGTGCGGGGAGGAGAACGAGCGCGGAGGGCGGGGGTGTCCAGACTGCGCAATGGGGCCTGCTCTTTAGTTGCAAGCAGCTCAGGGCCAGACCCAATGCCACAAGCAGCTCCCAGTGTCCTGCCACACGACTCGGGCCCTGCGTGGCCAGCGGCCCCCCTCAGACCGGTCAGTCGGGGCCCCAGAAGCAGGGGCATTTATAGAAATAGCAGATCACAGAATCACAGAGCACTAGAGCTGGAAGGGACCTCGAGGGATCAAGTCCAGTCCCCTGCCCTCCCGGCAGGACCAAGCACCGTCTAGACCATCCCTGCCAGGCGTCTGCCCAACCTGCTCTTAGCCATCTCCAGGGATGGAGATTCCACAACCTCCCCAGGCAATTTATTCCAGTGTTTAACCGCCCGGACAGGCAGGAAGTTTTTCCTCACGTCCAACCTCAACCTCCCTTGCTGCAGTTTAAGCCCCTTGCTGCTTGTCCTGTCCTCAGGCTGAGGGAAACAATTTTTCTCCTTCCTCCCTGTGACACCCTTTTAGATATTTGAAAATCGCTCTCACGTCCCCTCTCAGCCTTCTCTTTTCTAAACTAAACAAGCCCAGTTCCTTCAGCCTTGCCTCACAGCTCATGTTTTTAGACCTTCAATCATTTTTGTGGCTCTTCTCTGGATCTTCTCTACTTTTCCTGAAACGTGGGGCCCAGACCCGGCCACCAGACTCCAATGGTCAGGACAGTTTCGTTGCCATTTGCTGAGCCACGCCCCGGTCACGTTTTTGCTGCAGCCACAAGAGCTTAACCATCGACCCACAGATTCCAATGCCGCCATTGTGGTCGTGGATCCTAGTGAGTGCAGGCCAGGCCAGAGCCCTGCCCCCAAGGACTCCTAGAGCTGGTCTGCTCCTAACCAGCCACGCGTGGCCCTGGAAGGGCCGGTGATGGAGAATCCACCAGGACCCGGGTAAGTTCCTTCACTGGCTAATTACTCTCCTGGGGTATGTCTACACTACAAAGTTAATTCAAACTAATGGATGTTAGTTCGAATTAACTTTGCTAGGCGCTACACTAGCGCTCTGCTAGTTGGAACTTAATTGGAACTAGCGGAGCGCTTAGTTCGAACTAGGTAAACCTCATTCCACGAGGACTAAGCCTAGTTCGAACTTACTAGTTCGAATTAAGGGGTGTGTAGCCCCTTAATTCGAACTAGTGGGAGGCTAGCCCTCCCCAGCTTTCCCTGGTGGCCACTCTGGCCAACACCAGGGAAACTCTATTGCCCCCCTCCCGGCCTCGGCCCCCTTAAAGGGGCACGGGCTGGCTACGGTGCCCGTGCCAGGTGCAAGCCTGCCAGCACCCAGCCAGCAGACCCTGCACCTGGCACAGTTCCAGCCAGCCACCCGATGCCCCCCAGCCCTCCCCCTCTTCCCGGGACCAGGCTGGCGGTTCCCGGGAGCTTGCCCGGGACCGCAAGAGGCGGGCACCCGCCTGGTCTAGTGCGGACCTCGTGGACCTCGTCCATGATCTCCGCACTAGGCACAGGAAAGTGGCCGGCTAGGGCAGGAGAGCTGCCAGCCTGGCCACCCAGGAGCAGGTGTGCATGAAAATCAAGGTGGTCCACTGAGACCCCCGACCCTGAGCCCTGAGCTTACAATGGCCATACTGGGTCAGACCAAAGGGCCATCTAGCCCAGTAGCCTGTCTGCCAACAGCGGCCAACTCTAGGGACCCTGGAGGGGATGGACCGAAGACAGTGACCAAGCCATTTGTCTCGTGCCATCCATCTCCAGCCTTCCACAAACTTTGGGCAGGGACACCACTCCTACCCCCTGGCTAATACCACTCCATGGACCCAACCTCCATGACTTTATCTCACTTCTCTTTAAACTCTGTTCTAGTTCTAGCCTTCACAGCCTCCTGCAGCAAGGAGTTCCACAGGTTGACTCTTTGCTTTGTGAAGAACAACTTTCTGTTACTAATTTGAAGCCTGCTACCCATTCCTTTTCTTTGGTGTCCTGTAGTCCTTCTATTATGGGAACTAATGAAGAACTTTTCTTTATGCACCCTCTCCACCCCACTCATGCTTTTATAGACCTCTATCCTGTCCCCCCTCAGTCTCCTCTTTTCTAAGCTGAGAAGTCCCAGTCTCTTTAGCCTCTCTTCATATGGGACCTGTTCCCAACCCCTGATCATTTTAGTTGCCCTCCCCTCTCCCACCCTCTCTCTTCCCCTCTCCCACCTCCTTTTCCCAGTCTCCCCGAGTTTTGTTCAATAAAGAGAGATTCTATTTTTGACCACACGTTTTCTTTATTTTATACATCAGGAAGGGGGGCTAGAGAAGGGTAAGTGGAAGGAGGTGAGGGAGGAATGGGGTACGAGCCCCCGATGGGGAGGACTGGGCTGGCTCTGTGGGCTTCTGGGGGTGGAAGCTCTCCTGCAGCCCCCCAATTGCCCCCTCTCCCCAGATGGCAGCCTGCGGCAAGTGCAGCCGGGCTGATGGCTGAGTGCTGTGATGTGCCGAGTGTGGGTAGTCCAGGCAATCCAAGCCAGGACTGCTTTGCAAGCGGGGCACCCCTGAGAACTGTCTGTCCGGGGTGGGGGTCGGGTCCCTTTAAGCACAGCCCTCGGCTAGCCTGAGACAGCAGCTCCACGCTCTAAGTCCTCCTCTGATGCCCTGCCGGCACTGCTTCCGGCCATCCTTAAGCCCGGTTCAGGGTCCACTTAATGTGGACATGCTAGTTCAAATTAGCAAAACGCTAATTCGAACTAGTTTTTTAGTCTGGATGCACTAGTTCGAATTAGCTCGGTTAAAAGTCAAGCCTAGTTGCCAAGTCTGAAGTGGACTGGCTGAGCCCAGCCGGGGGGCCGGCTACCCCTTTCTCTGCTAGCCGGAGGCGCCCAATACGAATCTTGCAGATGGCGAGCAAGTCACCCTTCGCCTTCTCCTTGCAAGCCTAGCTGGCGGCGCGCCGTGTCCCGCCCCTCGGAGGAAGCGGGCTCTGCCCGGGACACTCGTCCCCTCTGTGTCTGAGGCGCTCGGGCGCCGTTGGGTTTGAAGTCACAGGCTAACCCGGCGACCCCCTGGAGCTCCTCGGCTCTTCCGTCAGGCCCCCGGCTCCTCGCTGACCTGTCACCAGGTCAACAGCATCCTCCAGGAAGCGTGGCCAAGAGCCGGGCCCAGCTTCCGGCCGCGAGCCGCCTGGGGAAATGGCCTCTCTGCTCCCCCTCGAGATTTCCACTTGTGCCTCCCCGGTTGCCCTGGCCCTGCTGGCCGCAGCCTCACGCCCGGTTCTCGTGGCCACCCGATTCCCTGCCCCCGCCCCACGTTTTCACCGCCTGCCCGGGAGGCCCCCGCCCTGCGCCCACGGCCGGCCGGCTGCTCCTGCGTTTACACGCCGCCTCACTAACCCCCGTCGTGTGTGCGCCCCGCTCTCTCCGACTCCGTGACCCCTCCCCGGCCTTGGGTGCAGCCTGGTCCCTGAGAACGTGGTAGCGAGCGCGGGGCTCAGAGCCGGCCCCTGCAGGGCCCCCGGACGGCTCCCAGGGCTCGCTTGGAAATCCTGCCTTGTTAGTCCAGCCACGAGGCCATGACTGGGGGCCCGCCCTGCCCCTTGCACAGCCTCCGTGAGCACCAGCGGCAGCCCGGGCAGGACGAACAGGCCGAAGGGGCCGGACCAGCCAGGCAGCAGCAGAGCCGTCCCCACACACCCAGGCAGCACAGGGCGGGCTGGCAGGGGGCCGCCTAGCCCAGGGAGGGCGCGCAGGGACGCCAGCTCTCTTCAAGCCCAAATCCAGGCTCCAGGATGGAAGCTGGCGAGAGGAGGCCTAGCGGGGAGTTGGCGGAGCTGGGGGCCCAGGGCAGGAGACCCGGCGGCCGGGGGATGAGGCAGAGGCTGTCCTGGGCGGCGTGTGCAGAGTGGGGTCCCACTGGTGGGAGAGCCCGGGAGCAAGGGCTCTGCTCATGCACAGACCAGGCTGGGCCAGGGCAGGTCTCAACCCCGCCCTGCCATGCAGAGGGCCTGGGGGGCTGAGCTGGGCACGTAGCCTGCCTGGCTAATCCCAAGCCCCCTGGTGGGGACCCCCTGGGGAACCAGAGTGCATGGGGGGGGCCCCCTTCCCTGGATCCCTTCCCCAGCGCCCCCTTCCCCAGCGCCCCCTTCCCCACCCCCGTTCCCCACCCCCTTCCATGGCTCCGTTCCCCGAGTGCCCCCAGCTCTGGCGTTTGCCGCCGCACAGGGAGAGGCAGAGCCAGGGGCCGGGAATGCCCAGGCCGAGGATGCCGGGGCAGGATGCGAGCCAGGAACCCCCCCCCGCGAGGCAGGCAGGTGGCTCCCCGGGGCCCCGGCCAGCGAGCTGATGCCAACACGGGCGTCCCCGGGGAGGGGCAGAGCCTTTTCCTGATGTAGCTTTCCCTTGGCTCCCGCGCCGGAGCCCCGCGGCGCTGTCCGGGCCTGGGCCTGGCTCAGCCGCGCGCCCTGGGGGGGGAGACCCATTTGTGCGGATCACACGCATCAGCTGGTGGCGCAGCGGCTGATGGATGGGCTACACGGGGCTGCCTGACCTGTGCTTGTACGTTATCTGCCTTGCCGCAGGAGGCTTTTCATCACGCCGACAGCCGGCGGCTCCATGCCGGGGACGGCGGGGGGGAGCAGGGGGGAGGAACGGGCCCCGCCGGGGCACAGAGGGGCAGGCAGGGGGGCCCCAGCCTCTCCCCACAGCAGGCTTGGAAGGGAGCGAATTGCAGGGAGCCCCTTCCCCCCTCGTGCTGCCCCCCAACTGCACGCCCCCTCCCCCACCTTGTCCCCAAGTCCCCCCACGTCCACCTGCTCCTGCCCCTCCCCTGTTCCTTGCCCCCCTGCGTCCCGCGGTGGGGGAGGGAAGGGCAAGGCAGCGCCCGGGCGGGGGAGCGCTCGGCCCCGGTTTGGAGGTTTCTCCACTGTCCCTTTCTCTGCGTTGGCCGAGCGGCCGCCTGCCCCTGCCCCTGCCCCTGCCCGCTCGGGGTGGCACCTCCCCCACCCGAGGGCACCCGCCCGGCCACTCTCCTGGCTGCCGGCAGCACCCCCGGGCGTGGCCGTGGCTCTCTCCTGTGCGCCGGCAGCCAGGCGGCTGTGGGCAAACACTGCAGGGGCCACACGCCGGCACGAGGCGCCATCGGGCTCCCTGCGCCCAGTGCCCAGGCGTGGGGGGGCTCACACGAGGCGGGTGCTTGTGTGGGGGACTGGCCAGAGCCATGCCTGGGCCCACGCGGCCACCGGCCCCTGGCGCTGACCAGAACCAGCCCCCCACCCACCGGCCCTGCTTCCCCCAGGGGCCAGCCCCCCTTGGTGCAAGCCAGCGACGCTCGGGAGCTCAGTCGGCGCGAACCGGATCGGGGCCCTGGCTCTTCCCCCCGCAGCCACGCTGGGGTCCAGGAGGGTGGAGCTGGGGCGGCAGGAGCCTGGGTGCTACTGGGACCCCCCGCGAAGGCAGCGGGAGCGATTCCACGCCCCACGGATCCCTTGTTCCCGGGGGGGGGGACTCACGACGCTCCTCTGCCATCGCGGCCCCGGGGCAACAGCTGGGAAATATACGAGTCTGGTTACGACGCCCATAATGCAGCCAGCAAAACAAGTGGCTCAGCACAGCCACACTGCCCTGTAACGGGACGTTATTTATGGCGTGTCCCTCTGGCGAGGAGCGACTGCAAAGCAGGACGGGCCACAGTCCCGCCCGCCCCTCGGCCCACGGGAGCAGGCCCGGCTGCCACACGCCAGCGCCCCGTCGACAGCACGGCTGGCAGGCGGGCCATGCGGCGGGCGCTCTCGGCTCAGCCGGCGGCGACAGGACGGGGCCGGGGGGCCCAGGGCGGAGGAGACATGAAGAGCGAGGTCTCCCCTTGCCACGGCGCCGGGTGTCCTGTCCCGGGCAGAGGGGAGGCCCTCCGGCGGGTGCGGGCTGGAGGGGTCTGGGTGACTGAGCCCAGAGACTAGGCTCCCTGCCCCACGGCGGAGCGGACGGACAGTCCAGGAGGGGGAGGAAATTCCGCCCCGCGCCCCAGAGAGTGAGGCAGGACCTGGCCTGGCTGTAAACCCAGCTCCAGCACCAGGGGGATTCTGCCCTACGGGGTCTCCACACCAGCTCCCCGCTTCAGGCCTGCAGAGACCCCCCGTACGGCTCAGCATGAACCTAGAGCCAGGCAGGCTGCTCCCAGAGCTCACGTCACGCGCCGGCCAGCAGCAAGGGGGGTGGCTGGTGCTGTTCCGGGTGTGGCAGCGCTTCGGGGTTCCCCCGACTCCTGCACCCCTGTAGTGGCACAGACAGACTCCCCCAGCCAGTAGAACAGAGGGGGTTTATTGCCTCTCCAGGATACAGCCCAGCACAGACGTCATCTGGTTACAGGGCAGGCCTAGGATGCCTCAGCCCCCTTGAGCTGGGGGAGCCTGGCCCCCTAAATCCCAGCCCCTTGCTTAGGCTGCTTCCTCCATCATACCAGACAGAAACTGCCCAACTTCCAGCCCTGCCCCCAGCCAGGGGCTGCACTGCACCTTGTGACGTAGTGGGGGTACCTGGCTGGTTTCTATGCTGCTGGCTCTGGGGTAACCCCACTGGCTGCCGTGGGTACCACGACCCAGCAAAACAGGATGAGTCACTATGCAAAGGGTCTCTCAACCGGTATGGCCAGACACCCCCCATGGAGAGGAACAAAGGAAGGTGGATGCTGCCCTGGCCGGGGGGCAGGGCTGGAGGAGAGTTAGTTAGTTTCTGTCTGGGAGCATGGAGGAAGCAGCCTCAGCAGCAGGCTGGGGGTTTAGATTCCGAGACCCCTGCCCCATATCAAGGGGGGCTGAGGCATCCTAGGCCTGCCCTGGAACCAGATGACATCTGTGCTGTGCTGTATCCTGGAGAAGCAATAAACTCCCTCTGTTCTACCGGCTGGTGGAGTCTGTTCGTGCCATTCTGGGGGTGCAGGAAACAGGGGACCCCAACGCATCGCCACACACCTCCTTTCCTTTGTTCCTCTCCCTGGGAGGTAACCAGTCGAACAGGTCCCCTCCCTGTCCCATCAGCTACTCACTGGGCCATGGTCCAGACAGCAGCCAGTGAGGGTCACCCACCGCCCCAGCCTAGCACCCAGCAAGGTACCAACACTGCGTCACAGCGGGCAAAGGAGGGCAGGTCATGGTGGAACCCAGCAAAGCCTTCGCAAGTCAGCCCTGGCCCGTCCCTCCTGCCTGCGCGTGGGGAGGGAGGGGGCACGGCGGCGGCCAGCTGCCAGCCAAGTGTGGGAAACGGCCGTGGGACGCTGTGGGGCAGGCGGCTCAGACACTGGACGGGGCCCTGCAGCACTGACGGCGGCCAGGGGTGTCCCAAGGGCGGGTCAGTGGCACGAGGCCGAGTGACCGCGAACGTCCCTGGCGGAGCTGAGACGAGAGACCCCCCAGAGCCAGCCTGGCGCCCTCTCCCCTGCCTCGCGTCCCGCGGCTGGACGGCTCCCTGCCCTCACGCCCTTTCCTTCCTGCCGCCAGCACAGGCAGGGCGGCTGGGCCCCGAGGAAGGGACACGGGGCTGGAACGAGGCAGCGCGCTGGCAGGCGGGAGCCAGCCGATGCTGGGAGAGCCCCCAGCTCCCCTTCCCTCCCCTCAGACACGTGACCTGGGCTCCAGGCCAGCAGGCGCCAGCGGGGTGCTAGGAAAGTGAAACAAGCTGCCCCCCGCCCGCCGCTCGCCCCCTCCCCCCGCCACCCAGGGACCGGGATTGATGGCTGCAGGGCTGAGCGGCTCCAAATGCAGAGGTTACGTGCGTGAGACAGCCCCATCCATCACCCCCGGCCATTATTGAGTAACACGTGGCGCGCCGGCCGCATTGCGCACCTTATCTGAACCCAGCAGCTGTGCCCTAAATTCTGAGCGCGGCGCCTGTCGGAAGGAATCCGGCCGCCGGCGGTTAAATGAGTGTGAGCATCTATCACTCCCCGCCGCGCAGGTCCCTCGGCAGCGCCCGCTCCGCCAGCCGCCCCCCCTCGCGCCACGGCCCTGGCCCCCCGCGCCGCTTCCCGTCCCCTCTGCCTCGCCACTGGCCTGCAGCCCCTTCCGCCTGCCCCGCCGTGTGTGTGTGTGTGTGGGGGGGGGGGGGGGCTGCCTCAACAGGGGAAAAGGAGACTCAGTTTCCCTGCTGTGACCGGGGCCAGGCACCTTCCTTCCCTGTGGACACTCTGGGAACTGCCCCGCTGGTGCCGGCGCCTCTCCCAGGGGCTCCGGGTCGCTCCAGAGCCGTGCGCCTTCGCTCCTGGGCAGGGCCCCTGCTGTCCCCCCTTGGCTGCCAGGCTGAATTCTGCAGGCTTGGACCAACGGCTCTGCCGGCTGAGTCTGCCCGGTCCAGGCTGGTGGGTGGGAACTAACAAAGGCAGCTGTGCGGGGCCAGCGGGGACCCCCAGCGCTCCCCAGGGAGCCGCCGACACTGCCCAGGCACAGGCAGGCTGGGGGAGCGGCGGGGAGGGTGGTGCCACCAGTGGGGGGTGCCCGGGGGCAGGCTGCCCCAGAGCAAGCACAAGAGCCAGCCCTGGCCTGGAAGGGGGCGAGGAGGGGGCCAGTGGGAAGTGCTGCGGGGTGGCCTCCTGGGTGCGCAGGCCCCTGCAGAGAGCAGCGGCTGCCACCCCGGCTGCCTGGGCCGAGCAGGGAGCTCCGCTCCAGGGCCAGTCTCTGGCTGCTCTGTTGGGGCCGAACAGAGCCCAGGGGGATTTCTGGCCTCTGGCAACGGGCGGCTGCTGCCCTCCCTCCTGTGGGGAGCTGGTCCTGGGCCCGCTGCCCGGCTCTCCCCGCTCTGCTGCGCTGCTCCTTGCCTGGCCCTGCCCACGGGCTCCCTCTGCACTTGGCAGGCGCAGCGAGCCCCTCGGCGGCGCGGTGCCGGCCGCTCACAGCCCGTTTCCAAACGGCCCCCTGCGGAGCTCCCGGTTCCCCATGGCCCATGGGACGTCCCGCGCCGGCGGGCCAGGGCCTGACAGGGCCACCGTTCTGCAGGCCACACGCAGCCCCTCCCCAGCGCTGGCTCCCCCCAATGCCGGCGATTAAAACGAGCCTCCAACCCGCCAGCAGGTCACGTGCCGGCAGCATTTAATCTTCCGTTTGACCTTCTCCCGAGTCTATTTGTGTGGGGATTTTAAATTAAGTTTTCTTACGTCGGCCACTGTAGATTTTACACTATATTAAGTTCTATTCAAGCGCAAGAATTTGGTATTTGCTCTTTTCCGAAGCCACTGCCTGGCGAAGGTGGGAATCGGGGCCGGGGCTCCGTGTGGCAGCCCCCCGCCTGCCCCGCACGGCCCCTGTGCTGGGAGGGGCCGCCAGCCCGCCTTGGGCTGGGGAGGCGAGCTCTGGTGCCGGGCACATCGCTCGGCACAGGGCCGGTGCTCTCCCTGCCTGTGGCTGAGGCCGCGGGGTTCACAGATCTGGGTGCCGCGTGGTCGGGGGCTGCTCCCCAGGCTTTTGTCTCTGTGGCACGGAGGGAAAAGTGCCCTGGTCCCTGCCGGAGGCCAGCCCTGGGCCCCCACCCAGCGAGAGCCGCAGTGCAGCCGAGGGAGCTGGGCTGGGCGCTGCTCGGGCCCCACCGGAGCAGCTGGGGGGAAGCCAAAGCCCAGGCCGAGGGGAGACCCCCGGGGCGGCGGCTGCCTGCGGTTTGCTGGGCAGGAGCAGGTCTGGCGCTGCCTCCCCTCCCTCCGCAGGTGAGTGTCTGGAGCAGCAGGCTCCGGTTGCCAGGCGACGGGCCCAGGTGAGCTCCTGAACTCGATGAGAAGTGCTGAAATGTGCCGGCCCGGGCGCCGGGCGCGAAACCCTCCCCCCAGCACAGGGGGGCCTGTCCTGCTCTCCCCGCGGGTCAGAGCCCTGGGGGGCCCCAGCCAGACGCCCCCGGGACTGGAGAGCTTTGGCTTCCCACGGGCCCACGGCCCCGCTTCACGGCCAGGGCCGAGCCGAGCCGATTCCAGCCTCCCCTCCGCACCTGCACCTCCCAGCCCGGGGCCCCTCGGTCAGAGCTCCCCGCCCTCTGCCGTGGCTCCGTGGAGACGCCCCGAGGAGCCTGCTGCCATACGGGCCCACGGAAGCCAGCAGGAGCATGGCCCTAGGGCAGGGCCTGCCCGAGACCAAGGGTGGGGTGCTGGGGAGCAAGGAGCTCCCTGCTTCCCTCCCTTTCGGGCCTGAAGGGTGGAGCCAGCTTCGCGCACGGCCAGGGACCTTCCGGGTTTGGATTATGGCCTCGTCCTGGCTGGTGGGGTTTGGAATCCAGCCCCGCTCTTCCCAGGCCCCCAGCAGCCATGACGGCTCTGGGCTCACCAGCTCCGGTTGCAGCTGCAGGGAAAAGACTCCCCGGTGGTCAGGGTGCTGAGCTTCCTGCCCCCGACTCGGCTCGGTGTGTCTCAGCCGCAGTGCGGGGCATGCTGGCACGGGGTCCCCGCTGCCGGCGGGGTGAGTGGGACCGGTTCACCGCAGCCGGCGCGGGACAGGAGGCTGCGACCCCCATGCAAGGGAAGCCGCGGGGGATGCAATCGGCAGTTCAAACGTGGCTAGGAGTCAGGCGCTGTGCCTGTGGGAAACGCCGTCTAGGAGATGCCAGCAGCATCCGGCCGGGACACAACGTCCAGACAGCTGGAGCTCAAGCCGGAGAAGTGGAGAGAAAGGGAGGCCCCTCCACCTACCTCCTTGCCAGGTTTGGCCCCGGAGGGGCGGCGGGTTCCTAACACCGGGGAGGGAAGGGCAGCGGGAGCCAAGCCCGGCAGCTTTGAAACCAGTTCCCCAGCCTGTTGCTATTGAGTTGATGGAGATTGTGAGAGGGGTGACGCTCGGTCAGCTCTCCTCATTACTGTGCAAATTGCTTTACATGCAAATCTTTGGACGCACCTGGGGAAAAGGCATTAATAATATTACTCCTGATTAAGGTCAGCAGGCTGCTCTTTTGCTTGTTCACTGAAGTTTTGCTCCCATTCATCTCTGGAATGTCGTGGCTGGGTTATTTTTACACATCCGTCTCTTTGGAGTCCAGAGAAGATATTTCATTAGGGATTTTACAAAACGCTCTTGCAATCACTTGACAAGACCCTGACTGTCCGATTGGTCCTCTCTCCATCCCTCCTTCCGAAGAAGAGGCCTGGCTGATCCTGCGGAGCGGACGGCACAGCCAGCCAGGGCAGGTGCACGGCAGGGTTCGGACCGGACGTTCCCGGCCTGCCCCGCACACCTGGGTGGAGTCGGGCTGCCCCACCTTTCAGAAACTTTGAGCTGATCCGTGAGGTCAGAGATTGGACCCTTCCCGCATGGAGGGGTCTGGAACGAGCCCGGGTCACCCTGGTGTTCTAGACGGGAGCGTCGGTCACAGCTCGGGGCTCCTCCCCGGGTCGTCCAGCGTAGGCCTCCGTGGGGCAGAGACCATGTGAGTGCCCGCCAGGCCCCGGGCCGAGCTGCTACTTGCCATAACGAAGTCGGGGGGACGCGGCCGGCTCTGCCCACGTCGCTGCTCGGCGGCTGGACATCTCCGAGCGCTGTGGAGCTGAACCTTTCGCATTCTCCACTGAGGACTCGTGGGACGCGCGGGGTCTGTTCTGCATCGCTGACGTGGGAGATGAAGGGATGGGCCGGGGGGGGGGGGGGCCCGTTCTCATGGTTCTAGAGTTTTCTGGCACCCAGAACTCCCGCTGGGCTGGTCCCATCCGCAGCCTCTCCTGCCCCAGCTGCTCCCTGCAGGCCGCCCCGCGACGGCGCTTGGCCCTGTGCCCAGGCACAGCACCAGCACCCCCCTCCCCCGCGGGGCTGTCTGAGGGGCAGGACAGACCCAGGAGTCAAGAGGCAGACGGGGCTGCCCCAGCGCCCGTGAGATCAGCCCCGTCCCTCCACTGACGTCAGTGCCACAGGCCCCTCCGACAGCACCAGGGCCGATGCCCCAGAGAGCAGCTCCCCGCCCTCGTGTCCATCCACAGCTGCCTCTGCCCTCCCTCTGGCTCTGCTCGCAGCTGCCTCGCGGGCTCCCCCCCTTCCGAGGGCCTGGAGATGACAGCGCGGTTCCCGCCAGCCCGCCGGGGTGTTTTCCACAGCGGGTCACGAGAGATCACCCAGCGAGCCTGATAAGCCGTAATGGATTCTGCGTGTGCACTCCCTTATCGCAGCCTCGCCCATTATAGGGACAGATTTCTATTCACGCGCAGGCCGAGGAGCCCGCTTTGTATCTTTTATTAATATGCCAAGTGGCTGCTTCCCGAGGAGCCTGTTAAGCCCCTCACCTTGGCCCCCGGCTGCCTTAGCCGGCGCCTCCTTTGCAGCTGGCCTGTGGGGCTTCCCCTCTGGGATGCAGGCTGTGGCTGATACCAGGGAGGGGGTCTCCAGCCTCCCCGGCTTAGCCAGGCCCAGCCTGAGCACCAGCCCTCGCTCGCTTGGGGCGCTGTCACTGGCCGGGGGCAAGCCCGCTGCGGGCGTTTCCCCACGAGCTGTCAGAGACCTTCCCTGCGTCTCCACTTGGCGGGAGATGGAGACTGGCCGCGGGTCGCCGCAGTATGTCGGTCGAAGGGCTGTCGACGCCAGCCGCACATTCGCCGGGAGGGAGCGGCTGTCTCCGCCGAGGGCAGGCCTGGCCTTCGACGCTGGCCCGAGCCCGGCTGAACCGCAATTCCTCTGGCCCTGCCAGCTGCTGGGGGGATGAAGGGAGTGAGAGGCACCAGCCGCACACACATCCCGGGCTAGGAGCGCTGAGGGCAGGCGGAAGGTTTCCTGAGGCAGGGCCGGGTCTGGAGGAGCGGGTGAAAGAGCCGCAGGGAGAACCAGCTGAGCACCCCAGCAGAGAGTGCGTCCGCCTCAGGCAGCACCTCACAGCAGCTTGGCCCAGGGACGGGGGCCAGGAACTGAGGGGGGCCTGTTGCTGCGCCCTTCTGGCCTAATTAGAGAGGCCCAGGTTACCCACTGTTCCCACAGCACCCCCTCTGCGCGGCCACCCCTCCATGGAGCGCCCAGAGCTCTGCCCCCCTGGTGTCTAGTGGGCCACGTTTCAGCGCCCGAGGCCCCGCGTGGCCTGGTCTCGCTGGGGGGGGCAGACAAACCTTGTGACAGCCGCGCTGGGGTAGAGGCTCGAGGCCTGGTCGGCAGGGGCCGCAGGGGCACGGCTGTGGGTGCACACGGGGGGGCTTAGCCAGAGAGGTGCCTCCAATATCCGGGAGTGTGGCAGTACGAGGAGCTGGCAGCTGTGACCCACACACATTTCTGTCACCCACACGCTCTAGGGCAGTGGTCCCCAACTTTTTGGGGCTGCCGGGCACCCGGGGGCAGGGCCTCCCATGTGCCGCGTGCCCGGGGCTGGCGCCCCCCATGCACCGCGCGTCTCGGCCACCCATGCGCCCCGCGCCCAGGGCCAGCACTGCACACGCGCCGCGCACCCAGGGCAGGGCTGGCCCCGATCACTCGGCGAGTGCACATAAATGCCCCGGCGGGCGCCAACGGGCACCGCGTTGGGGACCACTGCTCTAGGGGCACCTGCCCTGACCCTGTTCTCGGGCCAAAGGTGTAATCCTGAAGGGTCTGTCTACACTAGGCTTCCTATCCGAACTAGCTGTACGCCTAGTGGAACGAGGATTAGGAAGCCTAATCCGAACTAGCTAGTTCGTGCCGCGTGTAACCGCGCAGCACGGAGTCCGAACTAGCCGGCATTTAAAAATGGCGCCGGCCGGCTTCATGCAAGTGAAGCCCGGGAAATTCAAATCCCAGGCTTCATTTGCAACTCCGTATGACTACATTACCCCCCCAGTTCGAACTAGCGGGGTAGTGTAGACATACCCCTTGAGAGGCACCCACCCGCCTGTACCTCTCTGCGGGGGTGCGGGGCTGTTGACCAGCGAAAGAGTCTTACCCGGCAGTATCCTAGGTCATGAACCGCACGCCCACGCTGCGCATCCCATCCCCACCCTCCCAGTGAGACCGCGGAACTGATCCGGCCCATCCGGGGGACTCCCACTGTCACTGGCAGAGCGCTGGGGTCTGGCAGCTCCGATCTAGGGCTGGGTCCTGAAGTTGGTTCCCTAAGAACTTCCTAAGGACCCTAATTTAAATCGTGAAACTTGAGTCCTACTTAGCTGGACCGTGACCAATCATTGTACTAGCCAAGCCGGTGACAAAGTTCTGTAACCAACCCTCCCCCGCCACCTTCATTGATTCCCCGCAGCAAAATGAATTATGGAACAGGCAGGAACAAGCCACGCACCAGGCAGATCAGACAGACGCGCAGTGGGGAAGTGCGGCCCGTAAAGACGCAGCAAGAAGGAAATGAGGTTTCACAAGTGCAGCTGTTGCGAGGTGATTCCTTGCCAGTCCAAGTTCTCCTTAACCAGCTCTCGACTTGGTGCTGGCGGCCTTGTTCGGAGGCCTCCTTCCCTCCCGCCGCGGCCCTCGCGGGTTTTAGGTCATTCGAGGGAAGTGAGGAGGTGGCTTGCTGCTTCTTAGCTCCTGGCTGCAGCTCTCCTAATGCGTCCGCAGCCAACAGCCTCAGCCCTTCCACCCTGGCTGCAGACCCCCGTGGGGGCTTGGCTCCAAGTGCAGAGGCCCCTCCAGCTCCCGGCCCTCTGGCTGTAATATCCAGCTGTAGGTTGGGGTAGCCACAACTTTTAGGGTCAGGCCTGTGGGGATGGGGCTGCTGTCCTGTGTGGGGCAGGCAGGGGCCTGAGAGATTTCTGCTAATGTCTGCTGTGGCTGCAGCATGTGAAATGTGGACATAGCCTCACACTTACCCCCCTTACTGCTCAGCAGTGTCCTAGCCCCTCTACTGCTGAGGGAGAGTCTCCATTAGCGAAGTACCAGGGATCTGCATTGTGTCCTAGTGGAGGGGAAGGGCTGTGAGGCTGCAGCGCCATCCGTGGGTTTGTTCCGGCCCCAGAGCCCAGCACAGTGGGCAGAGAGGCCTGGGACCCCATGGGGCCCAAACCCTGCGCAGCCCCAGCCCGTTTAGCTGTCAGCCTGACACGGGAGCCGTCCCTGCCTGTGCCAATGAGCCGTGCGGGAGCAGGGCCGGGCCAGGCTCAGCCCCCGGGGCAGGCCGGATGCGCGCAGACACGCCAGTGCCAGCGAACGCGGGAGCCCCCGCCGCGCCCCGCCGCTCTGCATTACCGCACTGATCACTCCCTCCCCCGCGCCCGACCTCTCGCTATAGCAAAGTTCACATCAATTTTCCTTCCCCTCATTTGTCTGTAAACCATGAAGAAAAATCACCGCCGTCCGCCGGCATGAGCAGGCGGCGGTGATGTATGGCTGTAATAAAAACCCCATTCGGGAGCTGCCTTCGCGGGGCCGCTGGGCCGTGGCGCACCGCGCCGCGCCCCGGGCAGAGCTCAGGGGCCGTGGGGTCTGCCGCCGCCGGGGTCACAGCCTGGCACCCACTGCCCGGGCCCGGGGAGGGAAGGGCGGGAGAGACGCGCACGGGCCCTGTCGACACCCCCTCGCTGCTCCAGCCTCCGGCCAGGGCTCGGTGCGTTACTGATGGGCACCATTAGGGCCATTATTGAGCCGCAGCCTTTGCAGAGGCGTTTAGGCAGCTGGCGTCATTAACCCCCGAGGAGCCGGAGCTAATGGGACGGGGGCGGGGGAAGACGGGGCTTCGGTCAGGAGCCTGCGGGAGGGGAGGGGGCAAACAGACAGTCCGGCCCGGGAAAGTGGGGATCAAAGGATGATGCCGGCCCCCGCCCCACTGCATGCCCCCCCATGGAGCTCCTGCCCCACACCGGACAGCAAGCCACCTCCTCTCAGGCAAGCAGGGCAGCGGCCTGTCCCCGTGGGCCTGGCCGAGCTGCCGGGAGCTGGGGACCTGGCGGCAGGTACAGATGCCCCCACAGACTCTGGAGTATGGGCAGTGTCACACCCAGAGGCCTTGCCCTGCCCTGCCCCACACGCCGGCAGGCAGGGAAGAGGGGCCCAGCGTCTGCTACACAGCCCGACAGGTCCCGCCCGGCTGCCTGTGCCTTGCCCCGGAGCTGAGCACGCTGGACGGACCCTGGCACCTGCCCACTGCACTGTGCCCAGGGAGGGCTCTGGGTTCCACAGTCACAGCCAAGGGGCAGGGAAGGCTGGAGATGCCCGGCTACCACAGCGCTGAGCTGGCCCTTCCCCGTTGGCACCCAAAGCCGGGCCTTGGCCAGGGGCAGGGCCCAGGAGAGATTCCAGCTGGACGCATGTCGTGGAGTGCCAGGCGCTGACTATACCTGGGCTTGTGAGGGGCAGTGTGGGCAGGGCAGAGGACATGCACAGGCTGCACTAGTGTGAGCTAGCTGTGCACCAGGCACTGACAATACCTGGGTGTGCGAGGGGCAGTATGGGCAGTGGGGAGGAGATGCACGGGCTGCACTAGTGTGAGCTAGCTGTGCACCAGGCACTGACAATACCTGGGTGTGCAAGGGGCAGTATGGGCAGTGGGGAGGAGATGCACGGGCTGCACTAGTGCGAGCTAGCTGTGCACCAGGCACTGACAATACCTGGGTGTGCGAGGGGCAGTATGGGCAGTGGGGAGGAGATGCACGGGCTGCACTAGTGCAAGCTAGCTGTGCACCAGGCACTGACAATACCTGGGTGTGCGAGGGGCAGTATGGGCAGTGGGGAGGAGATGCACGGGCTGCACTAGTGTGAGCTAGCTGTGCACCAGGCACTGACAATACCTGGGTGTGCAAGGGGCAGTATGGGCAGTGGGGAGGAGATGCACGGGCTGCACTAGTGCAAGCTAGCTGTGCACCAGGCACTGACAATACCTGGGTGTGCGAGGGGCAGTATGGGCAGTGGGGAGGAGATGCACGGGCTGCACTAGTGTGAGCTAGCTGTGCACCAGGCACTGACAATACCTGGGTGTGCGAGGGGCAGTATGGGCAGTGGGGAGGAGATGCACGGGCTGCACTAGTGTGAGCTAGCTGTGCACCAGGCACTGACAATACCTGGGTGTGCAAGGGGCAGTATGGGCAGTGGGGAGGAGATGCACGGGCTGCACTAGTGCAAGCTAGCTGTGCACCAGGCACTGACAATACCTGGGTGTGCGAGGGGCAGTATGGGCAGTGGGGAGGAGATGCACGGGCTGCACTAGTGCAAGCTAGCTGTGCACCAGGCACTGACAATACCTGGGTGTGCAAGGGGCAGTATGGGCAGTGGGGAGGAGATGCACGGGCTGCACTAGTGCAAGCTAGCTGTGCACCAGGCACTGATAGTACCTGGGTGTGCGAGGGGCAGTATGGGCAGTGGGGAGGACATGCACGGGCCTCATCCCAGCCAATAACCCACTCAACCTCCCACGTTCAGGCCAGCAGATCCTCAGCCTGCATCTCCCTCCCTGCTGTCTGCTGTGGGTGCCCATGTGTGGGTGTGGAAGTCCCTGGACCTGTCAGCATTACTGTGACCTGTGACTTGCCCTTGTCTCCGCAAGGTGGCCTGGAGCCCAGCAGCATGTGCTTGCCCACGCTGTGATAAGCTGGCCCATTGTGGCTTGTGCTGATCATTGTCACTTTCCAACACCTTGCTCCAGAATCCTAGAACCCTCGGGCGGGCAGAGCCGTCAGGAATCGCCGAGTCCAGCTCCCTGCCCAAAGGACGACCGACCCAACTCAATCAGCCCAGCCAGGGCTTGGTCAAACCGGGACTTAGAACCCTTTAAGGATGGAGATTCCACCCCCTCCCTCGGGAACCCAGCCCAGCGCTTCCCCACCTGCCTAGGGAAATCGTTTTTTCCTAATCTCCAGCCTAGACCTGCCCACTTGAACTTGAGCCCATTGCTCCTTGTTCTGCCATTTGCCCCCACTGAGAACAGCCTCTCACCAGCCTCTTTGGAACCCCCCTTCAGGAAGTTGCAGGCTGCTCTCAAATCCCCCCTCACTCTTCACTTCTGCAGACTGAACAAACCCAAATCCCTCAGCCTCTCCTTGTAGCTCATGTGCTTCAGCCCCTGAATCATTCTGGTCACCCTCTGCTGGACCCTCTCCACTGCGTCCACATCCTTTCTATAACGCGGGCCCCAGAACTGGATGCAACACTCCAGATGTGGTCTCACCAGAGCTGAATAAAGGGGAATAATCCCTTCTCTGGATCTGCTGGCAATGCTCCTCCTAATGCCCCCCAATACGCCATTCGCCTTCTTGGCTATAAGGGCCCCTGTTGATTCATGTCCAGCTTCTCATCCATTGCAATCCCCAGGGCCTTTTCTGCAGAACTGCTGCTTAGCCAGTTGGCCCCCAGCCTGTAGCAATGCCTGGGATTCCTCCGTCCCAAGGGCAGGACTGTGCACTTGTCCTTGTTGAACCTCAGCAGATTTCTATTGGCCCAATCCTCCAATTTGTCTAGGTCACTCTGGACCCTATCCCTGCCCTCCAGTGTATCTGCCTCTCCTCCTAGCTTAGTGTCACCTGCAGACTTGCTGAGGGTGCAATCCATCCCCTCAGCCAGGTCATTCATAAAGTTGTTGAACAAAATTGACCCCAAAACTGATGCTTGGGGCAGTCCGCTAGAAACCGACTGCCAACCTGACATCCAGCCATTGACCAATACCGGTTGGGCCTGACAATCTAGCCACCTTACAGTCCATTTATCCAACCCAGATTTCCTTAACTTGCTGGCAAGAATACTGTGGGAGACTGGATCAAAAGCTTTGCTGAAGTCAAGGTACCTCACATCCAACACCTTCCCCATGTGCACAGAGCCTATTACCTCGTCAGAGAAGCTAATCAGGTAGGCCCGGCACGACTTGCCCTTGGTGAATCCCTGCTGACTATTCCTGATCACTTTCCTCTCTTCCAAGTGCTTCAAAATGGTTTCCTTGAGGGTCCCTCCATGATTTTCTGGGGACTGAGGTAAGGCTGACTGGCCTGTAATCCCTGGATTGTCCTTCTTCCCTTCATGCCAGCACACTCGCAGCTTGCCCGCTCTCCTCAGCCTCGCGAGAACAGGCAGCATGAGGCCTACTCCCCACTCCTGCCCTGCCCCACTGGGCACTTTCCTCTCCCCACAATGGAGGAATTCCCGGCGGGCTACAGGGCTGCCTGGGGCAGGTGGACATTGTGCGAACCCGGCCCTTTTGGGGGCTTTTCATCTGGTTTGTGCTAAGCTGCTCATTTGCCCTGTCCAACGCTTGGCAGAGGCCAACCCAGCAAGCGCTGCAAGGGCAGGGATGGGGTTGGGGGAGGGGAAACTCACAGCACGCTGTCTGTGCTTGGTAATTATCATCCAGCAGGGAGTGCTGCAGGTGAGTGGACCAAGGGCGTTCCCAGCCCCAGCCTTGCCCAGCAGGGGGCGCAGCGGGTGAGTGGGACAAGGGCGTTCCCAGCCCCAGCCTTGCCCAGCAGGGGGCGCAGCGGGTGAGTGGGACAAGGGCGTTCCCAGCCCCAGCCTTGCCCAGCAGGGGGCGCTGCGGGTGAGTGGGACAAGGGCGTTCCCAGCCCCAGCCTTGCCCAGCAGGGGGCGCAGCGGGTGAGTGGACCAAGGGCGTTCTCAGCCCCAGCCTGCAGCAAACGTGGGAGGGCGCGTGGCAGGGCTGCCCTCCGCTGGGTGCGCCCCACGCGTGACTCCCCATCTGCTCTCATGCCTGGGCGCATTCCTGGAGACCCGGCTCTGGGCCCGTCACAGCCCCTCTGGGCCGGTGCCAGGGCAGGGCGGCGTTTGTGGCAATGGCACAAGGCCAGGGCTGCCGGGCGACACAGCGCCGTGGCCCAGGGTGTGGCATGCCAGGCCCTGCTCTGCCCACCTCCCCTGGTGCTGGTCAGCTGGCGGAGGAGCCGAGCTCTCCAAGGCCGGGCTGCCGGCACCGAGCAAGGGGGCGTTCTCCATCTGCCCCAGTTCTCCCCGTGTCGCTGAGTAACCCGGCCGAGTGCGTGGTGCCCTGAGACGGCCCTTTCATGTCTCCAGCCTGGGCAGCGCCGCCTCCGGGGGGGCAGGCCCCAGGCACGGCCCTCGGCAGGCCGGCAGCGTGGTCCTGTGGAAGGACGGTACCGGGTGAGCTGCTCCTGCTAAGACATTGCTCCAGGAGCCCGTCTCTCTTGTGCCACGCACGGCACTCAGCCGGCAGCCAGGCCCGGACGCCCGCGCTGTCTGCGCACTGTTGGAGGTGCACGCTGCCTGCCCCGGCCTTGCACGGCCAGCACCTCCGTCCTCCAGCTGGGAGACCCGGGCAGCAGGAAAGGCAGAACGCAGAGCCCGCCAGAGACGCCAGGGCCTGGGATCCACGGTACCACAGTGCCACCTGCCGGCCCGCAGGGAGCCTGGCGTGTCAGGAAACAGCCCCTGGGATTTTCCGCTCCCTGGCTGGTCTCCCCAGGACCTGCCCGCTGCGCTGCACTGAACGCGGCGTGGGCTGAACCCAGGCCATGCCGACGGGCTTGCTGGTGCCCGGGCACAGGTCACCGAGCACGGGGGCTCCCAGCGAGTCTCTGGTCCCGTTTCCACAGTCTCGGACCCCTGTGGCAGGGTGCCCTTGCCCCGCATGAAACCTGGAGCTGCACCGAGGCCTGCCCACGGCTCTGCCCCACGGCCAAGCCAGCTCCCCACATTTCCTGTCCACTGGGTCCTGCCCCGCCCATCCCTATAGGGAGCGCAGCCCGTTGACTCCAGTGCCAGCGGTCACAATTCAGCGTTCGCCCTCACCGTGACGAGCCCGCCCTGCAGCCACCCCCCGCGAGGGCTCCCGTGCGCCGGGGCTGGGCTCCGCTCCCACTCCAGGCACAGCTAGGCCAGGGCCCGGAACCCTTACTTCTGGCAGGGCCAGCGACCCACATTAAAATCAGCTGTGGGCCCCACAGACCTGAGGGGAGGGGAAACGGGGAGGGGAGGGGAGGGGAGGGGCTTTCCATGCGCTCCAGGGGGGGCCAGAAATAAGAAGTTGAGGGTGCAGGAGGGGGCCCAGGCTGGCAGGGGGGTTGGGGTGCAGGAGGGGGCCCAGGCTGGCAGGTGGGTTTGGGTGCAGGAGGGGGCCCAGGCTGGCAGGTGGGTTTGGGTGCAGGAGAGGACCCAGGCTGGCAGGTGGGTTTGGGTGCAGGAGGGGCCCAGGCTGGCAGGTGGGTTGGGGAGCAGGAGGGGGCTCAGGGCTGGCAGGTGGGTTGGGGTGCAGGAGGGGGCCCAGGCTGGCAGGTGGGTTGGGGTGCAGGAGGGGACCCAGGCTGGCAGGGGGTTGGGGTGCAGGAGGGGGCCCAGGCTGGCAGGTGGGTTGGGGTGCAGGAGGGGGTTCTAACCTGGGGCAGTGGGTTCACGCTTTGCCAGGGCATTGTCTTTTTTCCTGCATTTTATGGTGAAATTGACTAAAACGCCAGGAAGGAACGCGGTGTTAAAACGGTAACTCACGATCCCCCCCCCCCCCAACGTGCACGTTAAGCAAAGCACTGACGCCCGGCCCAGGAGTCGGGCTTTACCACTGGGCTGCGCCCCGCTCCCTGGCTGCCAGGACACACCAGCCTGTGCAGCGTGTGCAGCGGGGGCGCGGGAGGGCCAAGGGCTGCCCTCTCATCCCAGCACAGAGCCGCCTCCCTCCCGGGGCAGCCGTTTGTTCCGTTGGACGCAGGAGAAGGGAGCCGTTGCTTCAGCTCCCACCAGTCTCCGGAAGGGGCCGGCCAGTTCTAACGCAAAATGTAGCAACAGGGGAACAACCTGGCCATGTGGCAACCAGCTCGGCTCAGTGTGTGATGGGGAACTAGGGGCCACCAAACAAACTGAACAGGTAGCAGGTTTAAAACAAACACAAGGAAGTTTTCCTTCATGCAGCGCAGTCAACCTGTGGAACTCCTCGCCAGAGGATGTTGTGAAGACCAGGACTTCAACAGGGTTCAAAAAAGAGCTAGATAAATCTACGGAGGAGAGGTGCAGCAATGGCTAGTAGCCAGGATGGGCCGGGGGGGTGTCCCTGGCCCTGTTTGCCAGAGGCTGGGAATGGGCGATGGGAGGGATCACGTGAGGATTCCCTGATCTGGTCACACCCTCTGGAAAATCTGGCAGTGGCCCCTGTCAGCAGCCAGGACTCTGGGCTAGATGGGCCTTTGGTCTGACCCGGTCTGGCCACTCTCATGTTAAAGGCAAGTTGGCGTGTGTGACGGCACGTTGGGGGTTTTCCCGTCTCCTGCACCCCCGTAGTGGCACGGACAGACTCCACCAGCCAGTAGAACAGAGGGAGTTTATTGCTTCTCCAGGATACAGCCCAGCACAGATGGAATCTGGTTACAGGGCAGGCCTAGGATGCCTCAGCCCTTGAGATGGGGAGACTGGGCCCCTAAATTCCAGCCCCTTCCCCTAGGCTGTCTCCTCCATGCTCCCAGACAGAAACTAACTCTCTCCCAGCCCTGCCCCCTGCCAGGCTGGCTAATGCCTGCCCCAGCTGCTGTGGGCTCCGCTCTCTCAGCCCTCTTCCAGGGCTGGGGTTTAAACCCTAAGGCTGTGTCCACACTGCACCCCTTTTCCTCTTAAAATCAGGAATAAGGGACCTTTCGGAAAAGGCTTTATTTTCCGAAAGATCCCCGTCTAGACTGGCGCTTTTTTCCAGCAAAGCCCCGAGCCGGAAAAAAGCGGCAGCCATGTTTATACAAATGAAGCGGGGAAAATGTAAATCCCTGCTTCATTTGCAATTCCGACTTGTCTCATCTGCATCCCTTTTCCAGAAAAGGGGTGCAGTGCGGACACAGCCTATGGCTGCGTCTAGACTGGCATGATTTTGCGGAAATACTTTTAACAGAAACGTTTTTCCGTTAAAAGTATTTCTGCAAAAGCGCATCTAGATTGGCACAGATGCTTTTGCGCAAAAGCATCCATGGCCAGTCTAGACGCGATTTTGTGCAAGAAAACCCCGATCGCCATTTTAGCCATCGGGGCTTTTTTGTGCAAAACAGTTCTTCCCGTCTACACTGGCCCTCTTGCGCAACTATTCTTGCACAAGAGGGCTTTTTCCCGAGCGGGAGCGTGAAAGTATTTGCGCAAGAAGCACTGATTTTGTACATTACAAAGTCAGTGCTCTTGCGCAAATTCAAGCAGCCAGTATAGACAGCTGGCAAAATCTAGGATTGGCGTGAGCGCCAAGGTACCGTTTGCCTGGGAAAATGCCCAGCCCTTTGGTCCTGGCAGGAGGCGAATATTGCTGTGGTTGGTGGAGTAAGGAGCCAGCCCTCCCAAGTACGAGCCAGTGGCATAGGCAGACCATGCCATCTGGGTGGGCCCCGATTTACAGTGGGAGGGGACAGTGACAGGAGGGTGGGATGGTAGGAACCTTCGGGGCACCTCTCCTTCCCCTGCGGGTGGTAGATGCTCTGGACAGGAGCCCTGGAAAATAGAGGAGAAGGGGCTGAAGAGATGTGCACCCCCATCTGCCCCGCCTGGCACTCCAGCTGAGGAATGGGGTCAAAGACTTTCCCTGGGGAGCAGGAGGGATGGGGGCTTGCCCTGCAGCAGTGCTCCAGCTGGATGGTGGGGGTCAGGGGCTCACAAGCCCCCATGTGTCAATCCCAGTCCGCAGGAAGAGCGCCACGTGGACAGAGCGAGGTAAGGCCTGGGCCCTGTCCTCGCCTGGAGAGCCGGAGTGGGGCAAGCGCCCCGCTGTGCCCGCTGTGGCCAGGACGTTCAGCTCGGCTGCTCTGCGGGTGCACAGCAAAAGCCCTGGCTACGCGTGTGGCCAGCGTGGCGAGCAGGCAGCACCGAGCAGCACACCTGGCCGGGAGTGCCCAGGCTCCCCGACGAGCACCAGCGTGGAGCAAGCAGGAGGTCCCGGGCCCCAGTGCTGCCTGGGGAGAGGACTCGGTTCTCGCAGACTACGAAGCAGCACGAGAAACGCAGCTCTCTGACGTGGAATCCTGCTACCAGCGGGTGAGGGCGATTGGTGTGATCCGTGGCGGGCTGCGCAGCGGGGGCTC
This sequence comes from Pelodiscus sinensis, assembly GCF_052426305.1. Taxonomy (NCBI): domain Eukaryota; kingdom Metazoa; phylum Chordata; order Testudines; family Trionychidae; genus Pelodiscus; species Pelodiscus sinensis. The sequence goes on from NC_143068.1 coordinate 35,447,583, forward strand.
CCGGGACAGCTTGTCACCATGTCTGCAGATGGCGCGGGAATCCTCCCTGCACAGCCCGTCACGCTCTCCGAGGAACTCGGTCACACTTCCCACAAGGTTGCTGGGGAGGCAGCCTGATGCCCTCCTCCCCGGTAGGCCGCCTTCCCGCGGCGAGCCAGCCACGAGGCCCCTGGCATCAGCGCAGCGCAAAGCATCAGTGTCAGAGCCAGGGCTCCGGCCACCTTCAGTCGGCATCGGCTCTGTGAGTCGAAGGAAATGGGCATCGTGCAGGGCGACCCGGCTGAAGCGGGGGGAGCGACCGTGTCTGATACACCCGCAGGACACGGGTGGCTCATTCCCGACAGGGCGCCGATTGGGACCCTGCCTCGCTGCAACACCCAGACCAGCTTCCCCTCCCGCCTGCAGGTTCCCGTGGCAGGGGAAAGTTGCACTCTTCCAGCGAACGGGGTTGCCAGACACGTGGTCCTGCCCTGCTGCCACCGTGCCCCCGTTGCAGACGCTGACACTTGTCTAGCTGAGCAGCTGCTATTTGCATGCACTGTGTGGTGCATCCCTTCACAGCAGAAGCAAAAGAGGGATCCCCGACCTGTCCCTGCCACCAAACTACGTCTGGCTGTTCCCAGGTCTCTGTGCTCTACCGGCTGCACAGGGGGCCCTTGAAAGCATAACCTTGTTCAAGCCTGTTGTCTTGGACAGATGTCCCTGTATGTTACGAGATCGGGTTTTCTGCTCCCCAAGGTATCTCCTGTAGCGCCTGCCCTTCACTTTTCCGTGTCCGGCTCCTCCAGCTGTTTGGCCGTCACCCATCGGCAAGCGAAAGCGTACTCGCCATGACAATCAATGAGCAAAGGCGATCCGTCCCTCTGGACATGGCGCCATTCAGAGAGTGGAGGAAAACGCTGCTGCAGGCGATGTGAGCAGGGTGTGGGGAGAGAAAAGTGACCAGGAATTGCAAAGTAAAGACACAGGAGAATGTCTCGACGGTCCCGGGGGCGGGGGGCAGGGGAGAGTCAAGGGCGGTCTCACACTCAACCCCAGGGATGTGTCCCAGAACAAAAGGCTGTCACTCTCACACCTGTGCGATTGCTGAACGGGGGCGTAATGAGCCGCTTTCTCTTCTCCCCTCGCCCCCGAAGCTCCTGCCCTGAGCGTCTTTTCTGTCCCTGCTTCCTTGTGTCCCTAAATAAAAACTCAGGCTCTCGACCACCTGGCCTTTACTGCTCATGTTGCATGGGGAGGCGGGTGTGACTGCGCGTCGGGATTTTCCCATCTCCTGCACCCCCGAAATGGCATGAACAGACTCCACCAGCCAGTAGAATGGAGGTTGTTTATTGCCCCTCCAGGATATAGCACAGCACAGATGTAATCTGGTTACAGGAACTGGGGGCTAAGAGGCCTCAGTGCTCCCCTTGAAATAGTCCCAGCCCCCCTCCCCAGCTCCTTCTCCCCTGCTTTCCAGCCAGGAACCAACTCCCCCTCTCCAAGCCCTGCCCCCAGCCAGGGCAGCATTCCACCTTCCTTAGTTTCTCCCCATGGGGGGTGGCTGGTTCAACAGGTTTGGAGTCACCTTTGCATAATGAGGTTTTCCCTGCTGGGTCTTGCTCCAGACAGCAGAGGTCACCACAGCCCAGCAAGTGCCCCCACTACGTCACAGGGGGTTCCAGGCAAGCACACTTATGGCAGGGTGCACTGCAATGAGGGGCAGGATGCATGGGGGTCAGATCGCTGTCTGGCCATTCTCAGATTAGCGCTGCCCCTCGATGTGCTCTGTATTGCCGTGTCTGCTCACAATGAGTGGCTAAGCGCTGTGCCTCGGCCACCCGCCCTGGGCCTGCGTGTCACAGACGTTATGGCGCACGCAGCAGGCTGCCACAACAATGGGAACAATCAGCAGACAGCGAAACCTTCCCTTGAATCCCCCAGCAGCCTGCTCTACCACCATGCGGTTCTGCCACTGACCGGCCCCTTGCCTGTGTACGGCTCCGTGAGCTGCGGGAGCAAGGGGCGGGCTGGCTCTCACTATTGGCCTCTCCACACCTCCCATGGGCTTTTTCTGGTTGGGGAAGGAAGTTCCATCATGCACCGTTCCCAGCCTCCTGGGGTCAGCAACGTGGCTGCTGTGGCCCCCCAGCGCCTGCCACACGCTGGAGAAGTCCCACTGGAGCTGTACATGTGCTGGCGGGTGCCAAGGTACCGAGGTGTGTGCCATGTATCACCCCCCCAGCGAGGGAACCCCATTGCGGCACAGCCCCCCGCTATGTCCTGCACATTCCCCAGAGGGAGCGCCTTGGCTACCTGCATCACAGCAACCCCCCCGGCTCCCACCCCATAGATTGCCCCACTGTGGGCTGATTCCAACTGACCGGTAGCGGTCCAGTGCTGCGTGCTTCCACAGTGCGTTACAGGACGCTGATGACGTGCACCCCGAACCAGCCGCTGCACGGTTTGGGTCCTATTGGGCACTGGGAAGGTGAAGGGCAGTAGGAATGATGGGATAGCTACCCACTGTGCATCGCTGTTGCGGCTGATGGCAGCACCCCCTGGTCACACTTCTGCAGCCCGGGGGAAGTGAGGGAGGGTGGGGGAGAGCAAGCGATGGAGGTAGGGGCAGGAGGGAGCAGGATGGGCCTGGCAGAAGAGGGCGGGTCTAGGCTGTTTGGGTTTGTGTGATTCGACCATTGGCAGCACTGCCCTCCAGGCAGAGCGACTGATCGGGGGAGAAAGGTGCCTCCCCCCCACCCTGAGTTGCTTCCCTCTCGGCTGCCACACACGGCATTGTGCACATATAGCACGAGACGCTCCAGCCCCTGAGCCAAACAGTCCATGGGCTCCAGCTGGGGATAGGCCCGGCCTGGGGGGCAGGAGGCCGGCCGGGGGAGCTGAGGACCCACGTTCTCTCTCACGTGGAGCTGGGGGTGGTTCCCAGCTCTCTCACATGCGCACGCCAGCTCTGGGGTGCTGGACGTGCAGCGCAGCCGGAGCCCGGTAGGGGTGAGGCCCCGGTTAGGGCCGTGGCTGTGTCCCCGGGTCAGCGCGCCCATGTCACCCCTCACCACAGCCCCACCACGGTTCTTGTCTCACGAGCTGGGTGAGGCCTGTCCAACGAGCCGGCATCGCCCCTCGAGCACCAAGTGTGGACGGAGCCGGTGGATCTGAGCTGCCAATCCAGGCACCAGCCCACCCCAGGGGGCATTTACATGCTCTGGTGCTGGGCAGAGCATGGCCAGGGGCAGGCCCCACTGAGCTGCTGCACGTGTGTGTGCTGCCGCCTCCCGCTCCGGGATCCCATCCCGCACGGCCTGGGCGTTTGCTGCCCACGAACAACTTTTTGCTCCCCGCCTTCCAAGGGGATTTCTCAACAGCCGGCCCTGCCCAGAGGGGAGGGGCCTGCCCCTGGGGGCCAGGAGACGGGTTCTGTGGAGAAACAGGTCAGGAGGAGATTAGGTCCCTGTTGTTGAGCTGTGAGCCAGCCCCGCCCTCCCCCACCTGGGCAGGGTATAAATCCCAGCCCGGCTCAGCGCTGGGCAGAGACCTGGCTCCTGGCAGCAGCATGAAGTCAGGGACCATCTTCCTCCTCCTGGGGCTCCTGGCCCTCTGGGCCGAGCTGCCGCCTGCGGCTGGACGTGAGTGGAGAGCGCGGGGTCAGCAGAGAGGAGCCGCTGGCCCGCCCAGCCCAGGGTGCCGCGGCAGCGCCCTCCCCTGCCCTGCTCTGTTCTGTGGGGTGGTGGGGCTGCCCTGGTGAGCAGGGGGCCTCCTGGCCGGGGCCTGGCCAGTGCAGGTGGGAGGAGAGGGGGCCGGGCAGGGCTCTCCCCACTAGACACTATGACCCTCCTCTCTCAGGGCGCCCACGGCTCCCACCTCCTTGTCGGTGCCGGGTGAGGTCGGCCAGGGGCTGACCCGCCGAGCCCAGCAGCCCTCCCACCTCGTGCAGGCTCAGCAGCAGGGTCCCGCTGCGGGGGAAGGGACGGGGGGGCAGAGTCTCGCCCGGCGGGTGGACGCTCTGGGCACCGGGTCTCTCCCTGCGGAGCAGGACGCCAGGCGGGCAGAGGCCTGTCCTAGGCAGAAGCTGTGCAGCTGGGGGGGACGGAGCCAGGGCGGGGTTAGGACACTAGACTGACGGCCTCGTGCCTGCTCTGCATTGCAGGGAGACCTGGGGTCTGCCCCACGGTCAAAGGCCCGGGACTCTGTGTGGAGATGTGCAACGGAGACGAGTCCTGTCCTCCAGGGCAAAAGTGCTGCAGTAACGGGTGTGGCCATGTGTGCAGAGGAGTGATACCCAGAGGTGAGACCCGGATCCCTGGGCAAGACCCAGCCCCAGGACAGGCACCTGGCCCCAGGCCCCAGCCGTGACCCCACAGAGGGGCCAGCCCTGCAAGCCCAGGCAGAATTTGCCTCCCGCTCAGAGACCCCTGGGCCTGTTTGGACCCGCCCCTCCCCCACGCTGGAAATCAAAGTACCCCCGTGAGCATCCTGGGGAGGATCAGTCGGGGGTCCTGCTGGGACACCAGGGGGCTCTGTCGGGGCTCCCCGTGCTCCCGGGAACTGCCCTGCGCTGACCGCGCCATTCCCGCCCCTCCTGGCGCACGCTCTGCTCCCGCTCTGGGCAGTTTCCCATCAGCTGTCCCCTGCGGCCTGGACGGCAGGAAGCCGCTTTCTTGGGAAGCCCAATTTTCCCATTTTACCAGGAGTCTCCCGCCATCGGGCTCCGTCCCCCAGCAGCCACCGCAGCCAAACTGGGTACTGTGAGGACGCTAGGAATCCCGCAGGACCACAGGGCTGAGCGGGGCTCCCTGTCTGCTCTGGCCTGGCACCGCTCCTGTCCAGAGCCCATGTCTGCGGCCCCTGAGAAAGCTGCGGGTCCCTGTCCTGCCACCCGCCCCCACACCGGCTCCGCAGCTCTAAGTGGCTAGGCAGGGGGCACTGCGGCCAGGGGAGCTGCAGGAGGGCGCAGCCCCAGGGTTGCAGCATGTGCCAGCCACTCCCAGAAGTGCTGGGGGACCAGGGCAGGCAGGGGGCGGCCTTAGCCCGTAACACCGCCGATTGGGAACCGCCCGAGGGAAGCTCACCCCTTTTCTCAGCCCAGCCCCAGACCTGAGCCTCTCCCGGAGCTGGCACTATAACCCCCTGCCTCACCCAGAACCCCTGCCCCAGCCCTGAGTCCTTCCTTCCCCGATCTCCCTCCCAGAGCCCACAGCCTGCACCCCCACTTGTCCCCCAACCCTCTGCCCAGCCTCTGCTTGGAGCCCCCTCCCACAGTCTGAACCCCACTGCCTTCGTGTGACAGACCGGGCCGTGTCTGGGCACAGCTGAGGGCATCCACTCAGGGCGAATTGCTCAAATTTCGGGCTCCTTACAGCCCCCAGACTAGAGACCTCTCGAAACAGGCCACAAACCAGTCCCACAAAGCGCTTCAGCTGCCTGCCTGAAGCCTCACGAGCAAAACCCCTCCGACACCCCAGCAATATCCATGCCCCAGATGGCCCCGGGCCTCATACACAGGTGGGGGGTCCTAGCACCCAATCCCACCTACCCCGAACAAGTCCTGTCCGGTTCCAAGAAACCAGCCACAGATCCCTGGTCAATTTACCCTCTGGACCTTACCCCCAAATCACGCTGGGCCAATCCTTTAGCATCTACCATCTAAAGGTTTATTTTTACGAGAAAGTAAAGCCTGAGAGTGAGGTTGATAAATTATCATACATTACATGCACCGAATCTCCCAGTCTCAATGCAGGCTCCAGCAGCTGGCTTAAAAGTCCTTGTTGCACATTCTATGCCAGGATGGGTCCACAGTTCTTTCCGCCTCGTGATTCCCTGCGAGGCCGCATCTGGGGTCAGAAGCTGATCTGAAGACAACATGGAGTTGGCCACATGGTCTATATACACCCCCTCCTGGCTTCTTCCAAGCTGGAGGGAGTCACATGGCCAGTGGCCAGGTGTGTCTTTGGCCTCCAGAGGCCCATTGTTCCCGGGAGCTTTGCTCATTACCATGTCCATGGGCAAACATTCCCGGCCCATTGCTCTGCCTCAGACAGAGAATCTTTCAGCATCGACCCAGAGCACATCTTCATAACTCCACGCACAGACATCACACAGGTATATGAAGAGCATGTACAGAGTCAGTAGAAGGCAAGCTTTCAATTGACACCTCACATGGCCCCCTTTGTACCACTTTTGGGGCAAAGAACGCCCCCCCCCCATGGGTGCAGCAGTGATCTGGCTGCTTCCCTAAAATCCAATAATGTAACACCTCGCCCAGAGCCCGCACCCGTCCCACATTGGAACCTCCTACCCCATCCCAGGGAAAGAGAGAGACGGTGGGGGAGGAAGCGACGGGGATCAAGCAGGTAGAGGGTGCAGTGGGTGGGGCTTTGGGGAAGGGGCTGGGTCCAGAGTGTTTGGGTTTGTGCTCCAGCCAGGGATAGACCTGGCCTGGGGGGCAGGAGGCCGGCTGGGGGAGCTAAGAGCCACGTTCTCTCACCCTGGGGAGCTGGGGGTGGTTCCGAGTTCGCACACGCCAATGCCAGCTATGGGGTGCTGGATGTGCAGCGCAGCCGGAGCCCGGTATGGCTGAGTGTCCCACG